>NC_071995.2:123712142-124051785 GCF_028885655.2 Pongo abelii
AAGTTTTATGTTGTTTCCAGCTCAAAGCATCCCATTGAAAGCAATGCTTTCATTTATTTAAACCTAACAATTAGGCTGGGTATGGTGGCTCACACATGTAATCCCAGCACTTTGGGAGGCCGGGGCAGGAGGATCACTTGAGCCCAGGAGTTCGAGACCAGCCTGCACAACATAGTGAGCCCCGTCTCTACAAAAAATGTTTAAAAATTTGCCAAGTGTGGTAGTGTATGCCTGTAGACCCAGGTACGTGGAAGGCTGAGGCAGGAGGATCCCTTGAGCCCAGGAGATAGAGGCTGCAGTGAGTCATGATCGTGCCACTGTACTCCAGCCTGGGTGACAGAGCAAGACCCTGTGTCAAAATAAAATGAAATAAAATAAAATAGAATAAAGCTAACAATTCGTCTCCATTTTACTGATGAAGAAAGTGAAGTATAGGGAGATTAAACCACTCGCTTGCCCAAGAGCACAAACCCAATGGTGGCAGAGTTTTGACCTTGGGTCTGACACCAAAGCCTGGGCACTGCCTTGGTAAATGCCCAGCGCAGGCGTGGCAAGTAAGGAGCTCAGACCAGCGAAGAGAATGCTGGAAGGTGCACACAGTCCTGGTCCCTGGGCGCAGAGACGAATCAAGCATACCCTCTCCTTCCCCGCCAAATCAGGGTCTCATCCTGCTCCCCAGTTGCACCTCCATGTTGGGAACTCCAGGCAGCCCACCTCTACTTGCTTTTTTGGACAAGAACAATTTCCACCAGGGCTGATCCCAGCCCCACTGTTTCCACACAAGTCAGACAGTGAATATGCCTTCTTTCCAACACCCCAACCTCAATAAAGCTGGCTGTTTTCAAGCAAAAACTTTATTCCTCTCTATTCTTAGAAAGGTTTCAACAAGCTATGGCCTGTGGACCAAATCCAGCCTGATGCCTATTTCTACTCACCCCACAAGCTAACAATCATTTCACATTTTCAAATGGAAAGAAGGGAAAGAGGGGAAGAAAGGGAAGAAAGGAAGAAAGAAAGAGAGAGAAAGAAAGAAAGAAAGAAAGAAAGAAAGAAAGAAAGAAAGAAAGAAAGAAAGAAAGAAAGAAAGAAAGAAAGAAAGAAAGAGAAAGAAAGAAGGAAAGAAGGAGGAAGGAAGGAAGGAAGGAAGGAAAGAAAGAAAGAAAGAAAGAGTAAGTCAGCCAGCCGGGTGCAGTGCTGCACACCTGTAATCCCAACACTTTGAGAGACCAAGGTGGGAGGATCACTTGAGGCCAGGAGTTCAAGACGAGCCTGGGCAACATAGTGAGGACCCCCCCCACACACCTGCCCACCAACCTATAAAAAAAAAAAATGAGCCAGGCGTGGTGGCACATGCCTGTTGTCCCAGCTACTCAGGAGAGTAAGGTGGGAGGATAACGAGCCCAGGAGGTCCAGGCTGCAGTGAGCCATGATGGTGCCCCTGCACCCCAGCCTGGGTGACACAGTGAGACCCTGTCTCCAAAAAATATATTATAAATAAATAAATAAATAACTGAAAGAAAAATGCCATTTCATGACATGCGGAAGTTATATGAAATTCACATTTCAGTGTTCATAAATGCAGTGGCACTGGCCCACAGCGGCCACCTCGACTTATTTCTGTATCGTCAATGGCAGCCTCAGCATTATAGCAGCAGGGCTGAGTAGCTGAGACACAACCTGTGCAGCCTGCAGAGCTGAGCATATTGACTATCTGTCTCTGTACAGAAAAGCATGCCAACCCCAGCCTAGACCACACAGAAATTCAGGAAGGGCCGTCCTCTGCCAGGCCAGCTTCACGGGTGAAGCCGGATCTGGCCATTAGGGAGAGGCCCAGGGCTGCAGACCTAGTTCTGGCCTCGGCTCAGTCAGCCCCTCCCACCCCGGTCCCCTCATATGCCACATGGAGACGTGAGTGCCTCCCCATCCTCCCCGTGGCAGTGCAGAGAGAATGAGATAACCCAGGACATGTGTCTGTTGTGAAGAGGGCACCCGGCTATAAACATGCCTCAGGGAACTATTGTTACAGGAGCCTCCCTGAGCTCACCACTGGCTCCAGTTCAAGAACACGTCATGAAGCCAGCCAAGGTCTTGTAAAATAGGGCAACGGTGGTTTGGGCCTGGAGGAATCAGAAGCTCAGGGCTGCCTGCTTCAAAGGCTAAGTCTTCTGCAACAGGCTCAGCACGTTGGAATTCAACCCTGGCCAACAGGCTGGGCCGTCTGGTCTACCGTCTACAAACCAACAGCCCAATCCATTCAAGCAGGAGGGGCCGGTACCATTTCTCCCTTCAGGTTAAACCCTGTCACAGTTTTTAATTTTAATTGGGGTAAACATAAAATTTACCAACTTAGCCTTTTTTTTTTTTTTTTGAGATGGAGTCTCACTCTCTTGCCCAGGCTGGAGTGCAGTGGCGCGATCTTGGCTCACTGCAACCTCTGCCTCCCAGGTCCAAAAAATTCTCTGCCTCAGCCTCCCAAGTAGCTGTGATTACAGGTGCCTGCTACCATGGCAGGCTAATTTTTGTATTTTTAGTAGAGACGGGGTTTCACCATCTTGGTCAGGCTGGTCTTGAACTCCTGACCTCATGATCCACCCACCTTGGGCTCCAAAAGTGCTGGGATTACAGGCGTGAGCCACTGCGCGCCTAGCCCAACTTAGCCATTTTTAAGTGTACAGTTCAGTGGCATTAAGGACATTTGCAATGTTGTGCAATTATCAACAACATCCATCCAAAGAACTCTTTCATCTTGCAAAACTGAAACCCTGTACCCACTGAAAAAGAGCTCCCCACCCCATCTCCCCCAGCCCCTGGCACCCGCCATTCTCCTTTCTGTGTCTGTGGATCTGGCTACTCTAGGGGGCTCATACAAACGGAATCGTACGGTATTTGTCCTGTTGTGGCTTATTTCACTCGCATAACTTCCTCAAGGCCCGTGCATGTCGCAGCGTGCGTCAGAACGTCTTTCCTTTTCCAGGCTGAATCCTATTCCAACGTGTGGATGGGCCCCAGCTTATTACCCACCACCCATCAGCGGACACTCGGGTTGCTCCCACCGTTGGGCCATCGTGAACAGCGCTGCAATGAACGCGGTGGCCAGATTCCTCTTCGAGTTCCCACTTCCATTTCTTTGATACCCAGAAATTGGGTTGCCCCACCATATGGTAATTCTATGTTAAATTTTGGGGGGGGCCTCCACACAGCAGCTGCACCATCCTACATTCCCACCAACAGCACACATGGGCCCCGATTTCTCTGCATCCTCATCCCAACAGCACACATGGGCCCCGATTTCTCCGCATCCTCACCAATACTCGAGATTTTCTGTTTTCTCAAGTGGCCATCCTAATGGGTATGAGTGTGTCTCACTGATTCTCATTTCCCTAACAATGAGTGAGTGTCGCTGAGCACACTTCCATGTCCCCGTTGGCTATCTGCATGTTTTTTGGTTTTTTTTTTTAAGACAGAGTCTTGCTCTGTCGCCCAGGCTGGAGTGCAGTCTCGGCTCACTGCAACCTCCACCTCTCAGGTTCAAACGATTCTTCTGCCTCAGCCTCCTGAGTAGCTGGGACTACAGGCGCCCGCCACCACACCCGGCTAATTTTTGTATTTTTAGTAGAGATGGGGTTCCACCATCTTGGCCAGGCTGGCCTCGAACTCATGACCTTGTGATCCACCCACCTCGGCCTCCCAAAGTGCTGGGATTACAGGCGTGAGCCACCGTGCCTGGTTGCCTGCATGTCTTCTTTGCAGGTGCTTGGCCCGTGTTTTAATGGGGTTGTCTGATTTTTGTTGTTGAGTTGTCCTCGCATGATTTTAGGACCAGAGTTAAGGTCCACACTCCGTCTGCTCTCAGCCTCCCTCCCCGATCTTCTCCTCTCAGAAAATGGCTCCACCATCTACCAAACTCCTCAAACCTTGAGGACCCACCCTTGATTCCTCTCCTTCCCTCGCACCCCAGTCCACTGACCTATCTTGTTGACTCTCTCTGAAAAAAAACTCGAATATGTTCCCTTCTTTCCATTTCGAAAACTACCCCCACCCTGACTCAAATCACCATCTTCGCTGCCTCCCCGCTTCCAGCCTGGCCCCCAACACTCCTTTCTCCAGACAGCAGCCAGAGAGTTCTTCAAGACTGAGTCAGGCCGGACGTGGTGGCTCACACCTGTAATCCCAGCCCTTTGGGAGGCCAAGGTGGGTGGATCACCTGAGGTCACGGGTTCAAGACCAGCCTGCCCAACATGGTGAAACACGTCTTTACTAAAAATACAAAAATTAGCCGAGTGTAGTGGCACGCACGTATAATCCCAGCTACTCAGATGGCTGAGGCAAGAGAATTGCTTGAGGTCGGGCGCGGTGGCTCACGTCTGTAATCCCAGCACTTTGGGAGGCCGAGGTGGGTGGATCACGAGGTCAGGAGATCGAGACCATCCTGGCTAACACGGTGAAACCCCGTCTCTACTAAAAATACAAAAAAAGTAGCCAGGCGTGGTGGCGGGCGCCTGTAGTCCCAGCTACGCGGGAGGCAGAGGCAGGAGAATGGTGTGAACCCGGGAGGCGGAGCTTGCAGTGAGCGGAGATTGCGCCACTGCACTCCCCCGCCTGGGTGACAGAGCGAGACTCCGTCTCAAAAAAAAAAAAAAAAAAAGAATTGCTTGAACTCGGGAGGCGGAGGTTGCAGTGAGCTGATACCACGCCACTGCACTCCAGCCTGGGCGACAGAGAAAGACTCTGTCTCAAAAAAAAAAAAAAAAAAAAATACTGAGTCAGATCATGGCTCTTCCCTGCTCAGAACCCTCCACGGAATTGAAAACCAAATCTGAAATCCTCCAGGTGTCCTGCAAGGCCCCCACATGCCTGTCCCCTCTCACCCCCTCCAGTCACTTCTCCCAACCCCACTGGCCTGCTCCCTCTTCCTCCAACGCAGCAGCCTCCTTCGCACCTCCGGCCTTTACACCTGCTGTGCTCTTTGCCGGCTGCTCCCCAGCTCATAGAGCCCCTCCTCCGAGAGGCCCTCCTGACTCCCACATCAGAAGGAGTCCCCTTCCCAGCAGTTGCTCCATGTCAGCTCACCTGCCTTGTCTCCTTCCTAGCTCTTCTCGCCACCCTAGCTCTTCCATGTGCTTCTCCGTGGCCCATCCCTCCTGCTAAAGCGTAGCTGCTGTGAGCAGGTCTCTTTTGTCCACGGCTGTAACTCCCAACACTTGGCACGAAGCCTGGCCCACAACTCGTGAGCAGTAAACATGGGCCGAAAGGATGAGTAACCTTCCCTGCCACTTCAGCCCTGGGGGTCCCTCCTCCTCCTCCTGCAGTCCTGTGTGCCCCATTCGGCTAGTTCATAAACAGCTGCCCAGAGCAGATTCTCCACTGGGGTTTGTCCCATCTGTAAAATGAGGGTTGTAAATGTGCCCAAACAGCCAGGGATGAATGCAAAGCGCCCCACTCCCCGTGTCACTCCCAGCCAGGAGCAAGAGGGCACCATGCCAGTGCTGCCTCTGGCCCAGGCAGTCACCTGTCCAGGGGAAACGCGCCTCTAAGGCTCCAATGGCCTCACGCACTGGGGTTCATCAACAACACAAGCCGAGAAAGCCCCAGGAAAGCTGGAGACGCTGCCAGAAATGCAAAGCTGCTCATTCTTCCTCCGTCCCAGCTAAAGGGGTTCGAGGAAGCTCCTCCCCACACATCTCCCAGGGTGGAAGGGGACCACATATCTCAGCGGGGCTCTGTCCCTGACCCCAGCATCCCAGTCCCTGTCTCTTCTCCCTGCCCCCACCAAGGACACAGATGCCCAGGCCTGCTGGCAGCTTCATCACACTTATCTGCACTCCCAAGCCACAGATTACAGCTATCAGGGCCAGAGGAAACGTGGAGGTCACATCAACTCTGACTCTGAAAAAAGTCCCAAAAGACACAAGGGTGTTTCCAGCACAGCAAGGTCTTACTGGAAAGGACCCCCAGACCCCAATGTCGTAGAGGTGTGCCCCACGACCCCACGTGCCCCTCTTCACTGCTCTGGCCTTTGGGAAACACAGCCCTGTCTTTTGCAGGGTCCTATTTGCAAAGCCCGCTGGGAGACAGAGGCCCAGGGCTGGGATGAGGATGGGTTCTGTGCAGGAACAAGAGATGCCAAGATCCACCTAGGTGCCCCAGCCAAGAGGCAGAAAAGCATGGGAACTGTGCGCCTTTGTGGGATGTGTGCCAGGGACGGGAAGGATACGGGTGTGGGTCCCCCTCTGTGGACGCAAACATGTTTATTGCAGGAAGGAAAAACAAGGAACTATTAACCCAAGTCACCTCTGGAGCAAAGACCAGCTGGGGCCAGAGGAGCAGTGTCGTGCTGTGATCTTTCCAGAAGGCTGACTCTTTTTTCATACACTTTTAATTTGTTTGATCATATCCCTATTTTACCTTCCTTATTTTTAATGCCAGCCAGGGCTTTCTGGGTAAGAGCTGGGCACACCCAGGGAGAGGCACATGACCATCCGCAGCTGCTCTCCTTGGCCTCCAGTTTGCTTTGTTTTTTGTTTCTTACTTTCTGTGGAGATGGGGGGTCTTACTATGTTGCCCAGGCTGGTATTGAACTCCTGGCCTCAGGCGATCCTCCCACCTCTGCCTTGCTAAGTGCTGGGATTACAGGCATGAGCCACTGCGCCTGGCCTTGACTTCTGGTTTGTGAGATGGAAGAAAACTGGCCCCATGTGCAGAGGTGGAAATGGGCTTTTAGGAAAAAGGTGAGTTTCCACAGGACCCAAGTAGTGGGACCTGGATTTGAACCCAGAGCTCTGCAGATCTGAGGATTGGGCACCTGCACACACAGTGCTGGTCTGAAGCATGTCCCCTGCCAAATTCATGCCCACCTAGAACCTCAGAATGTGGCCTTATTTAAAGATAGGGTCTCTACAGATGTTACCAAATTAAGGATCCCAAGATGAGATCACCCTGGATTTATGAAGGGCCATACATCCAAGCTGGAGGCCCTCCAAGCCCAAGCTGGTGGGGTCTAGCCCCAGTTGCTCTGTGACCCTCCAACATGGCCCTCAAAATCTCTGAGCCTCAGACCCCCACCTGAGGACTTATGGAAGGAAGAAGACTCAAATTCACACCTCAGAAAAGCACATGAGAACAATGCTGCACCACATACACTCACTGGGACCCCAGACATTCTCGAAGGCTAAATCGTCTCAGGTGCTGGAGAGGATGTGAGAGCCGGGAGGGTGAACAGCAGTGGCCCTTCTGGAAGGCACGTTGGGTGAAACTGGCTCCCCCTCTGCCCTACAGCAATGCCACTCCTGCACATCCCCAGGAAATTCTGGAGAAGTACAAGGCAGCAGGGTCCAGCATATTTGCTGTTTGTGGAGGCAGGAGTCAGACATAACCAAGGTACCCCCGTCACTAAGGGAATAAATACAACGGGATGAACATGAATTAGGGGGTCCAGGCAGCCGAAGGAAGCAATGAGCCCGATACACACACAGGAACACGGACAGATTTTAAACAGGGCAGCACGAGGAATGTTGACACGAGTTACCGTGCATGGCATGGAGAAGCTGCCCTCTCCTCAGACGTGACCGGCCACATGAAGGGGGCCTCCCTGTGCCACCCCCAGCTCAAAGCACTTCCACCTCTAGCTCCCTCAGTCCTCACAGAATCCTATAAGAAGGCATGGTTTTAGCCCATTTTATAGGTACCCTACTATTATGAGCTGAACAGTGTCCCCCCAAAATTCCCATGTTGCAGCCCTAACCCTCGGTGCATCAGAATGTGACTGTATTGGGGGGGCAGGGCCTTTAAATCGGTGATTACGTTAAAATGAGGCCAGTGGGGTGAGCCCTAATCCAATCTGACTGACGCCCTTAGAAGAGGAGATTAGGACACGCAGAGAGCCACCGGGGATGTGCGCACACAGGGAGAAGGTGGCGTCTGTGAGGCCGGGAGAGGGGTCTCCGGAGAAGCCAGCCCTGCGGACATCCTGATCTTGGACTTCCGGCCTCCAGAACTGTAGGGGAGTACATGGTCTTTGGCCCATGCACCTGTTATGGACATTTTTTCTTTCTTTCTTTTTTTTTTTTTTTGAGACAGAGTCCTGCTCTGTTGCCCAGACTGGAGTGCAGTGGCACGATCTTGGCTCACTGCAACCTCTGCCTCCCATGCAGACTCAGACACCCACCAGAGACCAGAGACTCGAGGAGCCTGACCATGGTCACACAGCAGCAGGAGGCAGGGCTGGGATCTGGACCCACCCCTGCAGGCTCCGGAATCTGTGCTATCGCCCAGGACTGCACGAGGTCCAAGGACACACTCAGGTTTACAGACGCAGCCACACAGAGGGTACGCGCAGGGGCAGGGAGGGCTGAAGAGTGAGAGGGGTGAGGGGAATGAGGGCATAAAAGGAGACCACTGAAAGCAGAGGCCAAGCGGGTTCCCGAACATGCGCGCTCCCAGCAGCACCGCTCCCGGCAGCCACCAGCGCAGACGCCCATCCACAGAGGCGCGAAAAACAACATGCAGTCCACCCGCACCGTGGCGCCCTGCTCAGCCACAAAAAGGAACGCAGCACTCCACATGCCACTCCACGGATGAACCCCAAAACACGACGCTAAGCGGAAGCAGCCAGGCACTTAAGGCCACACATCACATGATTTCATTTATAAGAAATGTCCAGGGCCGAGTACGGTGCCTCAGGCCTGTAATCCCAACACTTTGGGACTGAGGCAAGTGGATGACCTAAGGTCAGGAGTTTGAGACCAGCCTGGCCAACATGGTGAAACCCCGTCTCTACTAAAAATACAAAAAAAATTAGCCGGGTGTGGTGGCGGGCGCCTGTAGTCCCAGCTGCTCGGGAGGCTGAGGCAGGAGAATCACTTGAACCCGGGAGGTGGAGGTTGCAGTGAGCCGAGATCGCGCCACTGCACTCCAGCCTAGGTGACACAGCGAGACTCCACCTCAAAAAAAAAAAAAGAAATGTCCAGGGCTGGGCATGGTGGCTCAGGCCTGTAATCCCAACACTTTGGGACCGAGGCAGGTGGATGACCTGAGGTCAGGAGTTTGAGACCAGCCTGGCCAACATGGTGAAACCCTGTCTCTACTAAAAATACAAAAAAAAATTAGCCGGGTGTGGTGGCGGGCACCTGTAGTCCCAGCTACTTGGGAGGCTGAGGCAGGAGAATTCCTTGAACCCGGGAGGCAGAGGTTGCAGTGAGCCAAGACTGCACCACTGCCCTCCAGCCTGGGCGACAGAGCAAGACTCTGTCTCAAAAAAAAAAAAAAAGAAAGAAATGTCCGTAACAGGTGCATCTGTAGAGACAGAAAGAAAATGAGTGGTTGCCAGGGGCTGGGGAGCTGCAAGGAGCGGAGAATGGGCAATCCTACTTGGGACGGATGGAAATGTTTTGAAACTACGTAGAAGTGGTGGTATCACTGAATTGTTCGATTTACAAGAATTAATTATATGTTATGTGAATTTGACCTCAATAAATTATTAAATGAAAAATAAATGATAGGATTGGAAACTGCTGCAACCACTTTGGACAACAGCTTGGCCCTTCTCCATGCAGGTGAAGACACGCACGCCATGACCAGCCCCCCTACTCCGACTGTCGGGCCCTAGAGGGATTCAGGCACATGTCCCTTGCAGGCAGGGACACGAGTGTGTCATAACCCAGAAATGAACACAGTCACCGGCATCGGGTTAAAACAGATGAACTGTCCAGGCGCGGTGGCTCACGCCTGTAATCCCAGCACTTTGGGAGGCCAAAGCAGGCAGATCATGAGGTCAAGAGGTCAAGACCATCCTGGCCAACATAGTGAAACCCCATCTCTACTAAAAATACAAAAATTAACTGGGCATGGTGGTGCACTTGGAAGGTTGAGGCAGGAGAATTGCTTGAACCCCAAGGGCAGAAGTTGCAGTGAGCTGAGATCGCGCCACTGCACTCCGGCCTGGCCACAGAGTAAGACTCCATCTCAAAAAAAAAAAAAAAAAAAGACAGATGAACTGTGACACTCGGCTTCTTCCGATTAGCATCATGAACTGTGATATGACATGGCCATTAAAATAGAGTGCAGCTTATCGCAACAATGGGGATGGATCCCACAAATATGATATGAAGTAACACCAGCAAGACCAAACCAATCAAAAATACTGAGAGTATGCCTGCATCCAAGTTAAGTCCAAAACCGGACCAAACTAATCCCGGTGTTTAGGGATGGCTATAAGGGAGTGATACTATCAAAAGCAAAGCAAGCTGGGACCAAACACAGTGTCTTCTGCAGGGACTTTGGGGCAGATGAGCTTTCACTCTTCTTCACGTGGGGGATCGCATGCATGTTCATCTTAGTTACATATTTGATTGCATGTGTCTTACACTTTCCTCAAAGTGAGCAAATTTCACAAAAAACAGAAATCCAAGACTCTGGGTGGAAAGTGCAAAGTGAGGGGTTGCAGCAGGTGGAGTCCAGGAGCCTGGGAACTGACAGTAGAAGGAAATCCCAAGGACAGGGGAGACTTGGCTGTTCCCAGAGCTGCCAAGGGATCCTGGCTGCAATGCGCTCTCGGCCAAGGAAGGTCAGCTTGACCTCCACCTGCCTGCCAGGAGGCCAGACAGGGCCAAGATGATCTGGCACAAGAATTTCCACAAGGCTCTGAGGCCTGGGCATCTAGGCTAGTGGCTGCCGGGAGGCCCAGGTAGGGAGAGGCAAAACAGGAAAAGCCCCCACCTGCCACTCCATCCAGCCTCCCGTTTCCACCCAACCAGCCCTGAGACCCCAGGGTTTCCACAATCTTTCTGGCCCAGGGGATGAGGCAGGGATCAGATCCGCCATCTGTTCCGCTGTGATGGCACCGGGATGGGCAGAGGCTGGCCGAGGGCTGCTGAAGGATTGGCACATCACTGCTCAAAGGCAAGGAATGAGAACCAGGAATTTTAGAAAGCAGGTGGAGGAAGGGGCCAGGAGGAATCGCAGGCTTCTTCAACCCAAGAGGTTCAAACTTGCACTGTGACTGCCAGGCTGGGAGCTGGGGGAGGATCCAGGCACCCAACCCCGGCTCATCAGAAACACTCTGCTCCAATCTGATTCACACAATGAGGCTTTTGTGTGGGAGGCTGTGGGAAGACCACGTGCACTCCTGAGAAAGCAATCAGACAAATCCAAATCAAGGGCCGTCCTGCCAAAAGCACCCGCCTGGCCCCTTTACAGATGCCAGTGTCCTGAAAGACCCAGCAAAAAGAAAAGGGCTGGAGAAGAGGTCTGGAGTAAAGAGGAAAAACACATGAGGCAACCAGACACAGGATGCAACCTTGGATTCAAAAAAAAAATTTTTTTTTTGAGACGGAGACTCACTCTGTCGCCCAGGCTGGAGTGCAGTGGCACGATCTCGGCTCACTGCAACCTCCGCTTCCTGGGTTCAAGCGATTCTCCTGCCTCAGCCTCCCGAGTAGCTGGGACTAAAGGTGTGCACCACCACGCCTGGCTAATTTTTTTACTTTTAGTAGAGACAGGGTTTCACCACGCTGGCCAGGATGGTCTCAATCTCTTGACCTTGTGATCCACCTGCCTCGGCCTCCCAAAGTGCTGGGATTACAAGCGTGAGCCACCACGCCCGGCCAATTCAAAATTTTTTAATGAACAACTACGACAAAAACTGTTATTGGGACCATAAGGGAATCTGAACACAGACTGTCAGATTAAAGGTGTGGATCCTCGTGGCCTTCCTGAGTGGGGCCATGGTCCACTGTCATGGAGAAGGACGTCCTTGTCCTTAGGATGCACCCAAAAGGCTCAGCAACGAGAGAGAGAGAGAGAGAACGCACATGCAGCAACTTGTACTTTTCTTGCCATTTTTACAAAATAGAATTTTTGAAAATAGAACCTTGGGTGATGCGGTGGTGGAAGGACACACTGGGCTGCTTTATTTTACAAGCTGGATGCCTCCCTCGTGAGAACGGCAGAACGAGCCATGGTACATCCGCACCGTGGAGCGTTTTCAGGCATCTAGAGAATCAGAGCGTGATCATCACCAGAAAATCCCGGCTGACTGAGGAAGACATGGACAAGCGATGACAGCGTGAGAAACCCATGGCGCAGCAAAGCGTGCATAGTATGGTCCTATTTCAGTAAACTGCTGACAGATGGATCCCTCTCTATGTCTGTGTCTATCAGGTTAACATGTTGGAAACAGTCAGCCCTTACTTGACACTTGCCGAGCTGCTATTCGAAATGTCTGACATGTGCCAATTCTGCCACCTTAAAAGCCCTATGTAGGAGACACTTGTATTAACTTCATTTTACAGAAAAGTAAAAAAGGCACAGAGAGGGTAAGTCACTTGCCTGAAGGCACCCAACTGGGAAGTGGCCAAGCCAGGATTTGAACCTGGGCTGCCTGCCTCCAAAGTCCATATGCTGGGATCCACCTGAGCTGCTGGAAGCTAAAGCCCTGCCAAAGGCTGGAGAGCAGCCTGGGATGCTGCTGGGACACACTGCAGGGTAAACCCAGTGGCTAGGATTCCAGATCAACTCCTCCGCGGCTGCATCTGGGCAGCTCATCCCTCCCATCCCTACCTCATCCTCTCTCTGCCCACAGCACACCCCTGCAGCCTCTCACCTTGGGTGGACAAAACCTGAACTTTGGCACACCAGCCCTGACATCTTCCCCACTTTTTAAAAAACGCCTCGTCCCAGTCCTGCCGCCAGGATGTGAACAGGCAGGGGTATCAATGGGACCCTGGGAACTTTCTGCCTGAAGGACATTCATTAATGACTTCCTCCTGCACCCACCCAGGCCCCTTCCACCCTTGCTGCCCGGGCCCTCGTGGCCTCCATCCAGCCAGCCTGGGACAGTCGGCCCCACCCAGCACTCGCTGCTAACTATCTCCGTGGCCTTGAGTAAACCTCTGCTACCTAAAGAATTTGGTTTCCAAAGGAAAAATACAAGATAGAACTGAGCTTCGGAACCCAAGTCAGTCCAGATCTAACAATCTGACAGCTGATGAAACTTTCCCCGTTAAAGCAATTAGGCCAGGTACAGTGATTCATGAGTGTAATCCCAGCACTTTGGAAGACCGAGGTGGGAGGATTGCTTGAGGCCAGGAGTTCAAGACCAGCCTGGGCAACATAGCAAGACCCGTGTCTCTACAAAAAATCTAAAAATCAGCTGGGCGTGGTGGTGCACTCCTGTAGTCCCAGTTATTCAGGAGGCCAAGGTAGGAGGATCGATTGAGCCTGAGTGGTTGAAGCTGCAGTGAGCCATAATCATGCCACTGCACTCCAGCTTGGGTGACAGAGTGAGACCCTGTCTCAAAAAATCTAAATAAATAAATAAGAAAGGCTGGGCACTGTGGCATATGCTTATAATCCCAGCACTTTGGGAGGCCCAGGTGGGTGGATCATTTGAGGTCAGGAGTTCCAGACCAGCCTGGCCAACCTGGTGAAACCTCGCCTCTACTAAAAATACAAAAATTAGCCAGGTGTGGTGGCGGGCACCTGTAATCCCAACTACTCAGGAGGCTGAGGCAGGAGAATCGCTTGAACCCGGGAGGCGGAGGTTGCAGTGAGCCAAGATCATGCCACTGCGCTCCAGCCCGGGCGACAGACTGAGACCATGTCTCAAAAAAATAAATAAATAGGCCGGGCTTGGTGGCTCACACCTGTAATCCCAGCACTTTGGGAGATCAAGGCGGGCAGATCACCTGAGGTCAGGAGTTCGAGACCAGCCTGGCCAACATGGAGAAACCCTGTCTCTACTAAAAATACAAAATTAGCTGGGCATAGTGGCGCAGCCTATAATCCCAGCTACTTGGGAGGCTGAGGCGGGAGAATCGCTTGAACCTGGGAGAAAAAGGTTGCGGTGAGCCGAGATCACACCATTGCACTCCAGCCTGGGCAAGAAGAGAGAAACTCCGTCTCAAAATAAATAGTTAAGTAAATATAAGTAAATAAATAAATAATAAACAGCTGGTAAGCTACTACCTCTTCAAGAGGACTTGGTAAACAGAATAATCAGCCAAACAAAATAATCTCTAATACTGTAACTGCCAGAGACAGTGAAAGGCAATGCGGGGATGAAGTGGGAAGCTACTTGGGGGCAAAGGGGCCCAGCCCCATTTTTGCTGCCTATGGCTCTCTCGTCTCCCTGACAACAGCCCCTCCTTTTTGCCTTTTGGGAACCACCCCACTCCTACCTGAGTCTCTGTGGGCAAGAACTACTTCCCTGCCTGGCTCCAAATGGGCAGGCGACCCAAGGCTGACCAATCACAGCAGTCCATTACTCAAGCCACAGCAATTGGTCCAAGGATGCACATGTGATCCCAGCTCAGCCAATCACAGCCAACGAGCATTCACTCCATAAGTCGTCCCAGCCACTGAGAAAATTCTTTAATTCTCCTTCAATATCCCTCAGGAAGGTTCCCTTCCAAGAGCTTCTGGGAATTCCAAAGCAGTCAGTTTCTCCCTGACGTGGTGCAGATGCCATTTATTTTCTAAGCGTCAGAGGAAGCCACTGGCAAGTGAGACTGAGGCGTACACATAAAAACATAGGAATCTAATTCTAGAATCGCATTCAGCCCGTCCAGATGCCCTGTCACGGGACCCAGGAAGAACAGCAGTGTCACAAGAAACTCACTCCCTACATTGACACTAACCAAGACTACTTACGAGGGTCACTGCTGTTTTCCTTTTTTTTCTAATTGAGTGCATGTAGATGGTTTTGCATAAATGACATGCTTATGGGTCACACCTCCACATTCCCGCACGAAGCAAAATCACAAGCAGAATGGACTCAGCCTCGCACAGTCCTGCTAATGAGAACAAAGTGAAACATAAAGGATTCCATTCTTTTTTTTTTTTTTTTTTTGAGATGGAGTCTCACTGTCACCCAGGCTGAAGTGCAGTGGCGCGATCTCAGCTCACTGCAACCTCCACCTCCCGAGTTCAAGCAGTCCTCCGCCTCAGCCTCCCAAATAGCTGGGACTACAGGTGTGTGCCACCATGCCCAGCTAATTTTTGTGTTTTCAGTAGAGATGGGGTTTCACCATGTTGGCCAGGCTGGTCTCGAACTCCTGACCTCAAGTGATCCACCCACCTCAGCCTCCTAAAGTGCTGGGATTACAGGCGTGACACCTGTAATCCCAGCACTTTAGGAATAATGTAATAATGGCACCCGGCCCATAAATGGTTCCATTCTAAATAATGAACCTCGGCTTAAATGCTCAGGGAAGAAACACTCCCAGCCCCAGCCCCATCCAAGACACCTGATGGGACCAAGATGCCAACAGGAGGATCCCTGCTTCCTCCTGGAGGCAGGAGGTGGCCCCAGAAACAGCCTCCACGCTTCCTGTGGCCCCTCCACCAGGACAGGTGCTGTCTCTTTACCCACCATCCACACACAGCCCTGATGACATCTTTATACACCCATATCCCTTCCTTCTGGCCACTCCACCTTCATGCTGGGGCAGGAAAGGGGTCAATCAGAAGCCACCAAAGCTCAGACAGGGAAACACCCCAGCACTGGAACCAGGCAGAAGTCATCGAAATCCAGATGGAGTGCGTTAAGACTCAGGCCTACAATCTGTGGATGCATCCCAGAGACCCAGGCTTCGGGGTGCTCCCCAGGGTGTATGACCTCCCTTACCCCTCGCTACAGCCCGAGGAGGGAGGCCCGGAGAAACATGCCCGGCAGGGTTGTGCAACTCACCCACAGGCAGAGAGACAGGAAGTGCAAGAGCCACTGCTGAACTCAGGGAGTCTGGTTCCAAAGTCCATGCTGTGGAGGACCCCCACTGGGGCCTCTCTGCCTTAGCCCAAGGTCCTACCCTAGGCGGTTCTCTGCCCTGGACAAGGGTCTCCAACTATGGAATGCAGCCATGAACGAGACAGATAAAGTCTCTGTCGTCATGGAACTCACACAAGTGGACGAGATAATTTCAGAGACTATTAAGGGCTCAGAAGGGAATAGCATGGTGTGGTTATAACACAGATGGCGCAAGCCAGGCGCGGTGGCTCATGCCTGTAATCCAAGCACTTTGGGAAGCTGAGACAGGTGGATCACCTGAGGTCAGGAGTTCAAGACCAGCCTGGCTAACATGGTGAGACCCCATCTCTACTAAAAATACCAAATTAGCTGGGCATGGTGGTGCATGCCTGTAATCCCAGCTACTCAAGAGGCAAGGCTGCAGAGTCGTTTGAACCGGGGAGAAGGAGGTTGCAGTGAGCCAAGATGAGGCCATTGCCCTCCAGCTGAAAAACCACACAGATGGCACAGACAGTGGACATGAGGGGCAACTGTCCATTGGGTGGGGTGGGCAATCAGGGGGTGTCTTCTTCAAAAGGTTACATTTAAGCTTCAAAAGGTTACATTTAAACATAAAAGAGGAACCAAGCATAAGAGCCAGGGAGACAAAAAGACGGTCCAGGCAGAAAGAAAAGCACGTCCAAAGGCCCTGAGGCAGGACAGCGTGTGACGTGTTCGAGGAAAAGGAAGGCCTGTGAGGTTGCAGTGGGGTGAGAATGCTGAGTTGAGATGGGCGGGGCCCATGAAAATGAGGCTCACAGCTTTGATACCAAATGCAGGAAGATTTTATTCAGCTTCATGAAATGATCCAATTTGCATAGTTTTGTTTTGTTTTTTTTGGGAGATGGAGTCTCGCCCTGTCACCCAGGCTGGAGTGCAATGGTGCAATCTCGGCTCACTGCAACCTCCGCCTCCCGGGTTCAAACAATTCTCCTGCCTCAACCTCCTGAGTAGCTGGAATTACAGGCACACGCCACCACGCCTGGCTAATTTTTGTATTTTTAGTAGAGATGAGGGTTCACCATGTTGGCCAGGCTGGTCTTGAACTCCTGACCTCAGGTGACCCACCCACTTCAGCCTCCCAAAGTGCTGGGATTACAGGCATGAGCCACTGTGCCCGGCCCAATTTGCATGTTTTAAAGAGCATCCTGGCTTTGATGGGGAGAAGTGACAACAGTGTGGTATTAATCAGCAGAGCAAACAGCCCCATGAGGACACTCCAGCACCCACTGGGAAACGACGGTGGCAGCTCGGTCTGGGGGTGACGGCCACGGCAGGTGGAGGAGTAGGCCCCATTGCCCTGCACAGGACCACAACCTGCCACTGGTCACGAACCATCCTGTGAAACAACCCTTGTCTTTTAAACATCCTTTCAATAAATATTTGAGAACCTGTGATTATGTGCTAGGCATTGTTCCAGGGGCTTGGGTCACGGCAACGAATAACACAAAGGTCCCTGCCCTCACGGTCCGACATTCTCATGGGGAGAAATAGACAATAAACAATCAACATGAGACACAGGGAAGTTCCGGGGTATCTACAGTGGCTGACGGGGCTAAGCAGAGCGGGTAAGGAGGGCTGGGAGACAGGGGGACAAGGGGGAACCTGCATGATGCACAAACGGAGTCAGGGGAGGGTCTCCGTGAGCAAGTGAGAGCTGAACAGAGACCTACGGGAGATGAGAGGGCTTGTGTCACGGGAGAGCTAAGGCGATTGGGCCCATGGGGCTAAGGAATGGCCAGGAGGCCATTGTGCAAGGGAAAAGGGAATGGGGACGTTGCCAGAAAAGTGGCAGGGGTGGATGGCACAGGCCCTGGACCAGGTTAGGACCTGGCTGTGACTCCTAGGGGATGGGTCTGGCCATGTCAGGGCTTTGAGGGGAGGAGGTGCTAAGTGCAATGTTGATGGGCTCCCGTGGCCGCTTATTGAGAAACCCCACTGGGGAGCAAGGGTGAGCACAGGGAGGCCAGTGAGGAGGCGGATGCAGGAATCCGGGGGAGAGGTGATGGCACCTTGGACCAGAGGTGATGGCGCCTCGGGCGTGGTGAGAAGTAGTTGGAATCTGGGTATATTCAGATGATGAAGCCATAAAACTTTCTGACGGGTTCTTTGCGGGAAGTGGAGAGAACAGAGTCAAGGCTGAGTGCAAGATGTTGGCCCGGGCAACTGGAAGATGGGGGGGCTATGATGGAGTGGGAAGCTGGTAGGAGCCACAGGTGTGGCCGGAGGTGATAAGGAGCCAGCCGGGGTGAGCGTGATCTGCCTTTGACCCTGAGTTGAGATATGGACTCTGCTGTTGGACACTCGGGGGTGGGGTTCAGGGGAAAGGTCTGGGCCCAGGGATACCAATTTGGGAGTGGTCAGGACAGAGATGCCATTCAGGCGTGAGGCTGGAGGAGCCCACCCCAGGGATGAGGGATGAGGACGCACATCCTCATGTGCGAAAGGATGCCTGGAGCTCCACCAGCAGGAGGCAGGAGGCCGGGGAGATGAGGAGGCATCAGCAGGCAAGACAGAGAGCAGCCAGGGAGGTGGAGGAAAACCCAGAGAATGGAGATTGAAAGCGCCTCAAGGGTCCTTCTAGAAGCTTCCAGAGAAGGTGGAAGGAACTTCACCCAAAATGCCAGGAAGTGAACAAGGTCAGGCCCCTCCCGTTCCTTCCCCCTCCCCAGCACAGGCAATCAGTGAACAGGAAGAAACAGTGGAGTGGAGGGAAAGAAAACAAGAAAATTAAGACGGCCATGCCTTGGGCCACGAGGCTTCCTGGAACCCGGGACCTGGGGAGCTTCTGAGCAGGCGGAGTATCTCCACATCTCACCCAGGCTTTGGGAGGAAAATCCCCCCAACACTCGCAGGGAGCCAGCCCCTGGGCCCTTTAAGGCTTCAAAGTCAAGAACGCAGCTTTTTGTGTTGTTTTTGTTTCTCTTTGCATGACAGCTCCAGCCTGGCCACTCGTGGGCCCACGGTCATGTCCAAACAGGGGGAGGGAGACGAGGTAAATAAAAGGGATTCTCTTTTTGTTTTGCGTTTTTGATTTTTGACCGAGCCCTAGCGTTGAATTCTCCACACAATTAATGTGTCTCTGGTGTCGGAGCTGCTAGCGCCTCTCGGAGCAGAAGGCCTGGACCGAACGCCCCTCTACAGAATCCTCCAGGCCCAAGATTTAAACCACAAACTCTCTGGGCTCAGCCTTGGGGGAAGTGGCTTATGGCCCCAGGGGCCTCTCTTTTGCGGACCACAGACATGGAATCACCCTCTGGACACTAAGGAACCTCCATGCAGGACCCACGAATGACAGTGCCAACAAGCCTGCAGCAAATTGCCACTGGGACCAAGACTCATCCAAGAAAAACACCTTCATGGAGCAAGCCCTCCATGGGCACTCACTTCCATCGCATTTGCTGGAAACCAAAGGCCAGGGTAAGGCGATTCCAGGTGGCTGAGCTTCGCCACGTTCTAGTTAATCAGGGTGCATCTCCCGGCGGAGGCACAGCAAGTACTGGCCATTCCAGGAAGGAACAGGGAATGTTTCCTGGAAACCCCAGGTGCTGGGCCTGGCCCCAGAAAGGCCAACCACAGCGGGACTCATCAACATGTACGTGCAGACACATCAACACACAAGGACATGCATAAACACGTGTGTTCATCTGTGTCCATTTGTGTGTACAGACACACCATGTGTGCCTGTGTCAACGTATGTGGGCACACATCAACACAGGTGTCTGCATACACATCATCATGTCGTCACACATCAAGGCAGGTGTGTGCATGCCTACACAGGTGTGTGTGTCACTGTTTTCACCATCAGCACGTGTGTACACACACCAACACATGTGTGTGCAAACACACACACACTCATGAAGACAGGGAGAGGCAAATCTACCAGGAGCAAATAAACTAGACTCAGGCAAACTAAAAATAGCCCATGTTTTTCAGCCGTCGCCAAGGAGTAAGTTGAAGTTGTCTCTCACACGCCAGAAAGAGTAGGAAGTTCAATGGCAGGAAAGAGGAAGAAAAACAAAACAGAATTGGCACACACCTGTGATCCAAGCTGTCCTCAAGGAGCCCCCTCCCCACCTGTGACCAGTGATCAGTCCTAGGGCTTTGCCCCACATGTCCAAACATGGGGGTCCTACAGGAAACGCCCGGGAGCTGGAGACACTGGGCCTCCCTCCCAGGTTCCACAGGGGGGCTGATAAAGGCGCAGAGTGGGGCTGATAAAGGTGCAGAGCGGGCCGCCCCTGCAGGATGGGTGGGAGTCCAGCCCCCGGGGTCACTGGGAGCCCTGGGCTAGCAAGAGGTGGCCGCCCCGGGAGCCTCACTTGGTGCCTTTGATTGAAGAACATGTCCCTGGTCTCAGACTACCCCCGGAAGGGAGAGGCCAGGGTGCACTCTACACCAGCAATGTTTGGCGGGGTGATTATTAGGACAAAGCCTCGAAGGGACCCTGCTATTCCCTGGTGATGCACTGAAAAGGAAGGGGCAGCCCAGGAAAAGAATATAAGAAGGGCACCCCCCGCCGCCCGCCTTAAGCATGCAGTCGACCTGCTCAGACACGCGGAAAACTGGGAGGGTGCAGTGCACAGAGGCTGCCGGGACCGGCTGTGGAGTCGGCCCCCAGACTTGAAATCCTGATTCAACCACTTGGAGCTATGTGACATGGGGCAAGTTGCTTTCCGCCTCTGTGCATCCATTTCCCTCAATAAAACAAGACACAATAGTACCTATTTGAGATACTAACATGAATAATGCACATAAACACTTGGAACAGTATCCGGCCAAAACGAGTGCCCATTGATTGTTATCTCCCATCAACCCCTACCTTTTAACTGATTGACAAAGATTTCCCAAAAGGCAAAAACTCAGGGACAGCCGGTGACGTCCCCGGCTGGCCCTGGTGCCTGGGCTTCCCAAGGCTCACTGTGTGGCTCTGGCTGAGGGAGGCAGGGATGAGATAAAGAGCCTGAGGCTAGGGCTGGGGGTCGTGCCCGCCTCATTCATTCTGTAACCTGACTGGTGTTGAAGGGGTGGCAAGGAGCTCAGGCACTGCTGTGGCCCTCGGGGACGCTGCAGTGACAGTGACGGGAAAGCCCCTGCCTCAGCAGATACAGGGGTATCAGGAAAAAAGCACACAGGCAAAGATGACTGAAGGTTTTTCCCTCTACCCCTGGGGAAATGGAGGTGTGGTTATTGAGACAGGGACCATAGATGGGCGAAGCCCAGCAGCAGGGTAAGGCAACCGAGGTTGAGTCCATCTAGAAAACCAACTTAAAGACAGCAGAGGGGACCCAGGTTCTCTCCTGGACATGGAAGAAGGCCATGAGGCCTATCATTGAAGATGGTGGTCTTGGAAGATGACCCCTTCCCTGCAGCCCAGCTGTAGTGAGGGGCCTCTCCCCACGTCCACCGGCTGAGCCTTCCTTGGAGGACCAGAGACACATGGGAACTTGGATGTGTGCCCCCCAGGACCTGAACCAGGCCTTCATTACTCACCCACATACCTGAGCACAGCTGCATGCCAGGCTCAGATCCAGGGAACGGGAGCAAGAGTCCCCATTCTCATGGCATCTGCCTCTGGGACAGACAGACACCTTCTCTCACACACACACACACACACACACACACGTGCACACATGCACACACACACATACACTAGCGAGATCACTTGGGGCAAATTACTCTCTTCAGCTTGTCTCCTTAACGGACACTGACGACAATAAGTCGTAAGTCACGGCCCTCTGCAGGGACTAAACGAGATGATTTTCACAAAGGTGCTTTGAACCCTGCCTGGTGCACAGTAAGCTGCGCATGAGTGGATGCCATGAAGTTCACAACCGCGGCCCTTAGTGTGTCTGTCCAAACACCTCTCTCCAATCCTATCCACTAGCAGAAGGGAAAAGAATGAGTTGCGCTTCCTCAAAGCCTCTCCAAGCAACCTCGACCACAGGGCCCCTTTGCAGTGCGCCTCCTCGGTCTGTGTGGCGCATTCATCTGGCCAGTCTTTGAGGAAAGCTATGTATCTGTTCATTTGTAATTTTTTTTAAAAGATGGGATTTTAGCCGGGCACGGTGACTCACGCCTGTAATCCCAGAACTTTGGGAGGCCGAGGCGGGCGGATCACTAGGTCAGGAGATCAAGACCATCCTGGCTAAAACAGTGAAACCCCGTCTCTACTAAAAATACAAAAAATTAGGTGGGTGTGGTGGCAGGCGCCTGTAGTCCCAGCTACTCAGGAGACTGAGGCAGGAGAATGGCGTGAACCCGGGAGGTGGAGCTTGCAGTGAGCCGAGATCGTGCCACTGCACTCCAGCCTGGGTGACAGGGCAAGACTGCGTCTCAAAAAAAAAAAAAAAAAAAAAGAGATGGGATTTCACTCTGTTGCCCAGGTTGGAGTACAGTGGCACAAACACAGCTCACTGCAGCCTCGAGCTTCTGGGCTCAAGAGATCCTCCCACCTCGGCCTCTCGAGTAGCTAGGACTATAGGTGCATGCCACCATGCTCCAGCTTAGTTTTTTTTTTTTTTTGTAGAGATGGGGGTCTCACTATGCTGCCCAGGCTAGTCTTGAACTCTTGGCTTCAAGTGACCCTCCCACCTCAGCCCCATAAAGTGCTGGGATTGCAAGTTTGAGCCACCATGCTTGTTCTTGTAATTTTTAATCCAACATGTAGCATGTGGATACATTTTCTTTGTTAAAACAAAAATAATGGCCGGGCTCAGTGGCTCACGCTTGTAATCCCAGCACGTTGGGAGGCCGAGAGGGGAAGATCACAAGATCAGGAGATGGAGACCATCCCGGCTAACATGGTGAAACCCTGTCTCTACTAAAAATACAAAAAAAAATTAGCTGAGTGTGGTGGCAGGCACCTGTAGTACCAGCTACTCAGGAGGCTGAGGCAGGAGAATGGCGTGAACCCAGGAGGCGGAGGCTGCAGTGAGCCGAGATCGCACCACTGCACTCCAGCCTGGGCGACAGAGCGAGACTCTGTCTCAAAAAAAAAAAAAAAAAAAAGGAGCATTACAGATAAAGTATTAGGTTTCCTTTGGCCACACCCCCAGTGTCCTGCCTTCTCTCATTAGAGTATCCACTTCTGTTAGTCTCACCTTTTCCCAAACTTTAACATATTCTAATATTAAGGCATTGAAAATAATGGCAGGGCGGGTGGTTCACACCTATAATCCCAGTGCTTTGGAAAGCCAAGGCAGAAGGATCACTTAAGGCCAAGAGTTCGAGACCAGCCTGGGTAACATAGTGAGACTTTGTCTCTACGAAAATAAAAATAAAAATGGAAAGAAAATATAGAATACTGTTCGGTGGGTTTTCTTTTTTAACATAAATAGCACCAGAGCTTTTTTCAATTAGTAATGTGTTTTTATGGCTTACCCATGCTGAGACATATATCTAAGTTCCTTCTTTTTTTTTTTTTTTTTTGAGATGGAGTCTCACTCTGGAGGGCAGTGGCGCGATCTCAGTTCACTGCAACTTCAGCCTCCCAGGTTCGAGCTATACTCCTGCTTCAGCATCCCGAGTAGCTGGGATTACAGGCATGCACCACCATGTCCAGCTAGTTTTTGTATTTTTTAGTAGAGACGGGATTTAGCCATGTTGGCCAGGCTGGTCTCAAACTCCTGACCTCAGGTGATCCAATGAATAATGAAGACATGGTTCAGATCCCTGGGGGCACACATCCAAGTTCTGTGAAAAGGACATAAACATGAAATGTGGACAAGAAGCCATTTTTAAGAAATTCAGTCTAAAGAAGCAAGCCAAGGGGAAGAAGATGTCAACTAGTGTGACAATATCCACATCTTCACCCCAGCTCATCATTGAAGACGGCAGCCTTGGAAGATGAGCATCCCTTTTTTGCAGCCCAGCTGCAGTGAGGGGCCTCTCCCCCATGTCCACCAGCTGGGCCTTCCTTGGAGGACCAGAGACACATGGGAACTTGGCTACCAAAAAATGGTAATGATAAATCAGTAATTACCAGTGATGGCAGAGATAGGGGAAGTGGCACAGTCCCATACCTCGTGGGTGGATGTAGCAACAGAGCTGTGCAGAAGGGCAATTTGGCCGTAATCATCAAAACTCAAACTAAGCACACCTGCTCCCAAGGCCCCACTTCTAGAAATCCACCCTATGGAAATGTTCATGAACCACACCAAGAGGGATGTGTCGGGATATCGCTGTCATTTGTGACAGAGAAAATGATCACTCAGTGGAGAAACAGGTAAACAAGTCTATAACCATTCAAAGGAATACCAGCAGTGATGAAGGAAAACGTGGGGTAGATTTATTGCTGAGACATGGAAAATTTTTCAGATGGTATCTTTGAATTGAAAAGCAAATTGCAAGATAATTATACATGTTCAAGTTCACTTACACTTAGTTCAAGTTATGTAAAATATATATATTAGTATGTATACATACAGGCTCTTGGTACACAGAAAAGGGTATAGAAAGATCCACACCAATGATGGTGATAATAGCTCAGGAGGGGAATAAAATGGGGGAAACTTTCTCTCTTTTCCTCCATTTGAACTTTTTTTTAAGAGCAAGTATTCATATATTTTACATAAAGTCATCCCTCAATGTCAGACGGGAGTTGGTTCCAGGGCCCCCATAGATACCAAGATCTGCAGATGCTCAAGTCCCCGACATAAAATGCTGTGGTATTTGCATATCACCTACGCGCATCCTCTCGTATTCTTTAAATCATCTCTAGGTTACTTATAATACCTAATACGATGTAAATTCTATGTTAATAGTTGTTATACAGTATTGTTTTTATGTCTTTTTTTTAGTTGTATTGTTATTTTGGGGAGATTTTTTCTGAAAACTTTCAATCTGCAGTTGATTGAATCCACAGATGCAGAACCTGCAGACACAGAGGGCCAACTGTAGGGACTTCTGTTGTTAATCAAAAAGCATATTAAAAAAAAAAAATCAAAGCACAAGGCCTCCCACTCAAGTTGCACACAGACTCATGTAGCCAAAGAAAACACCAGCAGGCAGTCCCTGCTTATGCGCGTGTCTCACCCGCCTGGTCCCCTGAACACAGGCTCTCTTCTTCCATGCTAAGGTACTTGGCCGCTGCTCCAGCCTGGGCGGTTCCAGAAGTGGCCGTCTTGGGCTGGGCGTGTCTTCCTGCCTTCACGCCACTCGGCCCCAAACCAATCGCCTTTGGGATATCCACAGAAGGATGCTGGGAGGCTCCCGTTCAACTTTAAACCAGATGCTCCTAGCTCCAGGACAATTGAGGACAATGTGGTTTTCCTCTTTAGAAGCCCGGGAGAGGAGTGGGGAAATTTGGTGGTGCACGCATGTGTGGTGCACACACACACATACACACACCCTACTGACATACTTAACCTGATGACATCCTGAGAAAGAAAACACCTTGAAATAAGCCCCCAAATAACTGAGTTGGCAAGACTCTTTACCTGGCATAAGTCCCACCACCCCTACACTCCCAAAGCAAGAGACCAGGTGCTCACTCACAGCACAGGGTCACATGCTTGAACCGCCTGAGTGACAGCCCCTCTAGGGACCCTGCATACACACAGTGGGGTCCTGGCACTGCAGCAGCCACAAGGCTGTCACTGACACACACGTTTCAGTATGAGTAGGCCACAGAAAAATAAAGCTCCCGCAGTGTAACAGAGAAAGCCTCTGAGCTGTCATGGGGGGGAAGAGGCCATTCTGTTGCTTTTCCTGCCATCCCCAGAGACAGTGTCACCATCCACCGGGACCTCTTTGCAGTCAGATTACAGGCTTTGGCGGGACAAGATTTGAAAAATCAAAAATAGACACAACATGGCTGAGATGCCCTAGACAACTGCTCACCCAGAGACCTTGAGAGAGACCACATGTTGCTCCATCTTTAAGGCCAGCTAGCTGGGTCCCAAGAGGTGTGGCAGCCAAATCTAAGCAGATCCTTCATTCAATCACTCATTCATTCACTCTGTGAATGAGGGAACAGACATGAAATGTGGACAAGGAACCATTCTTAAGAAACCCAGTCCAAAGAGGCAGGCCAAGGGGAAAAGATGTCCATTAGAGTGACAATGTCCACATCTTCACCCCAGCTCTGCATCTGGCTAGAACTTTGATAAGAGTGAGCCTCAGTTTCCCTTCCCCGCCACTGCATGTGTGGGTTCCAGGGCTTCAAAACTCTAAATGGCTTTTAGTTCAAATGTGATACTGTGCAATCTCCCAGCCCTTCCCTAACTCCAGGCTCATTCAAACAGGCCACCCAGGCACCCAGGGCAGAGTCTGTCCGTCTGCAGACCAGCTGACCGCCTAATCGGTCTCCCTGGTTGAAAGGGCAATGGTACGCAAGGTTAGGATCAGAGGAAAGACCTCAGGCTGCGTGCACTCAGAGGACCTTGGGCTGGTGCCTACCTCTGCATGAATCTGGGGAGAAAAGCGGCTTATAGTTTCCAGACTGAATCATGGAGGCAGTGAGCAGGGAGAACAGAGTCGCGCATTCTGCCTCTGGGAAAGGGTTCCTATGGGGAGATTCTGGGCAGTGGAGGATGCTCAGCTGAGCACCTACCATGTGAGCTGGGCACCCACGTGGGCCTCACAGAAGGTTCCTGTCCTCCTGGGCTCACAGGATACAAGCAAAGTGCAGCTCTAATTTCACCGGACCCTGCTACCGGCTGCTGTGAAAGCAGACGTTCACACACTCCGGAGCTCCTTCGGGCAGCACCACGAAAGCAACCTGTCCACACTCCTGATCCGTCGTGGGCGCCCAGACCCTTTAGGGCGGGTCAGGCGCCCGGGTGGTCTCCCATCCAGGCCTCCCCAACCCTGGCCTGCGCCTCCAGCAAAGCCCCTGGGTTACCCCCTAGCCTCAGTCTGGGGCGGCGAGGGTGGTGGGGAGGCGGGCAGCAGCCCCTTCCGAAGCGCCTGGCCTCCCTTGTGCTCTGCGGCGCCGGGCCCGGGCGCCGATTCCGCTGCGGTCGCCCACCTACCGCAACGCGCGGGTCCTCCCGGCGCCCAGCGCCCAACAGCCCGGGTCCGTGCGCGGACCCCCTGGGGGCTCCCTCACCCACCTTGAGGACCTGCTGCCTGATGAGCGACGGCACCATCACGATCATGACAGCGCCCAGCACCGCGCACAGTAGCCCCGCGACGCCCAGCGCCCCGGCAGCCCAGCGTGCTTTGGCGGAGCAGCCCATGTCTGCGCGCCTGGGGCCCACCCGCGGCTCGCAGGGCTCCGCGCTTGGCAGGAGGCGGGGACGGCGACAGAGACGACACAGGCGGGGACTGGGGGCACGCAGGCCGCAGAGGCACGGTGGATCCGGAACGGCAGCTCACGCAGGAGCAGCCCGGCAGGTGGCCAGTGGTTTTATGCCCCATCGCCGGCGCCGCCGGACCGCCCCCGGGCAGCCTTAGGCTCCAGGATTCCGGCGGCAGGGGCGGGGCCTGAGCGGGCCGGGGGCGGGGGAGGGGAGGGGGCGGGGGAGGGGAGGGGACGGGGCGGGGCGCTGATCGGACGGGTAGGGGGCGGGGCCATGGCCGCCAAGACACGCCCCGCCATGCTGCCGCTGCCCCCCCGGCCTCGCTTCCGTTTTGGGGCGGGAGCTGAGGAGGCCTCGTGGCCGCTGAGCCAAAACGTCTATGGGGCCTGGTGCCCCTCACCCTCTTGCTCCCTTCGTCTTTCTCCTACCCCTTCCCCCACCTATGTCTCCCCTCCTCCCAGCTCTCCCCTCTGAGCCCCTCACCCTTCCCTTTCCCTCCTCCTTCCCCTCCTCCTCTATCGGGACCAACATCATGGTTGGTCACAGTGAGTAGGGCTTCGCCAGCCCACCCAGGAACCCCAGAGCCCTTACAACGGTCCACATGCCCCGCCACCACCTTCTAGACCCTCATCTCCCCAGTCCATCTCCAGCCTCACTGTCCCTGGAAGAAGCCCCGTAGGCTCCAGCCCCAGGGCCTTCATACACCCAGCACAGGCAATTCTGTTCTCCCAGGTATCCGCCTGGCCCTATCCTTCGTAACGCTGGTGCCACCATCACCCTATGACTGAGCACCCCCTGGCAGGTTCACGTTCATTTGCGTCCTTGCATTCTGACCATGTGCTCCAACTGGGATGCCAGCCCGTGAGGCGGGGGGGTCCCCACGCGTCCTCAGCTCTAGAACGTGGCCTGGCGGGGAATGCCTGCTCACAGTAAATATTCTAGAATGAATGACTGAGGAACCTTCTAGGTGCTGGCCCCTGTCCTGAGTGCTTTGCACACAATGGCTGCATTTTACAATAAGAAAACTGGGCGGTGGCTCACGCCTATTAATCCCAGCACCTTGGGAGGCCTAGGCGGGTGGATCACCTGAGGTTGGGAGTTGAAGACCAGCCTGACCAACACAGCGAAACCCCGTCTCTACTAACAATACAAAATTAGCTGGGCGTAGTGGCGCATGCCTGTAATCTCAGCTACTCAGGAGGCTGAGGCAGGAGAATCGCTTGAACCCGGGAGGCGGAGGTTGCGGCGAGCCGAGATAGGGCCACTGCACTCCAGTCTGGGCAACAAGAGGGAAACTCCATCTCAAAAAAAAAAGAAAAGAAAAAGAAAGAAATGAAAACTGATGCACAGGGAAGCTTAGTTAACCCAAACCAAGTGTCCACTTTCTAATGAAGAGGGAAACCAATGATGAGCAGGTGAGCAAATGAATGAAGGATAATTGCAGGCAAGTGCTCCAAGATAATAGAACAGTCCCGGTGCATGGTGGCCCACAACTGTAATCCCAGCACTTTGGAAGGTCCAGGTGAGGGATCACTTGAGGCCACTAGTTGGAGACCAGCCTGGGCAACATAGTGAGACCAGTCTGTACAGAAAATGAAAAGATTAGCCAGCCACAATGGCATGCGCTTGTGGCCCCAGCTACTCAGGAGGCTGAGGCAGAAGGATCCCTTGAGTCCTGGAGTTCAAGGCTGCAGTGAGCCCTGATCTTACCACTGCACTCCAGCCTGGGTGACAGCAAGACCCCGGGGGGAAAAAAAAGAAAAAAAGGAGAGAGAGAGAGGAAAAGAAAACAGAATAGTGTGCACAGCAATGGGCTGGCACTAAGTGGCAGTTGCCCTTAGGATGGGTGAGTATGTCCCAGAAGCCCTCTACGCCCCCCTGAAGTCCTCCACCACACCCCAACTGGCCTGCCTTCTGGTCCCTGAACCGCTGGCCCCACCTTGAGTTTTGGGCCCCTCATGTGGCCAGTCCCCTCATTTTCTGAATGAAGTTACTGAGAGGACAAGAGACTCCTGGGTTACACAGGGACAAGGAGGGTGGTGTCCCCAGCACCCAGGTAAGGCAGGCTCAGTCCTTGAGTGCTCCAAGGGAGGCTTTCTAAACCTCTTATTTAACTCCAGAAGAAAGCAGCCTTCTCCCAGGGCCATCCTTAAGCAACATGTCTTCACCTGAACCAATATTTACAGAGCACCTGCTATGTTCTGGTTAGACAGCTTTGCCTGGCACTGCCTTCCTCTAAGGAGGCTGAATATGGTCCAGTGCCCCAAGGGGCAGGGCCCAACTCCTGAGGGAGGTCAGAGTGGCTGGGGTGAGACTGTGGTAGCCCAGGGGGACAGGTTCAGAGAAATCCAGGCTCCGGGGTTTCCCACATTGGAGTCCTAGGGCAAGTGATTTGGCCCTTTCTGTGCCTCAGTCTCCTCATCTACGAAACGGGGATTAGAAGAGCCCCTTTCCAAGGGCTACCATGAGGATTAAACAAGTCAAAAAACGTGCCAGTGCTTAGAATAGTCCCTGGAATGTATCAGTGCAACTGAGCTGGGGACTGTCGTCGTTATTTTCTGGAACCACATGACCTGGCACCTGCCCATCTCTCTGCCTCCATCTCCTGCCCTCTGCCCCATTGTTTCTGTTCATTGAGCGTCCCCAGCTTTTTCTTGTGCCAGGACCTTTGCACTTCCTGTTCCTCTGTCTAGGATACGCTTCCCCTAGATCCTTTCATGGCTGCCTACTCTCCTTTTCTGGGCTCAGCTGAAACCCACTCCTCAGAGAAGCCTTTGCTGTTGCATCTGTCGAAAACAGGAGTCCCAGCCCACTCTGTCAGGCCACCTTGCTTTGTGTGAAATGGTCTCATCTGTTTCCTTGTTCATCTCCTCCAGCTCCCGAGAGACAGACGCTGACCCTGTTTTGCTTATCGATGTATCTCCAGCACCTGGAAAAAATGCCTGGCACATAGCAGGTACTCAATAAATACTTTACTCAGTCAGCTAATTAACTCATTAATCAATCGAGTAACTGATCAATTGATTAATTAATTAATATCACTTCATTGAATTCCTTAAGGCCTTCAACAGCCTTCAGCTATGCAGTTGCCTTTTTTTAATGATTTTTGTAGTTCTCGGAAACTAGCCAGTCAACTAAAATCCGCGGTCTGCCTGGCCCTGACACCCTCCTCCACTTCCTTGATACTGACCTGCCTTGACCATCTCACCCAGTCTAACTCTGATTCATGACCAAGTCTTCAAGGTCCAAATGTACGTGATGCTTACCCAAGAGGGCTGCAAGGCCATGGCTAGAGAGCCCTCATGTCACGCCATGCTGTTACTCAACGAGAGAGAAGGGCAGAGATGAAAGGGTGCTGGGACACGTGAGCCACCTTGACCTTGCTGAGGGGAGTCACTTCCGGTGGTAGGGAGGGCAGCTGAAGAAGGGAAAAAAAGACTTCGTCATGTTTGAGAGGTCTTGCCCTGGGGAAAGTCGAAGATACAGAAGAAAAGAAAGAGTGCTGATAACAAAATATGATCAACATGGTGTCACGGGGCTCCTGGAAAATCAAGTCAGATGCTTTTCCTCCACTGCTCAGAGTCCTTTCGTGATCAAAGACGGAGAATGAGTGCAGGCAAAGACCTGGAGGAGTTGGAAGCCTCTTGAGGCGCTTGTGGGATTGTAAAATGGTGCAACCTCAAAAGGTAAACATAGGGGTCCCCTGAGAACAAGCAGTTCCACTCCTGGGTGTATGCCCAGGAGAAAGGAAAGAGCATGTCCACACGGAAGCCTGGATGCAAATGTTCACAGCAGCCGAGCAGTGAAAATAACCCACACCCCCATCAGCTGGTGAATAGGTAAATAAAATGTGGCATAACCGCACACTGAAATATGACTCAGCATAAAAAGGAATGAAGGGCTGATGCATGCTACACCATGGATGAACCTTGAAAACATTGATAAGTGAAAGAAGCCAGACACGAAGGCCACATGTATGATTCCGCTTATATAAAATGTCCACAGTAGGCAGATCGATGGAGACAAAGTAGACCAGTGGCTGCCAGGGGCTGGGGAGAATGAGGAGTGACTGTTACAGGTTTGGGGTTTCATTTTGGAGTGGTGAAAATGTTCTAAAAGTGACAGTAAAAGTGATGGTAATGATGGTTGCACAATTCTGTGAATATACAAAAAGCCATCAAATTGCATACTTTATTTACTTTTTTTTTTTTTTTTAAGAGACAGGGTCTCACTCTGTCACCCAGGCTGGAGTGCAGTGGTATAATCTCCCTACAGCCTTGAAGTCTTGGGTTCAAACCATCCTCCCGCCTTGGCCTCCTGACTAGCTTGGACAACAAGTATATGCCACTATGCACACCTGATGTTTTCATCTTTGTTGAGACAGGGTGTCACTTTGTTGCCCAGGCTGCTCTCAAAATTATGGTCATCCTCCCAGCTGGCCTCCCAAAGTGCTGGGATTACAAGTATGAGCCATCATGCCTGGCCAAATTATATACTTTAAATGGGTGAATGTATGATATGCGAATTGTATCTCAATAAAAACTGTTATTTTAAAGAAATGGCCAGGCGTGGTGGCTCATGCCTGTAATCCCAGTGCTTTTGGAGGCCAAGACAGGAGGATCCCTTGAGGCCAGGAGTTGGAGATCAGCCTGGGCAACACAGCCAGACACCAGCTCTACAAAAAATAAAAAGTTAGCCAGGTAAGGTGGCATGCACCTCTAGTTTCAGCTACTGAGGAGGCTGACGTGGTAGAATCACGTGAGCCCAGGAAGTCGAGGCTGCAGTGAGTGAGCTACGATTGTGTCACTGCACTCCAGCCTGGGCAACACAGTGAGACCCTGTCTCTCAAGAAAACAAAAAGAAAGAAACCTTTCCGTGGCTCCCACCTCATTCAGCGTAAAAGCCAAAGCCCTCACCATGGCCCACAAGATCACCACATCTCATACTAGAGAGACAAAGTCAAAACACACCCAGATCGGCACATCTCCCTGACCTCATCCCCCTCCCTCCCCTTGCCCACTCTGCTCCAGCCACACCCTCCTCCCCGGAGCTCCTCCACCTGCTGCCTGGCTCGTGCCCCAGAACCTTTGCACTCCCTGGTCCCCTCCTGGAATGCTCCTCTCCCTAACACCCAGGAGGCTCACCCTCCCTTCCTTCAGGTCCTTGCTCCAATGTCATCTTCTCAGCAACGACTTCCTTCCTGCCCAGCCTTTGAAAGTTACAAACCACCCACAGGACCCTCCCTATCCCCCTTGGCTGCTTCATTTCTCTCTGTGCACCGACCGCCCTCCAGGGCAGGTGTTTGCTTGTTTGATTGGCTTCCTTCCTCTTCTAGGATAAAAAAAGTTCCACGGGGCAGGAATCTGCCTGTTTCGTCCATTGCTGTGCCCCCGGCTCCTGAACAGCACGTGGCCCACAGAGTAGGCCCTTGGTCAGTGTGTGTAGATGAACCACATCTACCAGAGTCCGAGGTAAAATCTTGCCTCTACCGCCGGGCCACACAGCTGCCTGGCATGGTGGTCTGGGGTGAGTTGCTCAGCCTCTCTGTGCCTCGGCTCCCTCATCGGTGCCTTGGGATTGGTCTGAGTCATGCCTGTACCCTGGGGTGGTCGTGAGGATTACATGGGCTCATCTTGGTCATATGCTTAGCAAGGTGCCTGTGTGAGGCGGAGCCAACACCTTCTGCAGGCAGCTGCATGCTCTGCGCCCCTCCCAGCCTGGGAAGAATCACACTCATCCCCGGGGGCAACAGAACACAGTGCATGGAAGCTGAAGGGCGTCCTTAAAGGAGGCACAGCTGGCTCCTGGCGGAGCAGAGAGCAGAGATGTGAACCAGTCACATGCCACAAACATGACCACTGCGCTGTTTGCTGAGGGAGAGGAAAAAGAGGAAGAAAGTGAAGGAAAGCGAAGAGACGGGCGTGAGAAAGGAAAAAATAAAAAGCAAAGGAACAGGAAACCTTATTTTTTTTTTTTCTTTTCAGATGGAGACTCGCTCTGTGGCCCAGGCTGGAATGCAGTGGTGTGATCTCAGCTCACTGCAGCCTCCGCCTCCCGGATTTAAGCAGTTCTCCCTGACTCAGCCTCTTGAGCAGCTGGGATTACAGGTGCATGCCACACACCTGGCTAATTTTTTTTTTTTTTTTGAGAAGGAGTCTTACTCTGTCTCCCAGGCTAGAGTGCAATGGTGTGATCTCGGCTCACTGCAACCTTCTCCTGGGTTCAAGCGATTCTCCCGCCTCAGCCACCCGAGTAGCTGGAATTACAGGCACCTGCCATCATGCCTGGCTAATTTTTGTATTTTTGTAGAGATGGGATTTCACCATGTTGGTCAGGCTTGTCTTGAACTCCTGACCTCAGGTGGTCTGCCCACCTCGGCCTCCCAAAGTTCTGGGATTACAGGTGTAAGCCACTGCACCCGGCCAATTTTTGTATTTTTAATGGAGATGCGGTTTTACTATGTTGGCGAGGCTGGTCTCGAACTCCTGGGCTCAAGTGATCCACTCGCCGCAGCCTTCCAAAGTGCTGGGATTACAGGCGTGAGCCACCACGCCCCGCCAGGAAAGCATTGTAGCCACATCTGCCACCTGGATCGCTGCTGGTGAGGGAGGAAAGAGAGCTCAAGTGTGCCTGCTGGATTCATTCAGTTCACATTGAGCTGCTACTCTGTGCTGGGCACTGTGTTGGGTGTTTGGGGACCTAGCAGGGACCATAAGCAAGCCCCTAGCCTTGCGGGTCCTGTATGCTAATAGACAAGCAATAACTTTAGTGATGAACATCATCACTGGTGGATTTTATAAAATGTTAGAGCTATGGGCACGGTGGCTCACACCTGTAATCCCAGCAGTTTAGGAGGCCGACGCAGGCACTTTGCTTGAGCTCAGGAGTTTGAGACCAGCCTGGCCAACATAGCAAAACCCTGTTGCTACAATAAATAAAAATAAAAAAAAAATTAGCTGGGCATGGTGGCACGCACCTGTGGTCCCAGACACTCAGGAGGCTGAGGTGGGAGGATCACTTAAGCTCAGGAGGCAGAGGTTGCAGTGATCCGAGATGGCATCACTGCACTCCAGCCTGGATGACAGAGCAAGACCCCATCTCAAAAAACAAAGCAAAAAGATATTAGAGCTGTGCTATCCAATACAGTAGCCACTGGCCCTATGTGGCTATGGGACACTTGACACGGGGCTAGTCTGAAGTGAGATATGCCATGTCATATACATCCCAGACTTCAAAGGCTTTATATGAAAAGAGCGTAAAATATCTCAATATTCTTATACTGATTACACATTGAAATGACACTATTTGAACATCACCGATAAGGGAGCCGGAGCACAGAGAGGCTGAGCAACTTGCCCCCAGCCACCATGCCAGGCAGCTGCATGGCCCGGCGGCAGAGGCAAGCTTTTACCTTGGACTCTGGTAGATGTGGTTCATCCACACACAGTAACCAAGGGTTGAATAATATTACAAGTTAAATTAGTTTCACCTGTTTCTTTTTACTTTTTAAATATGACCCCTAAAATTCTTTTATCTTTTTTTCTTTTTTCAGAACAGGTTCCTCTGTCATAAAATTTTTAAAATTGTGTGTGTGGTTTGTGCATGTTGCATTTCCATGGGACAGGCAGTTAGAGGACGATGCGTGCTTTAGGGGAAAAACAGAACAGTGTGAATGCTACTGGGGGAGAGGGGTTGCCATTTAAATGGGGTGTTTGGAGACAGCCTCAGTGAGAAGGTGACATTTGGGCAAAGACCTGCAGGAAGTGCAGGAACGTGTTGAGATCCAGGGAAGAACGTTCCAGGCAGAGGGAATAGCCAGGGCAACGACTCTGAGGCAGGAGGTGCCTGCATAGATTTTAATCAGAATGCGAATCTCTCATGTTGCTGCAAGTGACTTTTTAGGAGTTGTTTCTCTTCAGTAGGTCAAAATGCCCCCTGCAATATTGTGAATATCAGAGAAGGTCTCCAGAGCCCCCAAACAGCCCCCCCAGAAACTTAGCCTCCGCCCCCGGACTTTAGCCCCCATGCTAGAGTCTGAATGTGTCCCCTGAAATTTGTACATTGACACCTAATTACCATGTGATGGTATTAGGAGGTAGGGCTTTTGGGAAGTGACAAGGTCATGGGGGCAGAGGCCTCATCGATGGGATTAGGGCCCTGACACACGAGGCTCTAGAGAGCTGCCTCTCCCCTTCCACCAGGCAAGGACACAGAGAGAAGCTGTCATCTGTGAACCAGACGCAGGGCCTCATCACCACCAAATCTACTGGCGCCTTGGTCTTGCACTTCCCAACCTCCAGAAATGTGAGAAATAGATGTCCGTTGTCTGTAAGCTCTCCCAGTCTATGGTAACTCTGTTTTAGAAGCCTGAACAGACTGAGATGCCCTGTAAATCCTGTCTTCCTTCAGAATCATGCCTTTCTGAGTCCCCGATCACTGACTTCCCTCCAGGAGTCTTTCCTCTCTGACTCAGGGCTGGTGATCAATCCTCACCTTTGTCCCTGGCCTTTGGGGACTCTGATATGTCCTCTCTGGCAAGGGCTAACCCTCCAACACAGACGTGCTTTCCAGGACAAAGGTGCAAGTGTGTGGGGAGGACCCAGCTGGCAGCTGCGAGCTAATACGCTGCTCCGTGGGCCAGGTCACTGGAGGACAGAAGTTTCTATCAGCTGCCACTCTCAATAGCAGCTGAAGAAAGGAGGATGATTCCTATCCCAGGACCCAGAAGATTCCTCTGAGACCACCTGGTCCTGTCCTACCTACCAGAGAAGGGATGGACATGCTCATTCATTCATTTATGTGGCAAATACTTGCTGAGCACTCACTATGTATCAGGCCTACCAAGTACTTGCTGAGCACTCACTATGTATCAGGCCTACTGTGTGCTAGGGCCTGGGGGGAGATGGGGAAGAAAGCAGGCAGGTCCTCTCTGCCCTGACCTTACTTTTTTTTGAGACAGGGTCTGGTTCTATCACCCAAGCTGGGGTGCAAAGCTCACTGCAGCCTCCATCCCCTGGGCTCAAGCGATCCCCCCACCTCAGCCTCCTGCAGACGTGTGCCACCACACCAGCTAATTTTTTTTTTTTTTTTTTTTGAGACAAGAGTCTTGCTCTGTCGCCCAGGCTGGAGTGCAGTGGCGTGATGTCAGCTCACTGCAGCCCCTTCCTCCCAGGTTCAAGCGATTCTCCTGCCTCAACCTCCCTCCCGAGTAGCTAGGACTACAGGGGCCTGCCACCCCTCCCAGCTAATCTGTATTTTTTAGTAGAAATGGGGTTTCACCATGTTGGCCAAGCTGATCTCAAACTCCTGACCTCAAATGATCCACCCACCTTGGCCTCCCAAAGTGCTGGGATTATAGGTGTGAGCCACTGCACCCAGCCAAGCTAATTTTTTTTATTTTTTTTTAATACAGATGGGCGTCCCACTGTGTTGCCCAGGCTGGTCTTGAACTCCTGGAGTCAGGCGATCCTCCCACCTCAACCTCCCAAAGTGCTGGGATTATAGGTGTGAACTGCCACATCTGGTCTGCCCTGGCCTTTTTAATAAGGAAGAGAGAGAGAGAGAGATTAAAATATATATGTTTTCTTATTTATTTATAAATATATTTATAAGGAAATAAATAGATAAGGATTATAGATGGTGCTACGTGCTAATGAGAGAAATAAAAAGGTAATGCCACAGGGAGATGGGGGTTGGAGGGGGGAGACCAGAAGGGTGAGAGCTGGGGAGGACCTTTCTGGCAACTGAACCAGCAAGTGCAAAGGCCCTGTGTCAGGGAGGTGCTCAGTGTGCCCAAGGAACAGATAATCCGGGACCACTGCGCCTTAGACGGGGCAGTCACCCTGGTTTATACCTCTTGCCCCAATAGTATCATTAATAGCACCTCCAAGTCACTGCATGTGGGGTGGTCTGTGATACCCCAACTGCACTGAACTGAAACACACAGGCTGGCTGCAGCTCTTGAGCAGAGGTCACAGTCCCTGGAAGGCAGCCCTCTCTTGACTCCTCTCTCCTCCCAGGTTCCAGGCGACACTCCCTGCCCTCCTCCCCTCAGCCCCAGGGTGGGGAGCAGCTTCACTCTCCCTTTCGTTTTCCCTGCGCCTTTGTATATATCCTCGAAGTCTCCAGTTTTGAGTGTTCTCTCCACTTCCTGCTCAGACTACTACAGGAACTGATTTTGTGGTGGGAAAGGAATTAGAGAAGAGAAAGGGGCTCAGAGGTAGTGTCCAACAGCTGCGGTAGAAGCCAGGAGGTAACGGCCGGTGCAGTGGCTCACGCCTGTAATCCCAGCACTTTGGGAGGCCGAGGTGGGAGGATGGCTTGAGGCCAGCGAGTTCAAGACCAGCCTGAGCAACATGGTGAAACCCCATCTCTACTAAAAATACACAAAATTAGCCAGGCATGGTGGCACATGCCTGTAGTCCCAGCTACTCGGGAGGCTGAGGCAGGAGCATTGCTTCAGCCCAGGAAGTAGAGGCTGCAGTGAGACATGATCGTGCCGCTGCACTCCAGCCTGGGCAACAAGAGTGAAACCCTGACTCAAAAATAAAGAAAAAAAGAAAGTAGGCTGTCTTTAGAAAAAAAAAAGAAGAAGAAGAAGAAGGCTACTAGTTTTAACTGACTAATAGTTTAAAACAGCAAGCCTGGAGCCAGACAGTCCAGGTTCAAAGCCCTGCTCTCCTATGGACACGTTACTTAACTGTCTGGGCCTCGATTGCCCCATCTGTAAAATGGGGCTAATAAGACCCACCTCAGAGGTGTGGAATAAGTGAATCGCTTGAACCTGGGAGGTGGAGCTTGCAGTGAGCTGAGATCATGGCACTGCACTCCAGCCTGGGCGACAGCAAGACTCTGTCTCAAGAAAAAAAAACAACAAAAAGAAATTAACATAGAATTACCATGTGATGCATCAATCTCACTTCTGGGTATAAAAGAAATGAAACTGGGGACTCGAAGAGGAATCTGGCCACCGCGTTCATTGCAGCGCTGTTCACGATGGCCCAACGGTGGGAGCAACCCGAGTGTCCGCTGATGAGTGGTGGGTAATAAGCTGGGGCCCATCCACACGTTGGAATAGGATTCAGCCTGGAAAAGGAAAGACGTTCTGACGCACGCTGCAACATGCACGGGCCTTGAGGAAGTTATGCGAGTGAAATAAGCCACAACAGGACAAATACCGTACGATTCCGTTTGCATGAGCCCCCTAGAGTAGCCAGATCCACAGACACAGAAAGGAGAATGGCGGGTGCCAGGGGCTGGGGGAGAGGGGGTGGGGAATTATTGATCAGTGCATATGCAGTTTGTATTTTGCAAGATGAGAAAGTGCCAGGAGGGATGGTGGTGATGGTTACACAACAATGTGGATGTCCTTAATGCTACTGAAATGTACATTTAGAAATGGTTAAGATGGTAAAAACAAACTACACAACAAAAGGCTGAGGCAGACGGCGGATAGGAGCCTCCCACAAAGTGCAAGTTTGGGGTCAAGAAATCTGTTAGGAGACTTGAGGGGACCTGAGCAATGAGGAGCAGCTTTGATCTGTCTTTGATCGAGAACCAGGGAGTCAGAGATAAGATATGAGTGGGGCGGGCTCAGGGAGGACAGCAGGTCCACCGGGCCCTCTGGAGTGTTCTCTGCGCCTCCAGTCAGGGAAATGAGGGGACTCAGGGCCTCCAAACTGTCCCCAAGCCCACTCCTGGGGACTTCCTAACTTTTCCACCCTGTCCTGAGCCAGAGAGAAAAGTGCTGGCGAGTGTGACAGGAGGCCGTGTCAGCTTCCCTGAGCAACACAGACTCAGACCCAGGGTCTGTCCCAGAAAGCAGTCCCCACCACACAGGGAGGAGGGATTGGAGCCGCCCAAGAGGGTATTCGTGATATTCACACTCTGGGCGACACGGACTGGATTTCTAGGCAAGTTGTTCACCTCCTCCAGGCCCTGGCTGCCCCTCTGAGCCCCAGCTGCCCTTCTCAGCCCACAGTATCCCCTCTGAGCCTGGAGTGCCCCTCTGAGCCCTGGGCCTCCTCTGCACTGTGGGAATGAGAGGTGTACCAAGGTTGGCACAGTGGATACAGCCCCCAGCCTATTCAAACTTGGGTTGCTATTTCTTATCACTGTGCACCAGTAACTCTAAAAAATGTCAGCAATAAAACATTCCTCCTGAAACAATCTTTTATTGGTCTAAGTCTGAACTGGGAGTTGGCAAACTACAGCCCGAAGGCCAAACCTGACCCCCAGCCTGTTTTTGTAAATAAAGTTTTATTCACCTGACCCCAAGCCTGTTTTTGTAAATAAAGTTTTATTGGAACCCAGACACACCTATTCATATAGTTTATGGCTGTGTCCAGGCTACAATGGCAGAGTTGAGGAATTTTAACAGAGGCCCTGTAGTGCAAAAAGTTAAAATAGTTATTATCTGTTGCTTTACAGAAAGAGTTTGCCAATCCTTGGACTAAACAATTGCTGTGGTTGAGTTTTAATAATACATATGTGAGTTTCAGATTAGTACAATTGTATTACTTTCCTTTTAATAAATATTGTATTCCTCATGGAGTTTAGTTCAGAGAACTCCACATGCCCCTACACACACACAGACACACACATTGACACACACAGACACACAAACACATGCAGAGACACACACAAACACACACACAGACACATTGACACATACAGACACACATTAACACACACACACACACATTAACACAGACACAAACACATGCAGAGACACACAACACACAGACACACACAATGACACACAAACACACACACAGACACACACATTGACACACACACGCAGACACACACATTGGCACACACAGACACACAAACACATGCAGAGACGCACACAACACACACAGCCACACACACAATATTTTACTGAATTTGAATAAATATCTCTTTTTTTCTTTATTTCTACACAACAGGGATATAAGAATAAATATCAGGCTGGTCAGGGTGGCTCACACCTGTAATCTCAGCACTCTGGGAGGCTGAAGCAGGAGGATAACTTGAGCTCAGGAGTTCAAGACCAACCCTGGCAACACAGTGAGACCCTATCTCAAAAATAATTTTTTCTAATTTAAAAGAAAGGAGAAGTGGGGGGGTGGTTCACGGGTACAAAAAAAAAATCATTTAAAAGAATGACTAAGACCTACTGTTTGCACAACGGGGTGACTAGAGTCAATAATAACTTAATTGTACATAGTAAAATAACTAAAAAAGTAGAATTGGAAGCTGGGCGCGGTGGCTCACACCTGTAATCCCAGCGTTTTGGGAGGCCGAGGTGGGCAGATCACAAGGTCAGCAGTTCGAGACCAGCCTGGCCAACATGGTGAAATCCCGTCTCTACTAAAAATACAAAAATTAGCTAGGCATGGTGGCGGGCGCCTGTATTCCAGCTACTCAGGAGGCTGAGGCAGGAGAATCACTTGAATCTGAGTGGCAGAGGTTGCAGTGAGCTGAGATCGTACCATTGCACTCCAGCCTGGGCAACAAGAGCAAAACTCCATCTCAAAAAAAAAAGAGTAGAATTGGATTGTTTGTAACACAAAGGATGAATGCTTGAGGGGATGAACACCCCATTCTCCATGACATGATTATTACACTTTGCTTGCCCATATCAAAACATGTATCCCATAAATAGATACACCTACCGTGTACCCACAAAAATTTTTAAAATTAAAAAGATGATCCACTCAGAGGTCAAATACGAGAATGCTGATGGGGACAAGTAATACCTCAGAGGGTTTTTGTGAGGATGAAATTAAACAAGTGTGATGATAGATACCACTGGTTGCCTTTCCGAAATTCATTCTTTCTCACCCCTTCTTTCTTGAACGCAGAGGGTCTATCTGCTTCCCAGCATCCACAGATGCTCAAAGAGGGGGACCTCATTCCCCCATCTGGAAGAAATCCTGATTATTCTCAACCATCTTGGTAATACAGTTCCTCTCACTACGATTGGCTTAGGGGTGGACATGTGAGCAAATGCTGGTCAAAAACATGGGAGGGAGCGAGCTGGGGGAATTCTTGGAAAGGTTTCATTGCTGATAAAAATGGACCAAGGAAGAGATGCTTCCTGCATGCGTCCTGTTGGATGAGATGCCCAGACACAGGCAGCCACTGTGCCCTGCAGAAAATGCCAGAGCAGAGAGATGCAGAGAACCTGGTTCTTCAGGATCCCGTTGACATTGAAACTGAGAGCCGGCTGGGCGCAGTGGCTCATGCATGTAATCCCAGCACTTTGGGAGGCCGAGGCGGAAGGATTGCTTGAGGCCAGTAGTTCAAGACCAACCTGGCTAACATAGTGAGACCCTGTCTGTATTTTTTAAATAAAAATATAAATAAATAAAATTTAAAAAGAAATTGAGAACGCCAGGCCCCGTGGCTCATGCATGTAATCCCAGCACTTTGGGAGGCCGAGGCAGAAGGATTGCTTGAGGCCAGTAGTTCAAGTCCAGTCTGGCCAATATAGTGAGACCGTGTCTCTATTTTAAAAATAAAAAGCCTGGGCACAGTGTCTCATGCCTGTAATCTTAGCACTTTGGGAGGCCAAGGCAGGTGGATCACCCGCGGTCAGGAGTTCAAGACCAGTCTAGCCAACATGGCTAAACCCCGTCTCTACTAAAAATACAAAAATTAGCCGGCCATGGTGGCACATACCTGTAATCCCAGTTACTTGGAAGGCTGAGACAGGAGAATCGCTTGAACCTGGGAGGTGGAGGTTGCCATGAGCCAAGATCACGCCATTGCACTGCAGCCTGGGCGACAGAGTGAGACCCCATCTCAAAAAAAAAAAAAATGAAATCAAGAACCCCAAAGCTGCCCTGTCTCAGGACTTCCCCTTATATGGAAATAATAAATATCTTTATTGTTAAACCTCTTGGGTGCTTTCTAGGACTTTCAGCCAAAAGCAGCCTCAATGGCTACAGATATAAACCCAGCCGGCAAGTGGCCAGCAGCCACCATCAACAGCTTTATTGACTTTGTCCTTCAGTGAGTATCCACGGAGCGCCGTCGATGCACCAGCACTGGGCACTGTGGCTCATGAAAAGGCGTTTCTTTCCTAGAGGCGCACTCCAGAGGCTGCAGACAGACACCAAAGCAAGTCCAGGAATAAGGCATCAAAACAGTTTCAGATAATGTTCAATGCTGGCAAGAAACAAAACCCAGCAGTTTGAGAGAGAGCGAGGGAGGGTGTGGGCTCTCTGGAAAGGTGACATCTAACGGAGAACTGGATGAAGAGCCAACCGTGGGAAGACCCAGAGAGAGCATTCTAGGCGGAGGGCACGGCACACACAAAGGCCCTGAGGTAGGAGTGAACGTTGTGCGTCGGAGGAACTGAACCGTGGAATGTGAGAGCATCACAATCGTGGCAGCAGCTTTCAAGAAAGTATCTAAAAGCGAACAAAAGGTCCACAGTCTGAATTTCTCGCCTCCCTTTTTTTTAATTTTTAATTTTTTTTTTTTTTTCTTTTTTGAGACAGGGTCTCTCTGTCGCCCAGGCTGGAGTGCAGTGGCGCAAACTTGGCTCACTGCAGCCTCAAACTCCTGGGCTCAGGCAATCCTCCCACACCAGCCTCCAGAATAGCTGGGACTACAGGCACCTGCCACCATGCCTGGCTAGTTTTTGTATTTTTTTCGTAGAGATGAGGGTCTCACTGTGTTGCCCAGGCTGGTTTCAAATTCCTTGGCTCAAGGGATCCGCCTGCCTCGTCCTCCCAAAGTGCTGGGATTACAGGCATGAACCACTGCACCCAGCCTTCTCCCCTTTTCTTTGGGCTTTTGCTCCCGGGCCCAGTGTTTAAGGGCTCTGCTATGTTGGAATCAGAGATGAGTTTTTGAGGTTCGCTTTCTAACTCAAGAGAACCACCTTACCTCTCACCATGCGTGGGCCTGAAGCACACAGGCTCTTTTTTTTTTTTTTTTTTTTGAGACGGAGTCTAGCTCTGTCACCAGGCTGGAGTGCAATGGTGCAATCTTGCTCACTGCAACCTCCACCCCCCGGGTTCAAGAGATTCTCCTGTCTCAGCCTCCCAAGTAGCTGGGATTACAGGCGCCTGCCACCATATCTGGCTAACTTTTGTACTATTAGTAGAGACGGGGTTTCACCATGTTGGCCAGGCTGGTCTCAAACTCCTGACCTCGTGATCCGCCCACCTCGGCCACCCAAAGTGCTGGGATTACAGGCATGAGCCACCATGCCCGGCCAAACACAGGCTTTTAAAACGAAAGCCAAAGTTTCACGCTTCAGCCTAACCAAACAGCTCCATGTGCAGCGACTCCCCATCTGTTTTGCCCGTTTTCCTACTGGACCAACATTTTCCTTCCTGCACAGAAAACTGCAGCTCTTGCCACCGGCCCCTTGTCTCCAACACCCACCCGCTCTGCCCAGGGCCCACTGAGGCCCAGGGATACCGTCCACAGCATCAGAGAGGCCAGCTGCCATGGAGCCAGGCAGGAGGTGCCTCCTGAAACCAGCGTGGGTACCAAGAACAATGGAGCTTAGGAGATGCCCTTACCCTTCAATACAGAACCGCAAAGCTGTCAGTTTCTTTCCTGAGGGGCAACCGTTCTTAGGCTGCTGGCCAAGGCGTCTGCCAGGGATGGCTGGAACCCATGGAGAAGCTGGTTCCAAAAATATTCTTTGGGATGGGTGCAGTAGCTCACGCCTGTAATCCCAACACTTTGGGAGGCCGAGGCGGGAGAATTGATTGAGCTCAGGAGTTCAAGATCAGCTTGGGCCGCTTGGCGAAACCCCACCTCTACAAAAAACAAAAATTAGCTAGGTGTGGTGGCAAACGCACCTGTAGTCCCAGCTACTCCAGAGGCTGATGCGGGAGGATCGCTTGAGCCCAGGAGGTTAAGGCTGCAATGAGTCATGATCACGCCACTGCACTCCAGCCTGGGTAGCAGAGCGAAACTCTGTCTCAAAAAAAAAAAGATGGAAGGGGCCAGGCGTGGTGGTTCACGCCTGTAATCCGAGCACTTTGGGAGGCCGAGGCAGGTGGATCACTTGAGGTCAGGAGTTCGAGACCAGCCTGGCCAACATGGTGAAACCCATCTCTAATTAAAATACAAAAATTAGCCAGGCATGGTGGTGGGTGCCTGTAATCCCAGCTGCTTCGGAGGCTGAGGGAGGAGAATCACTTGAACCCTGTGAGCCGAGATCACGCCACTGCTCTCCAGCCTGGGAGACAGAGCAAGACTCAGCCTCAAAAAAAAAAGAAAAACAAAAACAAAAATGTCCTTTGGAAAACAATGGGCAGAAATACCTTTCTGGGCACATCTGGTGGTAGCTGAGGCTCCTGTTTGGGCAGGGATGGGCAGTGCCAAGGAGGACCACTGGATACACACTCACAGGGTCATTTGTCAAACTTCTTTTCAGAGACAAGGTTTTGCTCTGTCACCCAGGCTGGAGCGCAGTGGGGTGATCACAGCTCACTGCAGCCTCAAACTCCTGGGCTCAGGTGATCCTCCCTAGTAGCTGAGACAACAGGCACCCGCCACCACACCCAGCTCTGTCAGACTGTGCTGACTGAGCACTTCCTATGGGCAAGGGGGCACGTTAATCACCTTCTCATAAAGATCACACACCAGTGGGACAAAGAGATTCTTCTCACACCAAGGAGTCTGCCGTGACACCTGAGAAAAACGCTCTGAGGGAGAGGAATCCACCTCGGTGAGGGCGCATTCCAGGGGCACAGAGTGGACCTTTTTCAAAGCGAGTGGGATTGTGTTACTTCCTGCTTGAACTCTGTTGGTTTCCTGTTGCATAAACTCCAGGTCCTCCCCGGGCCGCCCTCCTCTGCCTCCCTCTCCACTCTCTGGGATGCAGCCACCCTGGCTTCCTTCAGGCTTTTCCTATGGGGTCAGCCCGTGCCCACCGCAGGACCTCAGCACAGGCTCTGAGCCCCGCTTCAAACACTCCTCTTGTTTAAAAGGGCTCCACGGAGGCTTTTTCGAGGGGCAGCTCCAGCGTCACCTCCTCAAAGAGGCCTTCCTCAACCAGTCCATCTAAAGTAACCCTCTTCTCTGGCGCAGTGGCTCACACCTGTAATCCCAGCACTTTGGGAGGCTGAGGCGGGCCGATCACTTAAGTTCAAGAGTTCGAGACCCTCCTGGCCAATATGGTGAAATCCCATCTCTCCTAAAAATACAAAAATTAGCCAGGTGCGGTGTGCACCTGTAATCCCAGCTACTCGGGAGGCCGAGGCAAGAGAATCACCTGAACACGGGAGGCAGAGGTTGCAGTGAGCCGAGGTCGCACCACTGCACTCCAGTCTGGGCGACAGAGTGGGACTCTGTCTAAAACAAAAAAGAAAGAAAGAAAAAATTAACTGGGCATGACAGATGTGTCTGTAGTTCCAGCTGCTCCGGAGGCTGAGGCGAGAGGATTGCTTGAGCCTGGGAGTTCAAAGCTGCAGTGAACCATGATTGTACCACTGCACTCCAGTCTGGCCAACAGAGTGATACCCTGTCTCTAATTAATTAATTGTCTTTATGTCGTCATCCTGTTTTATTTTCATCACACCCTGACATCGTCTGTCCTGACTTTTCACCACTTGTTTCCTCCATGTTTCTGTAGAGAAACACCATGAGGGCAAAAACCTTACCTGGCCTCACAGCTGAATCCCCAGCACCAGCACAGGGCCCGGTGCATACAAGGGGCAGGATGGTTTGTGGAATGAATGAATGAATGAATGAATGAAGGACCTAACCCCATTGGAGGAAGTCAGGAAAGGCTTGCTGAAGAAGTGGTATCTGAAGTGGCATTGACGGGTGAGAAGGAGTTGGGCTGTGCACCCTGACTTTGGCCAATGATTAGAACTCCCTGGGGGCCAGCGCTTGTACCCCGCCCTCAGCGGTCTCCCAGGGTCTGGGTCGGGCACAGGGGTTGGTGTGTGTTGAAACTCCCTGTGTGATTCTCATATGCACACTAGGCTGAGAGCCATTCATCGTGGGCCTTGATTCTCCTCCAGGTGTTCTCCTCCAGGTGTTCTCCAGAGCAGCAGCACCAGGCCACCTGGAAATGTGATAGAAATGCAGGTTCTCAGGCCGGGTGTGGTGGCTCACGCCTGTAATCCCAGCACTTTGGGAGGCCAAGGCTGGAAGATAACTTGAGCCCAGGAGTTTGAGACCAGCCTGGGCAACATAGTGAGATCCCATCTCTGCAAAAAAAGTTTTTTTTAATTAGCCAGGCATGGTGGCAAGTGCCTCTAGCCCCAGCTACTCAGGTAGCTGGGTAGAATTGTGTCCCTCCAAAAAAAGATATGTCCAAGTCCTAGGACCCTGGACCCTGTGATTGCAGCCTTATTTGGAAATAGGGTCTTTGCAGATGCAATTAAATCAAGAGGAGGGCCTGCAGGATTCGGGCAGGCCCTAATCCAATAGGACAGGGGTCCTTATAAGAAGAGGGACATCGGGCCAGTGGGAGGATCTCTTGAGCCTGGGAGGTCAAAGCTGCAGTGAGCCATGTTCACACCACTGCACTCCAGCCTGAGCAACAGAGCAAGAGCCTGTCAAAGAAAGAAAGAAAGAAAGAAAGAGGAAGGAAGGAAGGCAGATTCTGAGTCAAAGAAAGAAAGATTGATTCTGAGTGAAAGGAAGGGAGGGAGGGAGGAAGGGAGGAGGGAGGGAGAAAGGAAGGAAGGAAAGAAAGAGAGAAAGAAAGAGGCTGGGCGTGGTGGCTCACGCCTGTAATCCCAGCACTTTGGAGGCTGAGGCGGGTGGATCACAAGGTCAGGAGTTCAAGACCAGCCTGTCCAAGATGGTGAAACCCCGTCTCTACTAAAAATACAAAAATTAGCCGGACGTGGTGGCACGCGCCTATAATCCCAGCTACTCCGGAGGCTGAGGCATAGAATTGCTTAAACCTGGAGGGGCAGACTTTGCAGTGAGCCGAGATCGCGCCACTGCACTCCAGCCTGGGCGACAGAGCGAGACTCTGTCTCAAAAAAAAAAAAAAAAGAAAGAAAAGAAGAAAGGAAGGAAGGAAAAGAAAAGCAGATTCTGACAGAAAGAAAGAAAAAGAAAGAAAGAAGGGAAGAAAGAAAGAAAGAAGGGAAGAAAGAAAGAAAGAAGGGAAGAAAGAAAGAAAGAAAAAAGAAAAGAAAAGAAAGAGAGGGAAGGAAAGAAAAGAAAGGAAGGAAGGAAGGAAGGAAAACAGATTCTGAGTTCTCACCCCAGACCTGTGACTCAGACACTGGGGAGTAAGGCCCAGGAATCTGCATTTTCACAAATCCTCCAGGGGCTTCTGACTCACTCTGGAGTGATGGGTGAAGCGGAGTATTCCAGAAGGACAAATGCTTTCAGCCATGTCTGGTGTCAGAGGCAGGAGCTCCCACACTTATGTGCTACCTGGCTCCTCACCAAGACAGGTGCTAGACTATCTCTGAGACCATCTTTTCCCTTGAGGCAGCTGAGAGCTGGAGCAGCTTCAGATGCCTCCAGATCCTGGGACCTTGAACTTCAACTTGAACTTGGCTCTAAAGTGTCGCCCTCAGCAAGAGTCAGCGCAATTGGACCCTGGCTCCATGAGTGGGTGGACAGGGGCCTTGCTTGCTCCTTCTTCCCCAGCCCTGCCTCATGGGGAAGAGAGAGAGGTCGTCAGGGAGACGGAGTTTGTTTCAGCAATGTGTTTATGAGTCCCAAGAACTTAGGATAAAGTTTCTGAAATACTAGCCTGAGGATGTCCCTCTTTGAGAAAAAGGGAAAAAGGACACCGCGGTTACCCCAGCTTTGTTATTTATGTAACAATAGCAGGGCATTTGAGTTCTTTCTCTTTTCATCCTACTTCCGTTCCCCACATCTAATCACTAACATTTCTCTTGTTTTGATGTTTGCTGCATCCTTTCATTCTCCCCATCTGAGGTGGGTAGAATTGTGTCCCTCCAAAAAAAGATATGTCCAAGTCCTAGGCCCCTGGACCCTGTGATTGCAGCCTTATTTGGAAATAGGGTCTTTGCAGATGCAATTAAATCAAGAGGAGGGCCTGCAGGATTCGGGCGGGCCCTAATCCAATAGGACAGGGGTCCTTATAAGAAGAGGGACATCAGGCCGGGCACAGTGGCTCATGCCTATAATCCCAGCACTTTGAGAGGCCGAGGTGGGCAGATCACCTGAGGTCAGGAGTTCGAGACCAGCCTGCCCAATGTGGCGAAACCCCGTCTCTACTAAAAATACAATAAATTAGCTGGGCGTGGTGGCGGGCGCCTGTAATCCCACCTACTCAAGAGGCTGAGGCAGGAGAATCATTAGAACCCGGGAGGCAGAGGTTGCAGTGAGCCAAGATCGTGCCACTGCACTCCAGCCTGGGCAACAAGAGCGAAACTGCATCTCAAAAAAAAAACAAAAAAGAAGAAGAAGGAGGAGGACATCTTGTCACAGAGGCACATACAAAATGTCATGTGCCATCGAGGCAGAGATTGCAGTGCTGTATCTGCAAGCCAAGAAATGCCGAGGGCTGCTGGCAGCCACCAGAGGTCGAAGGAGGCAAAGAAGGCTTCTCCCCACCCCAGGCTTCAGAGGGCTCTGCTGATGCCTTCATTTCTGATTTCTGCCCTCCAGAAAGGTAAGAAATGCATTTCTGTTGTTCTAAGCCACCCAGTTGGTGGCACGTTGTCCCGCAGGCCCAAGGGACTGACGTACCCTCTCCACCCTCTTCCTTTAGCCCAGTGAGCGTTCTTGCGCTTGAGCAAACAGCAGAACCACCTGGAGGTTTAGTGAAACCCAGATGGCTGGCCCCGCCCCTGGAGTGTCTGATTCAGTAGGTCTGGGTGGGCTTGATAACTGCATTTTCAGCAAGTTTCCCGAACACGCTAGTGCTGCTGGTCTGGGTACCACACTTTGAGAACTGCTGATCCAGATCACACCATCTCCTGCCTGGATGACAGCTCCAATCCCCTAACTGGCCGGAACCCTCTCCCCTCCTCCCTTCCCCCTCCACCGGCAGGCAGGCTGAGCTTCCTAAAACACCTAGGAAATTGTCATTCCCCAATGTAGAATCTCCAGGGGCCTCTCACGGTCTGCAGGACAAAGTCCAGACACCTTCACAGGCCACTGCAATTGCCTCGTCTCAGCTGAGGTGCTCAACACAGACTCCCCGCCCACCCCCAGGCACAGGAAGGAAGGGAGAAAGAGATGCTTTCAAGAATTGTTTTTGTTTTAATTTATCAAATAATTGTGAATAGATATAGTGTTAGTTTGCTAGGGTTGCCATGCAAAGCACCACAAACCGGGCCGCTTAAAGCAACAGAAAGCTGGGCACAGTGGCTCATACCTGCAATCCCAGGTCTTAGGGAGCCCGAGGAGGAAGGATCACTTGAGTCCAGGAGTTCGAGAGCAGCCTGGGCAACATGGCGAAACCGTATCTCTACAAAAAAATACAAAAATTACCCAGGTGTGGTGGTGCATGGCTGTACTCCCAGCTACTTGGGAGGCTGAGGTGGGAGGATTACCTGAACCCAGGGAAGTTGAGGCTGCAGTGAGCCGAGATTGTGCCACTGCATTCCAGCCTGGGTGACAGAGTGAGACCCTATCTCAAAAAAATACAAATATATGAATAAACAGAAAGTTTACTTTCTGGAAGTTCGGGAGGCTGGAAGTCTGAGATGGGGATGTCTGCAGGGCCACACTCCCTCTGAAGGCTCCGAGGCTCCTTCCTTGCCTCTTCCAGCTTCCAAGGGGCTGGCTGGCAATCCTTGGAGCTCCTTGGTTTGCAGATGCCTCTGCAGTCGTGGGGCCATCATGACACCGTCTTTCCCGTATACATCTGTGTTGACAAGACGGCTGTGCTTTTACGAGGACACCAGTCCTGTTGGATTAGGGGCCCAACCTACTCCAGCAGGATGTCATCTTAACTCATCTGCAATGACCCTACTTCCAAATGAAGTCACATTCTGAGGCATCAGAGGATGGGGCTTCAGCATATCTTTTTGGGGAACACAATTCAACCCATGACAGATTTTATTTTTCTTTTGAGACAGGATCTGGCTCTGTCACCCAGGCTGGAGTGTGGTGGCACAATTGCAGCTCACTGCAGCCTTGACCTCCTGGGCTCCAGCAGTCCTCCCACCTCAGCCTCCCGAGCAGCTGGGACCACAGGGATGCACATCATGCCCAGCATTTTTTTTTTTTTTTTTTTTTTTGAGACAGAGTCTCACTCTGTTGCCCAGGTTGGAGTGCAATGGCGCGATCTCAGCTCACTGCAACCTCCACCTCCTGGGTTCAAGTGATTCTGCTGTCTCAGCCTCCTGAGTAGCTGGGATTACAAGTACACACCACTACGCCCAGCTAATTTTTGGTATTTTTAGTAGAGAGGGGGTTTCACCATGTTGGCCAGGCTGGTCTCAAACTCCCGACCTCAGGTGATCCGCCCGCCTCGGCCTCCCAAAGTGCTGGGATTACAGGCGTAAGCCACCGTGCCTGGCCTATTTTTTTATTATTACTTGTAGAGACAGGGTCTCCCTATGTTGCCCAGGCTGGTCTCCAACTCCTGGGCTCAAGTCAACCTCCCACCTCAGCCTCCCAAAGTGCAGGGATTATAGGTATGTGCCACTGCACCTGGCCCCATGGCAGATACTGATCGTAATAATAGCTGATATTCATTAAGACTGAACTTCATGCACAGCAGTGTTCTAACTGTTTTACATTTTAGCTCATTGAATCCCACATTCACCTCTGGAGTCAAAACCAATATTATGTCTACTTTTCAGATGAGGAAACTGAGGCATAGAGAAATAAAGTAACTTGTTCAAGGTCACACAGGGACACAGGGAGGGAGTAACCAGGCCTGAATTTGAACCTGAGTTGTCAGATGCTGGAGTCTGAGCTTCACAAAATCCAAGAGAAACAGAAAGAACAGAAAGGCCTATTAGATGAAAGCAAGGCCCTCCCTCACCCCCAACACCTGTACTCCTCTTGCAAAATTTGGAAAACATTTGGTAATTAATGTTCTGCAAAAGCAAAGAGTAGAGAGTACGAGATCATCAAAGCACTGTCAGACCGTCAGACTGGCTTTTACCCACCTCACTGCGCAGTGGGCGGGTTATTTTGAATTCCAGCGGAGCGGCGGGGGCCCTTCCTTATCTTCGGGGGATAAGCTCCAGGATCCCTAGCGGATGCCTGAGACCTAAGATAGCACTGAACCCGATATAGACTGTTTTTCCCCATGATAAAATTTAATTTATAATTTAGGCACAGTAAGAGATTAACAACAATAACTAATAATAAAATAGGCCATGCGCAGTAGCTCATGCCTGTAATCCCAACACTTTGGGAGGCCAAGGCAGGCAGATCACTTGAGGCCAGGAGTTCAAGACCAGCCTGGCCAACACAGCAAAACCCTGTCTCTACTAAAAATACAAAAATTAGCTGGGCTTAGTGACACATGTACTCAGGAATAGCTTGAACCCAGGAGGCAGCGATTACAGTGAGCTGAGATCATGCCACTGCACTCCAGCCTGGGCAACAGAGCGAGACTCTGTCTCAAAATAAATAAATAAATAAAACCAAGTAAAAAATTGAAAAATATATATATAGTATGTGTGTGTGTGTGTGTGTGTGTGTGTGTGTATATATAAATTTTTTTTTTAGAGATGGGGCCTCGCTCGGCCACCCAGGCTGGAGTGCAATGGTGCGATCATGGCTCACTGCAGCCTCTACATCCTGGGCTCAAGCAATCCTCTCACTTCAGCCTTCAGAGTAGCTAGGACGGGACTACAGGTGCATGCCACCATGCTTGGCTGATTTTTTTTTTTTTTTTTAAGACAGAGTCTTGCTCTGTCACCCAGGCTGGAGTGCAGTGGAGCGATCTCTGTTCACTGCAGCCTCCACCTCCTGGGTTCAAGCAATCCTCGTGCCTCAATCTCCCAAGTAGCTGGGATTACAGGTGCCTGCTACCACACCGGCTAATATTTCTTTGTATTCTTAGAGACAGGGTTTCGCCATGTTGGCCAGGCTGGTCTCATACTCCTGGCCTCAAGTGATCTACCTACCTTGGCCTCCCAAAGCGCTGAGATTACAGGTGTGAGCTATCATGCCTGCTCTGATTTTTAAAAACATTTTTGTTGAGATGGGATCTTGCTGTGTTTACCAGGCTGGTCTTGAATTCCTGGCCGGAAGCAGTCCTCCCACCTCAGCCTGCCAAAGTGCTGGGATTACTGGCGTGAGCCACAGTGCCTGGCCCCCTCGTTGTTTTTTATTTCTAGAATTTTCCTGGCAATTTTCCTTCATTCACATCCTTTGACGAACTTTGGCACCATTTTCTCAAATCTCCCAAAATTTTGTGTTAGTATTTTAATTGGGATTGTATGGATTTCTAGTTAAATTTAGCAAGCTTTTGGCATCTTTCCAAAGCTGATTCTTCCTCTCAAAGAACAAAGATTGTCTTCCCATGAATGCAAGTCTCTTTTTATATTACAACAATAGTAGAATTTTTTTTTAAAGCTTTTTATGTTTGTATGCTCCACATTTCTTGGGAAGTTTGCTGTTAAATATTTCATCATTACAGTTGCTATTGTAAACGAGACCTTTTCTTTCATTAGAAGTAAAGTGGCTGGGCGTGCTGGCTCACGCCTGTAATCCTAGCACTTTGGGAGGCCGAGGTGAGCAGATCACGAGGTCAAGAGATCGAGACCATCCTGGCCAACATGGCAAAACCCCGTCTCTACTAAAAATACAAAAATTAGCCAGGTGCAGTGGTACACACCTGTAATCCCAGCTACTTGGAGGCTGAGACAGGAGAATCACTTGAACTCGGGAGGCAGAGGTTGCGGTGAGCCAAGACTGTGCCTCTGCACTGCCGCCTGGGCAACAGAGCAAGACTCAGTCTCAAAAAAAAAAAAAAGTAAAAATCAAAGTTGTATAAAAAGGGCCAGGCATGGTGGCTCACGCCTGTAATCTCAGCACTTTGGGAGGCCGAGGCGAGCGGATCATGAGGTCAAGAGATCGAGGTTGCAGTGAGCTGACCTCACACTCCACTCCAAGCACCACTGCACTCCAGCCTGGCGACAGAGCGAGACTCCGTCTCAAATAAATAAATAAATAAAGTTAGATTTGTAAAGTCGGGTCCAAAGATTGATTCCACAGATTTGGGATGAGCCCCTGAGAAAGCTGCATTTTCAACTAATCCATGCCCCAGCTAATCCTAACGCATGCTAATGTCCAAGAACCATTCTCACTACCTACTACTGTCTGGCAGGGGCTGGGATATCATGGGAGACAAAAAGGCACAGTTCCTACTCTCAAAGAACATCTATTTCAGTGCAAACCACTGTTTAAAAAAGTAAAAATCGGCCGGGCATGGTGGCTCATGCCTGTAATCCCAGCACTTCAAGAGGCCAAGGCGGGCAAACCACCTGAGGTCAAGAGTTCGAGACCAGCCTGGCCAACATGGCAAAACCCTGTCTCTACTAAAAATACAAAAATTAGCTGGGCATGGTGGCAGGCACCTGTAGTCCCAGCTACTTAGGAGGCTGAGACAGGAGAATCACTTGAACCTGGGAGGTGGAGGTTGCAGTGAGCCGAGATCACACCACTACACTCCAGCCTGGGTGACAGAGCAAGACTCTGTCTAAAAAAAAAAACAAAGTTGTATAAAAAGGTGAAAGCCACCTGTGTTAGGGTATACGTTAAGCTGCTAAAAGACCTCAAAATACAGTGGCTCTAACAAATTAGAAACGTATTCCTCTCTCCCTTAACATCGCAGAGGTGGCTGCTAGTCCAAGAAGGCAGGAGATTTGGCTCCACGTGGTCACCCAGGGACCCAGGGACCCCACCTCCTGCTGCTCCACCATCCCCAGGGACAGAGCTGGCTTCTTGAACCCTGTCCATGTTCCAGCTCAAAGGGAGTGGGAAATAGAGGTGGACAACCAGCTTCCCTTCCAACCATGTGGCCTGGAAGTGTTCCCGTCACATCATCCACCTGTATCTTATAGGCCAGAACATAATCTCGAGCTCACACCTAGCTTCAGTGGAAGCTGGAAAACATCACCTCTGGCTGGGTGACATATGCCCATCTGGAATTTTAGGGACTCTAAAACTAAAAAGAAAAGAGGAATGTGGGCCAGGCATCACGCCTGTAATCCCAGCACTTTGGGAGGCTGTGGCAGGTGGAACACAAGGTCAGGAGTTCGAGACCAGCCTGGCCAAGATGGTGAAACCCCATCTCTACTAAAAATACAATAATTAGCCGGGCGTGGTGGCAGGCGCCTGTAATCCCAGCTACTCGGGAGGCTGAGGCAGAGAATTGCTTGAACTCGGGAGGCGGAGGTTGCAGTGAGCCAAGATCGCGCCGCTGCACTCTAGCCTGGTCTACAGAGCAAGCCTCTGTCTCAAAAAGAAAAAAGAAAAGAAAAGAGGAATGTGGTAATTCGGGAGCAATTAAAAAATCTCCCCCACACTGTCCCACCTTCAGCCTCACCCTCATCAATAACCGGCACACTGTAGACACAAATTGCAGATGGAAAATTTTTATGATGGGCAGCAGTTCTGGATTCTTCCTGTGGTCTCGTTTCCATGTTCTTTGGAATTTCTGAAAAATAAAGAACTGAAATTAGAGTTTTTCCCAGCATCGAGCTGACAAGAGGAACTGAGTTCTCATTAAGTGGAACAAAACAAGAACTTTTGTATTCCCACAGAACAGACGTTGATGCTGTTCAGAGAAAATAGCTTTCTCCTTTAAAAAATAACCTCTTTGGGGCCAGGTTATGGTGGTGCATGCCTGTAATCCCAGCATTTTGGGAGGTCCAGGCGGGAGGATCACTTGAGCCCAGAAGTTTGAGACCAGCCTGGGCAACACAGTGAGACCCCTTTTCTACAAAAAATACAAAATACAAAAATAAGCCGGGTGTGGTGGTGCATGCCTGTAGTCCCAGCTACTCAGGAGGCTGAGGTGGGAGGATCACTTGAGCCCAGGAGGTAGAGGTTGCAGCGAGCTATGATCACACCACTGCAATCCAGCCTGGGCGACAGAGCAAGACCCTCTATCAAAAGAATAACAACAACAAAAAGAAATAACCTCTCAAATCAAGACAAAGCCAGCCGCAGTGGCTCACACCTGTAATCCCAGCACTTTGGGAGTCCGAGGCGGGCAGATCACCTGAGGTCAGGAGTTCAAGACCAGCCTGACCAATATGGAGAAACCCCACCTCCACTAAAAATACAAAATTAGCCAGGCATGGTGGTGCATGCCTGTAATCCCAGCTACCTGGGAGGCTGAGGCAGGAGAATCACTTGAAGCCGGTAGGCGGAGGTCGTGATGAGCCAAGATCACGCCATCGCGCTCCAGCCTGGGCAACAAAGAGCGAAACTCCGTCTCAAAAAAAAAAAAAAAAATTCAAGACAGAGCCTTCATAAACCTTCATGAAAGGAGGGCCAAGAAGCGTGGCTGGGCTCTTTCCTGGCATGTGGGCTGTGTTCCTCCCAGCAGTCTTTAGGAATTATCCACTCCAACTCCCTTGTCTAACCAATGGGGATACTGAGGCTCCGAGAGACCACTCATAGCCAAGGTTCATTTTGCATAAAAACAAACTGCACAATTGTCTATGGAAGTGTTACATTAGAAAACTCAAAGAAAATCTCTGGAAAGCTATACAAGAAACTGATAATAGAGGTTGCCTCTGGGGAGGGCAGTCAAGGCAGGGCAAGACTTACTTTTTGCCGAAACCCCTTTTATATACAGTGATGGCTTTCTTTTCTCTCTCTGTCTCTCTGTCTCTCTCTCTCTCTCCCTCTTTTTTTTTTTTTTGAGACGGAGTCTTGCTCTGTCACCCAGGCTGGATGGAGTGCAGTGGCACGATCTCGGCTCACTGCAAGCTCCGCCTCCCGGGTTCAAGCAATTCTGCTGCCTCAGCCTCCCAAGTAGCTGGGACTACAGGCGCCCACCACCACGCCTGGCTAATTTTTTGTATTTTTAGTAGAGACAGAGTTTCACCATGTTAGCCAGGATGGTCTCAAGCTCCTGACCTCATGATCCGCTCTCTCCCTCTTTTTTTATTTTTATTTTTATTTTATTTTTACTTTTTGAAATGGAGTCTTGCTCTGTCGCCTGGGCTGGAGTGCAGTGGCACGATCTCAGCTCACTGCAACCTCTGCCTCCCGGGTTCAAGCAATTCTCCTACCTCAGCCTCCTGAGTAGCTGAGACTACAGGCGTATGCCACCACACCCGGCCAATTTTTTGTATTTTTAGTAGAGACGGGGGTTTCACTATGTTGGCCAGGCTGGTCTCGAACTCCTGACCTCGTGATCCACCCGCCTCAGCCTCCCAAAATGCTGAGATTACAGGTGTGAGCCACCGTGCCCGGCCCTCTCTCCCTTTCTTGAGATAGGGTCTGGCTGTGTCGCACGGGCTGGAGTGCAGTGGTGTGATCTTGGGTGTCAATGCAACCTCTGCCTCCCGGGTTCAAGAGATCCTCCCACCTCAGCCTCCCTGGTAGCTGGGACCACAGGTGTTTGCTACCACACCCGGCTTATTTTTTTAAAATTTTTTATAGAGACAGGGTCTTGCCATGTTGCCCAGGCTAGATTCAAACTCCTGGACTCAAGTGATCCTCCTGCTTCAGCCTTCCCAAGTATTGGGATTACAGGCATTAGCCACCACGCCTGGTCAAGGATGGTTTTAAAGCATTTATGAATTCTGTAATCCCAGCACTTTGGGAAACTGAGGTGGGTGGATCACTGAGGTCAGGAGTTCTAGACCAGCCTGGCCAACATGGCGAAACCCTGTCTCTACCAAAACTACAAAAAATCAGCCGGGGGTGGTGGCACACACCTGTAGTCTCAGCTACTTGGGAGGCTGAGGCAGGAGAATTGCTTGAACCTGGGAGGTGGAGGCTGCAGTGAGCCAAGATCACACCACTGCCCTCCAGCCTGGGCAACAGAGCAAGACTCCGTTTCAAAAAAAAAAAAAAAACAGTTGTGAATTCTTTAACATTTCTCCATAAAAAGGCAGAACCTACTATGCATCAAAGGACACAATTAACAGAGTTCCTTCCACACAATGGGAGAAATTATTTGCAAATCATGTATCTAACAAGGATGAATGTGCTAAAACTCATCAACAAATAACCCAATTTTTAAAATGGGCAAAACGTTTCTTGTAATGGCTCATGCCTACAAGACCAGCCTGGGGAGGCCAAGGTACACACAGCACTTGATATGAGTTCCAGACCAGCCTGGGGAGGCCAAGGTAGACACAGCACTTGATATGAGTTCAAGACCAGTCTGGGCAACATAGCAAGAATCCATCTTTCCAAAAAATGAAAAAATTAGCCAGATGTGGTGGTGAGTGCTATAGTCCCAGCTACAGGCTGAGGCAGGAGGATCGCTTGAGCCCGGGAGACTGAAGCTGCAATGAGCCGTGAGCACACCACTGCACCCCAGCCCAGGTGACAAAGCAAGGCCCTGTCTCAAAAAAAAAAAAAAAAAAAAAGTGTCAGGGGCAGGTTGGTGGCTCATGCCTCTAATCCCAGCACTTTGGGAGGCTGAGATGGGAGGAGCGCTTGAGCTCAGGAGTTCGAGACCAGCCTGGCCAACATAGTGAAAGCCCCATCTCTATAAAAATTTACAAAGAAAATGAGCTGGGTGTGGTGGCGTGTGCCTGTGGTCCCAGCTACCCAGGAGGCTGAGGTGGAAGTTGCAGTGAGCCAAGATCACACCACTGCACTCTAGCCTGGGCAACAGAGCAAGACCCTGACTCACACAAAAAAAAAGAAAAAGAAAAAGAAAAAGCAGGAGGGGGCAAAAGACTTGAACAGTCATTTCTCCAAAGATCATATACAAATGGCCAATAAGCAAATGAAAAGATGAACATCACTCATAACCAGAAAAATGCAAATTGAAACCACAGTGAGATATCACCTCACACCCATCCAGAGGGCTGCTTCCAAAAAAAAAAAAAAGTAGGCCGAGTGCAGTGGTTCATGCCTGTAATCCCAGCACTTTGGGAGGCTAAGGTGGGAGGATCACTTGAGGCCAAGAGTTTGAGACCAGCCTGGGCAACATGGCAAGATGCCCTCTGTACCAAAAAAATATAAAAATTAGCCAGGCATGGTGGTATGCATCTGTAGTCCCAGCTACTCGTGAGGCTGAGGCAGGAGGTTCACTTGAGTCCAGGAGGTTGAAGCTGCGGTGAACTGAGATGCCGTCACTGCACTCCAGCCTGTGCAACAGAGCAAGACCCTGTCTCAAGAAAATTAAAAAAAAACCCATAAAATTAAATTACATTAAAAAGTGGCCGAGCGCATTGGCTCACACCTGTAATCCCAGCACTTTGGGAGGCCAAGGTGGGAGGATCACTTGAGCCCAGGAGTTCGACACCAGCCTGGCCAACATGGTGAAACCCATCTCTACTAAAAATACAAAAGTTAGCTGGGCGTGGTGGTGGGCGACTGTAATCCCAGCTACTCGGAGGGCTGAGGCAGGAGAATCACTTGAACCTGGGAGGCAGAGGTTGCAGTGAGCCCAGATCATGCCACTGCACTCCAGCCTGGGCAACAGAGCAAGACTCCATCTCAAAAACAAAAAAATCAATTAAAAAGTGGCATTTATTACATTCACAGTGTTGTATAACCACCACCTCTACCTAATTCCAGACATTTTTATCACCCCAAAATAAAACCCTGTACCCATTAAACACTCCCTCCTCACTCCCCCTCCTCCAGCCTCTGGCAGCCACTCATCTGCTTTCTGTCTCTGTGCATCTGCCTGTTCTGGATCTTTCCCATGAAAAGAGTCATACAATATGTGGCCTTTTTGTCTCTTGTATTTAAAAAATCAACTATTGTTGACATTTGAAAACTTGTTTATGTTCCTACCTCAATACCATTCCTATTACTCCATCTTGAGAACTAATTAAGAATCGTTTGAAGTTAGGAAGGATGCTTTGGGAAGATAAGACTCAAAAATGTAACAAAAACAGCTCACCAAGATAGAAAAAATTATTATCCATTCATTATTTAGTCTACACGTATTTATTGAGCACCTACTATCGTCAAGCCCTGTTCTGGGCACCAGGATACAGCAGTGAGACAGACGAGGCCCCTGCTCGTGGAGAATGCTGGAGACTTAAGTAAACACCAGGGAGCCAAAAGTGCTAAGTAAAGAAGTAAAACAGATGGGATCAGGCAGGACCAGATGGCAACCTTAGGTTGGGAGGTCAGGGAAGGCCTCTCTGAGTTAAACTAACGTGGAAATGACAAAATAGGCCTGCCACTCAAAGCTGGGAAAAGATTTGCAGGCAGAGGGAATAGTACATGAAAACGTCAACAGCCCAGGAGACTGAGGCTGCACATCCTTTAACTGGTGGTCAAGGGAAAGGGAGGGAGGGAACAGTGCCCTCAGGGAGGGCAGCAGTGTTTTCTGTAGCCATGACACCAACAGCAGAGGGAAGCGACCTCTCCCTTGCTGTGGGTAAGGCTGGGAATTGGCAACATGTTTCTGGAGGACAGATTGGCAACAGAGTCAGAAAGTTTTAAAATTTGCAAACTGCTGGGTGTGGTGGCTCACGCCTGTAATCCCAGCACTTTGGGAGGCTGATGTGTGGGTGAATTGCTTGAGCCCAGGAGTTTGAGACCAGCCTGGGCAACACGGTGAGACTCTCATCTCTACAAAATATTTAAAAATTAGCCAGGTGTGATGGTGCGTGCTTGTGGTCCCAGTCACTGGGGAGGCTGAGGCTGGAGAGTCACTTAAGCCCAGGGAGGTCGAGGTTGCAGTGAGTGGTGATCGCACTACTGCACTCCAGCCTGGGTGACAGAGCAGGACCCTGTCTCAAAAAAAAAATTGTACGTGCTCTGAACTAGAGCTTCCATTTGTAGGATACTCAAGCGACAATAAAATCAAGACAATAAGGGAGTGGCTTAGAAAGGAGCAGCTTAAGGGCCAGGCACAGAGGCTCACGCCTGTAATCCCAGCACTTTGGGAGGCCAAGGCAGGCAGATCACAAGGTCAGGAGATTGAGACCATCGTGGCTAACACAGTGAAACCCCGTCTCTACTAAAAGTACAAAAAAATCAGCCAGGTATGGTGGCGGGTGCCTGTAGTCCCAGCTACTCGGGAGGCTGAGGCAGGAGAATGGCGTGAACCCGGGAGGCAGAGCTTGCAGTGAGCCAAGATCGCGCCACTGCACTCCAGCCTGGGCAACAGAGCAAGACTCCGTCTCAAAAAAAAAAAAAAAAAAGAAAGGAGCGGCTTAGACTCTGCCTGGGGTGGGGCCTGGGTTGGTCAAGGAGCTTTCTGTTCGCTACTGTAACAAATCATGAACATAGTGACTTAAAACAACACCAATTGATTATCTTCTCATTATCTTTCGTTTCTGGAGGTCAGAAGTCCAAAGCGGTTTCACCTGGCTAAAGTCAAGGAGTCTGCAGGGCTGCATCCCTTCTGGAAGCTCTAGGGGACAATCCGTTTCCTCACCTTTTTCAGCTTCTAGAGGTTGCCTGCACTCCTTGGCTCATGGCCCCCTCCTCCACCCGCAAAGCACATCACTCCAGCCGCTGCCTCTGTGTCCACGTCACCTTCTTCCCCAAGACTGACTCCTGTGTCCCTCCCATAAGGACCCTTGTGGTTACATCAACCCGCCAGATAAGCCCCAGATCATCTCCCCATCTCGGCACTTTTAATTTAATCCCAAAGTAACACAGTCACAGGTCCCAGAAAATTAGGATGCAGACATCTTTGGAGGAGCCATTGTTCAGCCTACCACAGAGGGCCTCTTTGATGGGTAAAATCTGAATCAAAACCAAATGATTGAGAAAAAGTCACCCATGAGAGCAGAGCATTCTGGGTAGGGGTGGGCAGCAAGTGCAAAGGGCCTGTGGCAGGAGCTGGTTTGGCAGTTGGAGCACAGACCGTGAGACAGAGAGTGGCACCAGGGACGGACCCAGGGCAGCTAGACCTTGTGGTCTGCAGTGAGGTATCATCCTTCCTTCTGCTCAGGCTGTGATGAGTGTGATAAAAAACAAACTCAGCGTCATGTAGAAGACAGAGACGGTGTGGGAGGAACAACAGATAGGACAATCTTGGAGTCTCTCCAAGGAACTGACTTTGACCTCAGACCTGAGTGGCCAGGGGGGCAAGGATTGGGAGGCCCTGGTCCTGTAGGGCCTTGTAGCCTTCGCAGAGGAAGTTGCATTTTTCATGTGTGCATTGGGAAGAAGCAGTTGATGGGGTTTAAGCAGGGATGGGGCAGTAGTCATGTACAAGTTTTAAGGGAATCCCTGGCTGCTTTGCAGAGATTCAAGAATGAGGTGAAAGTCTCTATATTAAGAAGTTTTGCTTATCATAATCAGAAAGGAAGGGGAAGAAAACAGTTTGGCAGTTCATCAACAAGTTAAACATACAGGGAGTCTCTCTGAACCTATTCTGATTCAGGGTCTGCTTGATTGAAACAAAAAAACGAAAAGAAAAAGAATCAAATTATACATAGCATCACTATATGACCCAGCAATTCCACTCCTAGGCATACATCCAAGAGAACTGAAGACAGGCGCTCAAACAAACACCTGCCTATGCATGTTCATAGCAGCAGTATTCATAACAGCCAAAAGCAAAAAGCAAAAATACACATCACATAATACTCATTCACTTTTAACCATTTAAAAAACTATTTGCGAGACAACTCAAATACCCATCAATGGATGACAAAATGTGGCCTGTCCATACCATGGAATATGATTCAGCCATAAAAAGAAATGAAATATTGGCCGGCCATGGTGGCTTATACCTCTAATCTCAGCACTTTGGGAGTCTGAGGCAGGAGGATCACTTGAGGTCAAGAGTTAGAGACCAGCCTGGCCAACATACAGAGACCCCATCTCAAAAAAAAAATTTTTTTTTGAACACTGATAGATACTACATCATGGATGAATCTTGAAAACATGATGCTAAGTGAGAGAAGTCAGGGCCAGGCACAATGGCTCACGCCTGTAATCCCAGCACTTTGGGAGGCTGAGGTGGGCAGATCACCTGAGGTCAGGAGTTCGAGACCATCCTGGCCAACATGGCAAAACCCCGTCTCTACTAAAAGTACAAACAAATTAACTAGGCATGGTGGCAGGCGCCTGTAGTCCCAGCTACTCAGGAGGCAGGAGAATCACTTGAGCCCGGGAGGTGGAGGCTGCAGTGAGCTGAGATCACACCACTGCACTCCAGCCTGGGCGACAGAGCAAGACTCTGTCTCAAAAAAAAAAAAAAAAAAAAAAAAAAAGTGAGAGAAGCCAGATACAAAAGGCCACACAGTGCAAGATTCCATTTATAGGAAACCTCCAGAGTAAGCATATCCATAGACAGAACACAGAGGTGCTCATGACTGTTATCTCAGCACTTTGGGAGGCTGAGGCAGGAGGATTGTTTGAGGCCAGAAATTTGAGGCTGCAGTGAGCTATGACTGCACCACTACGCTCCAGGCCAGATGACAGATCAAGACCCTCTGAAAAAAAAAGAAAAAGAGACAGAAAACAGATTGGTGTTCACCAGGGACTGGGGAGAGGGGGAAATAGGAGGTGACTAATAATGGGTACAGGGGTTTCCTTTGGGGGCAAAGGAATGTTCTGGAACTAGATGGAGGAGGTGGTTGCATAACATTGTGAATGTCCTAAATGCCACCGAACTGTACACTTCAAAATGGTTAAAATGGTGAATTTTTTTTAATGGCGAGTTCTATGTTATGGGTATTTTACCACAATTTTTAAAGGACGGAGGAGATGGAGGGGTGCAGGGAGGGTGTGGGGAACAGTGGCGCCACCTGTGGGTACCACGCTCTGTGCCCACTTCCCTTAGGTGACGCCAGCACCCGGCTAGGAGCGAGTCACCTCCCCACTCCCCCTTGTGGCTGCGTTATGTTTTTTTGTGGCGGCCTTGGAGAGAACTGGGGTGCCAAGACAGCCTGCATATGCTTGAGAGATGCTCTGGCTTTTGGGCCATGGACTCTCAATTTAGGTTCGGTAACACTTCACCAGGGCCCTTGCCAGCCCCTAACTCAGCGTGGTGCCCGTGAGCACGCACAGAAACCTCCCCACACTGGGAGGGGGCACTGCTCCACCTTCTGGGAACATTTTAGAAGCCCCCCAAATGGAAGACTCAACAATTGTTTCCTGTTTCTGCCTGCTTTCTAAACATTTTTCCATGTCTTACCACCATGCACATAGTTTTTAACCATCTTATCCATTTGTATGTGTGACACTAAGGGCATTCACGTTGCTGTGCAGCCGTTGCCACCATTCATCTCCAGAACAGTTTCATCTTCCCAAACTGAAACTTGGCCCCCATTTTCATCCTGCAAAACTACAACTCCATACCTATTAACCCATTTCCTGTTCAGAAAAAAAAAAAAAAAGTGCAGTTTGCTGCCAGCACTCATTTAATTTTACATAAACACGCTCTTTGAGGCTGAAGCAAATGTGACTGATTTTCAATGTGAAAATAGAATATAAAAACTGTTCTTGGCTGGGCACAGTGGCTCATGCTTGTAATCCCAGCACTTTGGGAGCCCGAGCCTGGTGGATTGCTTGAGGTCAGGAGTTCAAGACCAGCCTGACCAACATGGTGAAACCCCGTCTCTACTCAAAATACAAAAATAAGCCAGTTGTGGTGGCAGGCGCCTGTAATCCCAGCTATTCGGGAGGCTAAGGCAGGAGAATCGCTTGAATCCGGGAAGTGGAGGTTGCAGTGAGCCGAGATCGTGCCACTGAACTCCAGCCTGGGTGACAGAGCAGAGAGCTGGGATTACAGGTGTGAGCCACTGTGCCTGGTCTACACTGGTGGACTTTTAGGGTTGTTTTCTAATTTCGGCTGTGAGCATGGGCACACCATAATTCTTTTTTTTTTTTTTTTGGAGACAGAGTCATGCTCTGTCGCTCAGACTGGAGTGCAGTGGTGCAATCTCAGCTCACTGCAACCTCCGCCTCCCAGGTTCAAGCGATCCTCCTGCCCACAACCATGCCCGCCACCATGCCCAGCTAATTTTTGCATTTTTAGTAGAGACGGGGTTTCACCATGTTGGGCAGACTGGTCTCAAACTCCTGACCTTGTGATCCACCCACCTCGGCCTCCCAAAGTGCTGGGATTACAGGTGTGAGCCACTGCACCCGGCTATAATTATTTTCAATGTTACACGCTTCAGCTAAGTCGCCAGGTTGTCCCTCTGTGGCTGCGTGAATCTTAGATTCCAGGAGCAAATCAGTCCATCAGCCTCTGAGGTTGGGGCAAGTGAAAAAGGACAGCCCTGCTGGCCGGGTGCAGTAGCTCACACCTGTAATCCCAGCACTTTGGGAGGCCGAGGCAGGAGGATCGCTTGAGCCCAGGAGTTCCAGACCAGCCCAGGCAACATAGCAAGACCCCGTCTCTACGGTCCCTTATTTGTTAAATGAACAAATAAACAAACTGCACAGTTAAATGAACAAACTGCACAACTACTTTATAACAAAATTACCTTTGAGAAACATTATAATTTTTTAAACAGTGACAGCCAGGCACTCTTGCAGTTTGTCATAGCTTCTGCCATTCCATATCCAATTCCGTCTTTCTCTCTGCATCCACCATAGCTAATAATTAGCAACACAAGCTCAGTGCAAATGACAGATGAGGCAATCATCACAAACATTAGACGCCCTCCTGGAGGGCAAAGTCTCCGCGTCCCCAGCTGAGATCCCAAGGGCTTCAAGAAGTGTTTTCCACATGGAAAGTGACTTTGTCAAGTGAAATAATCAATGAGGTCCTTATTGTGTGAGGGAACACAGAATAATTTTTAAGGTAAAACTATCACCGGGCGCGGTGGCTCATACCGTAATCCCAGCACTTTGGGAGGCTGAGTCGGGTGGATCACCTGAGGTTATGAGTTCGAGACCAGCCTGACCAACATGGAGAAACCCCATCTCTACTAAAAATACAAAATTAGCAGGGTGTGGTGGCACATGCCTGTAATCCCAGCTACTCAGGAGGCTGAGGCAGGAGAATCACTTGAACCCGGGAGGCAGAGGTTGCAGTGAGCCGAGATCATGCCATTGCACTCCAGCCTGGGTAACAAGAGTGAAACTCCATCTCAAAAAAAAAAACAAAAAACTATCATGAGATACTGTAATTCACCTAGCAGATAAATAAGCAAAGTGTGAGAAGCTCCTTGTGTTGTTAGGGTGTGAGGAAGCAGGCACTGCTGACTGCTGTTGGTAGAAGGGTAAATTTGTGTAACCTCTTTGGAGGGGAATTTGACAAAGCCTGTCTAAATGTAAAATGCATACGACCTTTGACCCAGCAAGTTCACTTTGAGAAGTTATCTTTCAGATATATATGCACACAAGGGCAAAAATTTATGGATAAAAATAGCCAGCCGGATGCAGTGGCTCACATCTGTAATCCCAGCACTTTGGGAGGCTGAGGTGTGCCAATCACTTGAGCTCTGGAGTTTGAGACCAGCCTGGGCAACATAATGCTACTCCATCTCTATGAAAAATACAAAAATTAGCCAGGCATGGTGGTGCATGCCTGTAGTCCCATCTACTTGGAAGGCTAAGGTAGGAGAAGCACTTGAGCCTGGGAGGTCGAGGCTACAGTGAGCTGTGATCATGCCACAGCACTCCAGCCTGGGCGACAGAGCAAGACTCCGTCTCAAAAAATAATAATAACAATAATAAATAAAATACCTGTGCTCACTTCGGCAGCACATATGCTAAAATTGGAATGATACAGAGTAGTTTAGCATGGCCCCTGTTTAAATTTTTAAAAAAGAAATAGCCTTGGCTGGGTGATGTGGTTCGTGCCTATTAGCCCAGCACTGTGGGAGGCCGAGGCAGACAGACACTTGAGCCCAGGAGTTTGAGATCAGCCTGAGCAACATGGTGAAACCCCATCTCTACACAAAACACAAAAATTAGCTGGGCATGGTGGCACATGTCTGTAGTCCCAGCTACTTGGGAGAAAGAAGTCGGAGGAGAATTGCTTGAACCCGGGAGGTGGAGGTTGCAGTGAGCTGAGATCGCACCACTGCACTCCAGCCTGGGTGACAGAGCGAGACACCATGTCAAAAAATAAAAATAAAAAAGGATGTGTACATTTAGTTTATCCAGAAGACAGATCAAAAGTAGGTGCCCTTAGGTTCCATCACCACTGCTCTCAGCTGCCTGCCCTCAAACCCATATGGCATTCTGATTGTTTTTTCAGGGTGGCGACACATTCAGCTTCAACTAATGGATTATCATTGGTCTAAACCAGTGGTTTACAAGGAGGGAAATTTTTGCCTCCCAGGGAACTTAGAAAATGTCTGGAGACTTTCTGGGTTGTCACAACTAAGGATGACTGGGGTCCACAGGGTAGAAGCCAGGGATGCTGCTAAACATCCTACAATGCACGAGACAGCCCCAAGCAAAGAATTATCCAGGCCAATACATCAGTCAATAGTGCTGAGCTAGAGAAACCTTGGTCTAAACCAAACATAAAAACCCTACTCCCTACTTCACAGCCTCCTTTGCAGCTATTGATGGCCACTGGACCCAGTTCTGACCAATGAGACCTGAAGGAAGTCAGTGAACGCTTTTCTTCATAAAAGAAACTCATGTGGCTGACCCCCAATCTTCCCTGCTTCTTCCTTTGAATACAGATGTGATGTCTGGAGTTGTGGCAATAATCTTGCAACTATGAGAGAAAGAACAACAGAATCACACCCTGACATCAGAGTCCCTTATATCCAAATCCAGATGTCATCTTCTTCCTTTTTTTTTTTTTTTTTTTTTGAGACAGCACCTTACTCTGTCTCCCAGGCTGGAGTGCAGTGGTGCAGTTATAGCTCACTGCAGCCTCGACCTACCGGGCAACCCTCCTGCCTCAGCCTCCCAAGTAGCTGGGACTACAGGCATGCACTTCTAGGCCTGACTCTCATTCTTTTTATTGTTGTTGAAACTATAGAATCTATTTTCAAATTAGCCCACATAATTTTTTATTTTTTTTAGAGAAAGGGGTCTTGTTATGTTGCCAGGGATGGTCTTAAACTCCTGGCCTCAAGTGATCTTCCCACCTCGACTTCCCAAAGTGCTGAGATTACAGGCATGAGCCACCGTCCCCAGCTAGATTTCTTATGTGAGAAAATTTGCACCCCCTTGTTTAAACCTCTGTAGTTTGATTTTTCTGTTTCCTAATCCGTGTACTACCACTTAGTCTAATTCTAGTTGGTGGACCATTGAGATTTCAATTTCAGTTCTGCTTATAGGCCTGATGCTTCTCTTCTGCATAGTAAAAAGTTAGGGGCTGGGTGCAGTGGCTGACACCTGTAATCCCAGCACTTTTGGAGGCTGAGGCAGGTGGATCGCTTGAGCCCAGGACTTTGGGACCAGCCTGGGCAACATGGCGAAACCCTGTCTCTACAAAAAATACAAAAATTAGCTGGGCATGGTGGTGCATGCCTATTAGTTCCAGCTACCTGGGAGGCTGAGGTGGGAGGATCACTTGAGCCTGGGGAAGTCGAGGCTGTAGTGAGCCATGATCTCGCCATTGCACTCTGGCCTGGACAACAGAGTGAGACCCTGTCTCAGAAAATAATAGTAATAATACCAGTCTGGCTAATATGGTGAAACCTCATCTGTACTAAAAATACAAAAATTGGCTGGGTGTGGTGGTGCACACCTGTAATCCCAGCAACTTGGGAGGTTGAAGCATAAGAATCTCTTGAACCTGGGAGGTGGAGGTTGCAGTGAGCCGAGCCACTGCACTCCAGCCTAGGTGACAGAGCGAGATTCCGTGTCAAAAAAAAAAAAATTAAAAAAAATTTTAAAATAATATGTCTAATTAAAAATTTAAATAAAAATTCTCCTCACATTCACTTGTTTTGGGGATGGCAATCCCACCCCCAGGAGAAGATCCTGGCTAACCTTGACCCGTCACTGGCCATCTCATTCCCTTTGCCAGTAAATGGTTTAAGAACAAGCATCTACTTGGCGTCTGGAAGCATGAGAGTGCTGTTATTTCAAACTTTCCATATTTTTCTAATTCATCATTTGAGGAAAGACAACCCTTGTTCTGAGAAAAAAAATTTAATGATTGTTTTGGCCCAAAGGAAAAGCCAAAATTCTATTTTAATATGATATTAAAAGAAAAGAACCGGCTTGGCGTAGTGGCTCACGCCTGTAATCCCAGCACTTTGGAAAGCCGAGGCGGGCAGATCACCTGAGGTCAGGAGTTTGAGACCAGCCTGACCAACATGGAGAAACCCTGTCTCTACTGAAAATACAAAATTAGCCAGGTGTGGTGGCATATGCCTGTAATCCCAGCTACTCGGGAGGCTGAGGCAGGAGAATAGCTTGAACCCGGGAGGCAGAGGTTGTGGTGAGCCGAAATCATGCCACTACACTCCAGTCTGGGCAACAAGAGTGAAACTCTGTTTCATATATATATACATACATACATACATACATACATATGCTAAAATTCCTGCAAACTAATGTTAACTTTGTCTTCCTTGCAGGCAGAATGGCAATAACATCATCTGGAGGTTATGATGATGTCATCTGGGTGGGAGGTAAATTTTTTTTTTCTCCTTACACGGGGCCCCACAGAAGGGGGTGAGGTTTGGCTCCAGGTTTGGGGGATATAGCTAAGGAAGGATGTCAGCTCTGGGCCAAGGACAGGAATGACCTATCAGATCCCCCAGGGAAGGAGCAGGACCCTGGAGCATTAATATCTGCGGCACACAATTGTGATTTCTCCGCGTTGCAATTTCCTTTCACTACCCCCATGTCTAGCTGTCCTAAGGAAAGAGCCAGATCCCTGAGGCAACCCAGAGAAGCCAAGTCTAAGATGTCAGAGGTCATGGGCAGAATCTCCCAAGGCAGCCAGCTGGCTGAGTGACAAATGACAACAAGCACAGATTTGTGGAGAGTGCAAGCATTCTTCAGAAACTCCCAAAAATACCAGTGAGGAGAAACTGGTAAGTGGACTTCCTTGAGGAGTCACGCACAGTGCAGAACAGACCACTGTCCCACGTGCTTGCAGGGACACGCTGGCCTCTAAACACTGGCCCACACAGCCCTGAGTCACACTTGCCCCTCCCTCTTGCCTACGGTCACTCCCCGGTCACAGTTGATGCTAACGAGCTTCGCCCTTCACTCCCGGGAGTTCGGCAGCTTTTGCACATTTTAAGATCACTTGAGAGTTTATAAATATGCCCTGTTTTTCTATGACCACCGCTATGGAAGAGATGAATGTGTCCTAACCTGTTTCCCATCAAAACTTGTGTTCTAACCCCAAAAGGAAAAGCAGCAATAAAAACAACCAAAACATTTTTTAAAAATAGGTTCTATAGTTTCAAAAACAATAAAAAGAATAAGAGCCAAGCCTGAAGGTGCGCGCCTGTAGTCCCAGCTACTTAGGAGGCTGAGGCAAGAGGATGGCTTCAGCTGGGGAGGTTGAGGCTGCAGTGAGCTGTGATCACACCACTGCACTCCAGCCTGGGCGACAGAGGGAGACACCGTTTGTAAAAAAAAATTTTTTTTTTTTTTTTTGAGATGGAGTCTCCCTCTGTCACCCAGGCTGGAGTGCAGTGGCGCAATCTCGGCTCACTGCAACCTCCGCCTCCCGAGTTCAAGCGTTTCTCCTGCCTCAACCTCCCGAGTAGCTGGGATTACAGGTGTATACCACCACGCCTGGCTAATTTTTGTTTTGTTTTGTTTTGTTTGTTTGTTTTTTGAGACGGAGTCGCTCTCTGTCTCCCAGGCTGGAGTGCAGTGATGCAATCTCGGCTCACTGCAAGCTCCGCCTTCCGGGTTCACGCCATTCTCCTGCCTCAGCCTCCCGAGTAGCTGGGACTACAGGCGCCCACCATCACGCCCGGCTAATTTTTTTTTTTTTTTTATATTTGTAGTAGAGACGGGGTTTCACCGTGTTAGCCAGGATGGTCTCGATCTCCTGACCTCATGATCCTCCTGCCTTGGCCTCCCAAAGTGCTGAGATTACAGGCGTGCGCCACCGCTCCCGGCCTCCTCCAGCCCCATCTCTTCACATGCTTTTCCCACCTCAGTTATGCTGGTCTCCTTTCTGTTCCTCAAAATATGCCCAAGTCTTCCAGCCCCAGGGCCCCCGTGCTATTTCCTGCCTCTCCACCTTCTGCAAAGCTAAGGCCCATCTCCCAGGTCTCACATAAATACTGTCTTTCCCGAAAGCCTCTTCCAACCATCATCCACAAGCAGGATCCCAAACCCCTCCCATTCAACCTGACAGCCTCACATAGCTCCTGTCACCATGCATAATTTTTGCTTACTAGCAAATCAAAGAACAGAAGCAAGCCGTTTGTTTCTTTTTGTTTTGTTTTGTTTTTAGACAGAGTCTCACAAGCCTCCGTACAAAATAGAAAAGTCGATGGGATTTCAGGGAAAATGGATAATCTTCAGTTGGGGCAGTCAAGGAAGGCTTTGTGGAATCTTTGAATTAGATCTTGACATTATATCTTGACAATACTTTAAATAAATACAAATAATGTTATTTTTTTCTTAAGACTCATGCAACCGCATCTATGTAAATGAATCCTCACATAGTATTCATTCGAGTGTGAAATCAGACTTTGGGATGCTTTAAAATTTAACAATCAGGAACACTTACTCTATTTTATGGACTTGAATTTGTTGGTGGCAGGGAACAACTTGAGTGAAGGGTGGGACATGGCAGTGTGTATGTGGGGGGAAAAGGTGGCCAGCAGATAAGGGAAGCAGGGGACAGAGTATTTTGAGGGGTTAGACCTGACCAGCTATAACAGGAAATAGAGGCTCTAGATTGAAGGATAGCTACAATGGGTGTTATGGAGAAATTCCAACTGAGGTGGAAACATATAGCTGCAAAATTGGAAGAGCAGCTTATTCTAGGCAGAAAAGAAGAAAGTAAAAGGCATCTGAGGGGACAGTAAATTAATGCTTACTGATAAGTAAACAAGCCTCTGGAAGTAGAAAGGTAAAAGCATAAATTGCTTGGTCAACCACAACCGCTTGGGAGTGCTGCAGGCTTCGTGACTAAACCAAAGTCTGTCCCTGAAGCTCCCTCTTCCGGCAGAAATAAACACTGCACACTAAGCTGGCTGACTCCTTTAATTAAATGGCGTTTGCCAATCTCTAAACAGTATACCTGTATGGGAGTCATAACTGTAATATCTTGGTGAGGGTTTTGTTGTGCTTTCAGGCAAACCATAAAAGGAACACTAATTTAAATAAATACAAACAATGTTATTTTGTTCTTAGGATTCATGCAACCACATCTATGTAAGTGAATCCTTACATGGTATTCATTCAAGTGTAAAACCAAACTTTGGGATGCTTTAAAATTTAACAATCAGGAACAAACAACAACAAAAAAATGTTAGAACTCTATCAAACTATAAAAATATAAAGTGAAATAGCACAGTGCAGACAGACTGTACAGACCAGTGTGCTACCTTTCATGTAAAGGGGAATTACATATATTATATATATAATTTTTTTTATTTATGTACATACAGTACTCACTGTATATGCATAAAGTCTGCAAGTACATGCTGGGGGGAAGGGGTGGATGGGAGACGAGGATGGAAGTTTTTTTGTTTTTTTTTTTTTTGGAGAGCGAGTCTCGCTCTGTCACTCAGGCTGGAGGGCAGTGGCACCATCTCAGCTCACTGCAACTTCCACCTCCCAGGTTCAAGAGATTCTCCTGCCTCAGCCTCCCGAATAGCTGGGACTACAGGTGTGCATCACCACGCCTAGCTAATTTTTGTATTTTTATTAGAGATGAGGTTTTGCTACATATATATATATATATATATATATATATATATATATATATATATATATATGCCAGGCTGGTCTGGAACTCCTGACCTCAGGTTGATCTGCCCACCTCGGCCTCCCAAAGTGCTGGTATTACAGATGTGAGTGGCCTGGAAGATTTTTTATTATATACTGTTTTAAAGTTTTTAAGTAGTTGAAACACATGAAGACATCACCTCAAAAAGTTATATTAACAATTCAAAAATACGCACATTAAGGATTAATTTTTTTGAAAAATTTAAAAATTGAGAAATATAATGGGACAGTAATAATCATGAATAATTATAAAAATAAGTGCTGGCCAGGCGCCGTGGCTCAAGCCTATAATCCCAGCACTTTGGGAGGCCAAGGCAGGCGGATCACAAGGTCAGGAGATCAAGGCCATCCTGGCTAACACGGTGAAACCCCGTCTCTACTAAAAATACAAAAAAAATCAGCCAGGCTTGGTAGCGGGTGCCTGTAGTCCCAGCTACTCGGGAGACTGAGGCAGGAGGATGGCGTGAACCCGGGAGGTGGAGCTTGCAGTGAGCCGAGATCGCGCCACTGCACTCCAGCCTAGGCGACACAGAGAGACTCCATCTCAAAAAGAAAAAGTAGTTATCCCTGGAAAGTAAAATTGAGTAGGAACTTAAATGGGTTACTATCACGTTTTTGACTTTATAAACCTACACACACACACACAAAATGTGTATGTATTTAATTACAAACAATAAGAGACCTGGCGTGGTGCCTCACACCTGTAATCTCAGCACTTTGGGAGGCACAGGCAGGAGAATCACTTGAGGCCAGGAGTTTGAGACCAACCTAGGCAACAAGCGAAATCCCCTTTTTCTTTTTTTTCCTGAGACGGAGTCTTGCTCTTGTTGCCCAGGCTGGAATGCAGTGACACAATCTCGGCTCACTGCAACCTCCACACCCCGGGTTCAAGCGATTCTCCTGCCTCAGCCTCCCGAGTAGCTGGGATTACAGGCGCCTGCCAACACACCCAGCTATTTTTTGTATATTTTGTATATTTAGTAGAGATGGGATTTTGCCATGTTGGCCAGCATGGTCTCAAACTCCTGACCTCAGGTGATCCGCCCACCTGGGCCTCCCAAAGTGCTGGGATTACAGGCGTGAGCCACCGCACCCTGCCTGAAATCCCCTACTTTTAAAAAAGGTAAGTAAGTATTTTTTTTTCTCTGGGAGTGACCACACATGGAAATTTCACTTTCTACATCACTAATTTTATGAATGTGCTTATGGTTGCTCTATACTGCTTTTCAAAATTTTTCTAGTACCTATGCTTGTAATTCGGAATTTCTCATTGAACTTGATAGAAGCACTTTAGTTCAAGGGGCCAAGTGTTCTTCAGTGAGTTTTCAAGTGAGCATCCTCACCTCTACAACATTCACACAGCTTTATTAAATAGACTTATGTTCGCTCACGCCAAAATCCTGCCGGCTCTGCACAATGCTGTTAACACCATTACGACCCAGTTCCCACATCCCACATCTTCAACAGCTTTAGCAGCCATGGCCTTTCTTGCACTTGACTTGATGCAGCTTTGAAGTTTTCAAAAAGCACCTGACACTGATTTGTCAACGTTGCAATGCCTGACACCAAGCATACATCTTTAAGACACTATTCAAGGTATTTTTTCCTTACATTAAGGTCATCCAGATTTTAATGGGCACTAAAATTAACAGAAACTTGCATACTAACTGGAAGTGATCGCCTGCCTAGTAGTGGTTGAGTTTGTTGGGTTCTTGTAACGTTTCCTGATTCACATGCTCACTTCCATGGGAAGGTCATGGAAATTATACATTGGATGCACTCATAATGAAAACTCACAATGGATTTCCTTAAATTTATGAATTTCTCAAATTTTAGTCCAGTAACCCTAACCCTAAAGCTAAAACTGGTTTAAGCCACCCTTAACTGCTTTACAATTGCTAGGGACAACATGAAATTATTCCACAGCAGAAGTTGTTCATGAATGCCCTAAAACTTCAGGGGAGAGAGGAGGGAGTGATTCTCCTTGGGAAAAACATTCCAAAGCCTTTAATGGGCCTCTGGATGACTGCCTGGTGTCCACCCTTGTACTAAACCAGTTTCCCTGCAACTTCCACCTTTGGTTCTAGTCGACATTAACACCTTACCAGGACCATTCGATTGGGCAAATGCTACCATACACGTGGACAAATCCAGAAGTCAGTTGCTTCCCCCACTGGTTAGGTTACGTGCCAATCCCCCACCTGCAGTCACATAAAATGTGACATTTTATCAGCAAGAACTGTTTCAAAAAATTGTTTCAAGAACGCAACTGTTTCAAGGAATAGCTCATTCTCTAACCACTAATTCCTTTTCTACACCTTGGTAGCTATGCCTTTTCTTACCTGCCACATCCTCTTAAAATCTGATCCCATGACTGTCTGTGCAGCTCCACGTGCATTGATACAGACCTATGTACTGTTACCCCATCATTCCCACCTTTTAAAATTCCTTCCTCTTTCCTGGTGTTCCAGTAATTCTCCCGTTCTGTTACCTCACACATCACCCACAAACCACTATTTTTAAAAGTTAACTTAGAGGTAAATCTACACATGTAAAATACTTCCATCTCCCAATAATTTTTTTTTTTTTTTGAGTCTTGCTGTCCCCCCAGCTGGAGTACAGTGGCAATATCTCAGATCACTGCAACCTCCGCTTCGTAGCAGGTTCAAGAGATTCTCCTGCCTCAGCCTCCCATGTAAGCTGGAATCACAGGCACTCACTGCCACACCTGCCTTTTTTGTATTTTCAGTAGGCATAGGGTTTCACCACATTGACCAAGCTGGTCTTGAAGCCGGCTTTTATTTGCACCCACCTTCTACAGTTCATACTATATTAAGGCCACCCCCTTCACTGACATTTCACCATTACCACAGGAACATTTGTAGACCGAAAACCTTGATCCCCTTCACCCAGTCTAATGCAAAATAACTTAAAAAAAAAAAAAAAAAAACACCAATTGGGAATGCAACAACTTTATTGAAAGGAAAGTGCAATGAAATTTGTTGAAATCTTAAAAGGGGAAACTTAGACACCCCCCCTTAAGCGCAGGACCAAGTGCAGAGTGGACTCTTTCTGGATGTTGTAGTCAGACAGGGTGCGTCCATCTTCCAGCTGTTTCCCAGCAAAGATCAACCTCTGCTGGTCAGGAGGAATGCCTTCCTTGTCTTGGATCTTTGCCTTGACATTCTCGATGGTGTCACTGGGCTCCACCTCGAGGGTGATGGTCTTGCCAGTCAGGGTCTTCACGAAGATCTGCATCCCACCTCTGAGACGGAGCACCAGGTGCAGGGTGGACTCTTTCTGGATGTTGTAGTCAGACAGGGTACGACCATCTTCCAGCTGCTTTCCGGCAAAGATCAACCTCTGCTGGTCAGGAGGAATGCCTTCCTTGTCCTGGATCTTTGCCTTGACATTCTCAATGGTGTCACTGGGCTCGACCTCGAGGGTGATGGTCTTGCCAGTGAGTGTCTTCACGAAGATCTGCATCCCACCTCTGAGACGGAGCACCAGGTGCAGGGTGGACTCTTTCTGGATGTTGTAGTCAGACAGGGTACGACCATCTTCCAGCTGTTTCCCGGCAAAAATCAACCTCTGCTGGTCAGGAGGAATGCCTTCCTTATCTTGGATCTTTGCCTTGACATTCTCAATGGTGTCACTGGGCTCCACCTCGAGGGTGATGGTCTTACCAGTCAGGGTCTTCACGAAGATCTGCATCCCACCTCTGAGACGGAGCACCAGGTGCAGGGTAGACTCTTTCTGGATGTTGTAGTCAGACAGGGTGCGACCATCTTCCAGCTGCTTTCCGGCAAAGATCAACCTCTGCTGGTCAGGAGGGATGCCTTCCTTGTCTTGGATCTTTGCTTTGACATTCTCGATGGTGTCACTGGGCTCGACCTCAAGGGTGATGGTCTTGCCAGTGAGTGTCTTCACGAAGATCTGCATCCCACCTCTGAGACGGAGCACCAGGTGCAGGGTGGACTCTTTCTGGATGTTGTAGTCAGACAGGGTGCGACCATCTTCCAGCTGCTTTCCGGCAAAGATCAACCTCTGCTGGTCAGGAGGAATGCCTTCCTTGTCTTGGATCTTTGCCTTGACGTTCTCAATAGTGTCACTAGGCTCCACCTCGAGAGTGATGGTCTTACCAGTGAGTGTCTTCACGAAGATCTGCATCCCACCTCTGAGACGAAGCACCAGGTGCAGGGTAGACTCTTTCTGGATGTTGTAGTCAGAGAGGGTGCGTCCATCTTCCAGCTGCTTTCCCGCAAAGATCAACCTTTGCTGATCAGGAGGAATGCCCTCCTTGTCCTGGATCTTTGCTTTGACATTCTCAATGGTATCACTGGGCTCTACCTCAAGGGTAATGGTCTTGCCAGTCAGGGTCTTCACGAAGATCTGCATCCCACCTCTGAGACGGAGCACCAGGTGCAGGGTAGACTCTTTCTGGATGTTGTAATCAGACAGGGTGCGACCATCTTCCAGCTGTTTTCCGGCAAAGATCAACCTCTGCTGGTCAGGAGGAATGCCCTCCTTGTCCTGGATCTTTGCCTTGACGTTCTCAATAGTGTCACTAGGCTCGACCTCAAGAGTGATGGTCTTGCCAGTCAGGGTCTTCACGAAGATCTGCATCCCACCTCTGAGACGGAGCACCAGGTGCAGGGTAGACTCTTTCTGGATGTTGTAATCAGACAGGGTGCGACCATCTTCCAGCTGCTTTCCGGCAAAGATCAACCTCTGCTGGTCAGGAGGAATGCCTTCCTTGTCTTGGATCTTTGCCTTGACATTCTCGATGGTGTCACTGGGCTCCACCTCGAGGGTGATGGTCTTGCCAGTCAGGGTCTTCACGAAGATCTGCATCCCACCTCTGAGACGGAGCACCAGGTGCAGGGTGGACTCTTTCTGGATGTTGTAATCAGACAGGGTGCGACCATCTTCCAGCTGCTTTCCGGCAAAGATCAACCTCTGCTGGTCAGGAGGGATGCCTTCCTTATCTTGGATCTTTGCCTTGACATTCTCGATGGTGTCACTGGGCTCCACCTCGAGGGTGATGGTCTTACCAGTCAGAGTCTTCACGAAGATCTGCATTGTCTAACAAAAAAGCCAAAAACCGCCAGGATTTAGCAGACAATTTACTAGTCTTCCTAACACTGAAAATTATATATTGACCCAAATGATTACATTTTAAAAGGTGCCTAAGAAACTTCACAAAATATACTCGCCAACCACGAACGCATAGTTCAAAACCGAAGCTTCAACTACTTAAGAACATAGGAACATAAAACTGACCAAAAAAACTGACGCTTCATTTATCCCTCCCCTCACCAGAGGTCCGGTACCTGTCGATTCAGGAGAGCCTACCCTAGGCCCGAACCCTGCGTCCTGCGACGGAGAAAAGCCTACTGCACACCTACCGGCAGGTGGCCCCACCCTACATTATGAGGCAACAGAACGGGTGACGTCACGACACGACAAGGGCGCGCGCTCCCCAAGGTACGGGTGCACTGCCCAGCGGCACCGCCATAACTGCCTCCCCCGCAACAGACGACAAACGGAGTTCTCCAGTCAGTGACAAACTTCACGTCAGGGTCCCCAGATAGTGCCCCAGCCCATCTCACCCGAATAAGAGCTTTCCCGCATTAGCGAAGGCCTCAAGGCCTTGGGTTCTTGCCGCCCACCATGCCCCCCACCTTGTTTCAACGACCTCACAGACCGCCTCACAAGCGTCTTCCATTCAAGGTTCGGGAACAGCCGCCATTTTGCTGCGCTCCCCCCAACCCCCAGCTCAGGGCCACCTTGCTCGCGGACCCAGACTACAGCCCTCGGCGGTCTCTCGACACGTCTCCATCCCACCGACCGGCCCAACGGCCACGAAAGCCCCGGCCAGCCCAGCAGCCCGCTACTCACCGAGTGGCGATTACAGCGACCCACAAGCAACAACTGCCACTCAAATCCCGGCTGCAACGGAACTAGCTGCGCCACACCCGGCGCGTCCTTATATAGTCATCGGCGTTCACCGTCCCACGGAGATCCCTCCGCAGAATCGCCGAGAAGGGACTACTTTTCCTCCCCTGTTCTGCTCTCTAGAAAGAAAACCAGTGCCCTAGAGTCACCCAAGTCCCGTCCTAAAATGTCCTTCTGCTGATACTGGGGTTCTAAGGCCGAGTCTTATGGGCAGCGGGCCGCCGTCCTGAGCGTCCGGGCGGAAGGATCAGGACGCTCGCTGCGCCCTGCGACAGTGACGTGACACGCTCGCCGTGAGGAGGGGGGTGCCCGCGGGAGGCGCCAAAACCCGGCGCGGAGTCCGCTGCACCCGGAACGGGTGGGCGGCCCGCGTTCTCTAGCCGCGGCCCCGGGGCCCCGCGGCCCCTCCCCTTAGCCCCCGCGGTCCCCTCGGGTCGCGAACCCCGCGTTCGGCGGACGTAGGGCGCGGACCGAGCGCCTTCCGCAGAGTCGGGGTCTCCCTCCCCTCCCTCGTGACCCGCCCTGGCCCACCCTGCGAGACGGACGGGTCTTTATTTTTGGGTCACATTTGGGGTAATGACGGGGCTTCCTTTGCTCAGCCCCCTTCAACCTCCCTGAGCCTCCCAGGCCGGTCGCGGGGGCTCCTGGAGCCGCGCCCATCCCCCGCTGCGGGCCGCGGGACAAGGACAATGACTAGGCAGATCTCAGGGCGGGCGTGGCCCTAAAGCTGGGGAACGCTCGAGAACTTTCCAGGGGAGACACTGCAGAGGAGCTGGGTGTCCAGGTTAAAATTGGAAAAGAGAGGCGGAAACCCCACACAGTTTTATTTTAGCTGGAACCCAAGGCTGAGTGAACGACATCCTTCTAGACTGTTCTTTCACCTTCCTGTACGTTCTGAGGGCCGGGTATGGAAAGGTCCTACTTGGTGCCAACAGGGAGGCATGGAAATTTCTCTGGTTTCAATGGGTACGATTATTGTAATCAGGATCCATTCAATAATCGGACCCATTTAAACCGGAGATTTTAAAAGACAGGAATAGAATCCCAGCCCTATTTCAGTGCAGGGTAGGGTGTCAAATATGAAGTGTAATTCTACAGGGCAATTCTATTTTGATAAAAGAAGTGGGGAGAAAAGAATCACCAGCCAGCTTTTTAAATTTTTACCACAACCTATTTTGTGATCTCTGCGTGTCATTTCTTCAGTATATTTTTAAAATGTTTTAAAATATACGAACATGGTGAGATTTTTAAAATGTGTCTTTTTAAAGTGTATAGTGAAAAGTCTCCCTCATGCCATTTCCCAGCCACTGTTCCTTCTGGACTCTTCTACAAATAGTCCCTGTTTCTACAAATATCTTGGAGGTAGGGAGGCTATTTTGATTTCTACCCTTGAAAGCTTCAAAAAAAGAGAAAAAGAGGCTACCAACTGAAAAATATTTTGCCATTAGGAAAAGGCTGCATTCTTGTTTTAAGTTATGAACATTACATTATTTAAACGGCATACTTAAAATATGCATCAAAACAAAATGAACCTGCTATATATTTTCTATGGTAACCCATGTTTGTGTGTATTTATGAAAATCCAAGATCTGTGCATTGTTCAAAACAGACTTTGACATCTCTAATTTTTAACATTTTAAAGAGAATGAATTCATGTGTTACTGGGAAATTAAAACGAATAATAAAAGTGTCATTTTCCAGGATTGGCAGGATACCCCAGTGATTTCCAATACACATTTCTGCAAAGTTTTTGTTTTTTGTTTTTCCCCTAGATTTCGGGAAGGAGTTTTGAAAGGATTAAAAAGCTGAGATTCTTTCTGAGGTGACCAGGCCTGACTTTCAACCACGCCCTGGTTGCTTTTGGCTGTTACTCTGCTGCAAGCCTTGTGATTCATGTTGTTTAAAGGCTGAGTCACCAGCTTTGTGACATAGCTTTTTTCAGAATCCAAAAGGTACAGAGAAAAAACAGCCCTGACTGCAAAGGCAGGGGAGGGAGAGGAGGACAGGAGGAGGAAAAAGGAAGAAGAGGGGATGAGGGTAGGGTGGGTAATGGGCCAAAGGTTAGCTATAAAGAGAAACCAATGTTGTCTCTAGCAGAAAAAATATGTTGAAAACATCCCAGCATTCCCTGACTTAAATGGTTATTGAAGCAAACAGACATCAACCTTTCTCCAAAGTCACTGAGGTGACAGGGAAGGGAAAAGAAAATGGCCTCCCAAAACACAGGTGTCTGATGTTTCTCTAGAACAATGGTTCTCAGCAAGGAGTGATTTGCCCTTCAGGGGACATTTGGCAATATCTGGAGATATTCTTGGTTGTCACAACTCAGGGGAGGTTAGGGGGTGCTACTACTAATACTAGCACTGTTGGTAGACACCAGGGATGCCACTGAACATTCTGTGAGGGACAGTCCCCCACAACAAAGAATTATCAGACCCAAAATGTTAATAGTGCTGAAATTAAGAAACCGTGTCCTACAAAGGATTTTTGTTGTTGCAACAACTGCTTTTCTATTTTCCGAAAGGGTTCCCAAAGTCTAAATGTCCCACTTGGACTCAGGAGTCAGGTATCAAGTCACGCTCTTAAAACCTAAACCCTGCTGACCTAGAATGCGATGTGCTAGAATGTGCGAGAATCGGGATGAGTCACTGGATCCGTTTTCAGTTCGTTCCACCCACAGATCCGTCCTTTGCAGGCGCCCCAGAAAAGACTGCTTCAGAGCTGGCACCAATGGAGAAGGGACAGAGGCCCAGCAACAGGGCGGGATTGGCAGGCGGAAGGAAGCATGTGATGAGCTGAGTTCACAAAGGGCCAGGGTGCTGGGCTGCAGCTGGGGAGGGCGGGGGTGGATCGGCGCCTGCTCCTCCGTCTTCCTTTCTCCCCTCCCCCTAAGGATTCAGTTCCCCCTTCTGAAAGTCACCACCTTGTATGTGACTTAATCCAGCCCCATGAAACTGTCTGAGAGCATGAGTGGGGGTCAACAAACTTGTTTCCCCCAAGAAAAAGGGTGGAATCAGAGAGGGGGTGGGAAGGGTTTGCCTTGCTTTGTCATCGTTTATATAACCATAAAAGGTTGTCCAGGACGCCTGCAGGTTAGAGGCCTGGCAAACAGGAAGAAAAAAAAACCCTAGGGAATGTGTTGTTCTTCCTGTTTCTACTTGTGCTGTATAACTGTGTGGTGGAACACAAACCGCTCCAGCTTAAAAATAACCCATTCATCTCAGCAGTCAAAAGTGAACTTAAGAGCTAGTCTCCAATTTGCCTACTTTAGGAACATTAGGAAGTTATTTAACCTATTTGGGCTTTGTGTCGTTGTTTGGTTTTGTCTTAAAATTGTGGCAAAATGAACATTAGGAAGTTATTTAACCTATTTGGGCTTTGTGTCGTTGTTTGGTTTTGTCTTAAAATTGTGGCAAAATACACATAAAATTTACCATTCTTAAGTGTACATTTCTGTAGCATGAAGTACATTCAGTGTTGTGCGTCAGCCATCACCACCAAGCCATTTCTGGAACTCTTTTCGTCTTGCAAAACAAACTCTGTCCCCATGAAAAACTAACTCCCCATTTCTCCCTCCCACCAGCCCCTGGCATCCACCATTCTACTTTTTGTCTCTATGAATTTGACTACTCATGTGACCTCATATAAGCTTCGTTAAAGGGTAAAATAAAATTTAATAGTTGAAAAAGCACTTTTTTCAAAGAGTATATCTAAGAAGCTCCAATTCCTAACACCAGCCTTTAACAATAACAACTCCCTGCGGTATTTTTTTTCCTTGTCATGCACTAGTAGAAATATTTGGCTTTGTTTCTTTGTTTTTTGAAAGAATATCTCGCTCTGTCATGCAGTGGTATGATCACGGCTCACTCTGCAGCCTGGACGTTCCGGCTTAGGTGATCCTCCCACCTCAGCCTCATGTGTAGGTAGGACTACAGGTATGCGCCACCACACCTAATTTTTGCATTTTTTGTAGAGAGGAGGGTTTCACACTTTGGGAGGCTGAGGCCGGTGGATCACCTGAAGTCAGGTGTTCGAGACCAACCTGGCCAACATGCTGAAACTCCATCTCTACTAAAAATACAAAAATTATCAGGCGTGGTAGCTCATGCCTGTAATCCCAGCTACTCCAGAGGCTGAGGCAGGAGAATCACTTGAGCCCTGGAGGCAGAGGTTGCAGTGAATTGAGATTGTGCCACTGCACTCCAGCCTGGGTGACAGAGTGAGACTCTGTCTCCAAAAAATAAAATAAGAGATGGGGGTTTCACCATGTTGCCCAGGCTGGTGGTGAACTCCTGGGCTCAAGTGATCCTCCTGCCCTGGCCTCCCACAGTGCTGGGAATACAGACGTGAGCTAATGTGCCTGGCTGAAATATTTAATTATAAGGTACAAAGTAATGTCATATAAGTGGGGGTCATAGTAAGAAATAAAAAATAAAAATAAAAAAATTGAAAAACATAGCCAGGCGTGGTGGCCTACACGTGTAATCCCAGCATTTTGGGAGGCCAACGTGGGAGGGTCACTTCAGCCCAGGAGTTAAAGACCAGCCTGAGCTACATGATGAAACCCTGTCTCTACCAAAACAAACAAACAAAAATTAGCCAGGCGGTGGTGCATGCCTGTAGTTCCAGCAGCTCAGGAGGATGAGGTGGGAGGATCGCTTAAGCCCAGGAGTTTGAGGCTGCAGTGAGCTTTGATTGCACTACAGCACTCCAGCCTGGGCAACAGAAACAGACCCTGTCTCAAGAAAAATAAATAAATAAATACATACATACATAAACAAAAGAAGAAACAAAGTAAAACAGAAGTGAAACTGCCTTTGCAAAAGTCATAACAGAAAATTATTACAGTGAAAGAGATCTGACCTCACTGACTCCGTCTTGCGTCTAACCTCCAAACTGTATTCATTCCCCGGTGTAGGCTGAACTGACTTTGGAAGAGCTTAGTTTATAGTTTAATTTTGAAACAAAGGTGATAACAGCCTTTTCCTAAAACAAGCCCCCTTCCTGCCTGCGCACTAGACTGCTTTGCAGGACTAACAAATTGGCCACAAGATTAGAAATTATGGTTTAGGAGTCACGCAGCTGGAGACTGCAAGATTCTGTCCGTGCTCAAATTGCTCCTGAGGATAACATCACTATTGTAAAACCTAAGACCAGTGCTTGACATATTTTGCATACTCTGCACTCAGTGGGCCAACTGACACCACCCAGATTGATAAACTGGCTCATCTGGTCTTGTGGCCCCCACCTAGGAACTGACTCAGGGCAAAGGGACAGCTTCGACTCCCTGTGATTTCATCTCCGACCCAACCAATCAGTACTCCCGATTTCCCGACCTGCTTACCCACCAAATTATCCTTCAAAACTCCAATCCCTGAGTTTTCAGGGAGACTGATTTGAGTAATAGTAAAACTCCCATCTCTCACACTGCCAGCTGTGTGTGAATTAAACGTTCTCTATTATGGCAGGGCGAGGTGGCTCGTGCCTGTAATCTCAGCACTTCGGGAGGCTGAGGTGGGTGGATCACAGTTTCCCTGTCTTAATAAATGGGCTCTGTCTAGGCAGCGGGCAAGGAGAAACTGTTGGGCAGTTACAGAAGCATGTAAGTTTTGTATTAGGCCTGATGACTTCAGAAATTATCTTCAACGTTTTTCCCCTAAAACCTTGTTGACATTTAGGGAGAAATAACCTTTCCTGAAGCTCATTAGAAATAAGCTGTCACCAATGCGTCACCACCTAACTGGTGAGTCAGTTCGCAAGTTTCAGTTTCCTCATCTCAAAAATGAAAGCTCTAGATCTAGGATTAGACGCTTTTACCATTTAAAACATGAAGTCAAGTCAAATGAAAGAAAGGGGCTGACAGGTGAGGAATTCATTATAATTGCAAAGAACTGTACCACAGAATGCAGCCGAATCCCTTCTTTCATTCTTATTATTATTTAGAGAGCTGGGACCTGGTTAAACTTTTAAAAATATAATTTATTTTTATGTATTTATTTTTGCCTAAAGATCATTCATGCAAGTAAATCAATCTCCCCTCCCCTTCCCCTCCCCCTCCCCTTCTCCTTCCCCTTCCGCTTCCCCTTTCCTTTCCTTTCCTTTCCGAGCCAAGGTCTCCCTTTGTTGCCCAGGCTGCTTTCAAACTCCTGGCCTCAAGCAATTCTCCTGCCTCATGCCTCCCAAAGTGCTGGGATTACAGGCCTGAGCCACCATCTTTTGCTTTCAATGACAAAATCCAGAAACACAGTGGAGGTGGAAGCAACTCCATCTTGGTTGCTAATCCGCCAAGGTAACTTCTGATTAATGCCTCTTCCAGGAAGGTCTCTAAGATTTCTACTTTACTGTTACCATAAATTCTGCCCTTAGAAAAGAACAACCTAGATCATAAATCCTTCCCTTATGCAGATTCACATAACATTCTTGCCTTGCTTGAGGGGTCAACTTCAATTGTCCTACATATTCCTTCCCTATGGTATAGAAGCCCTGGGTTGGGGGTTATGGCGCAGCAAACCTTATATCCTCTGATGACCGCCCTGAGACTATGGCTTCTGTTGGTAAGTCCCTGATAAATGTTTTTTCCTGAGAAACTGGGTTTGTCAGCCCCTTTCTTTGGCCTCTCAGCTCCCTTGGCCTTTGGAGTAGGTTTGCATAGGCCTGCTCACCCCGGAACACAGTGTATGAATATAAATGTAAATAGCACGTGCATTACAGCCATGGAGAGGTGTTGCTGAGGAAGCAGAGAGCAAAGCCCCGCTGGGATGCGAGTTTGCTTTTGGGTTCCTCCCATGCAAATGAGGTGGTTCGTGGCAGTGCAGAGGAGGAGTGAGATGGGAAACAGGGGGGCCCAGACCTTCCAGCAACTTACACATTTGCCCCCTGATGGGCAAGAATGCGTCAACAGCCCTCGAGGCCAGTGCAGTGCAATCACAGTGGCACGAGATGTGGTGTACACTCCCCAAATGATCATCCTGCTCACTTTTGCTGTGGTTTCAATCATCGAGTCAGGTTTTGCCTTAACACTTTTCTGCTGATTACTCCCATCAGCCTCTTCTAACTCATGTGCATTTGAAACATTAGAGATTTCAGAATGGGAAGATCACGCTTGGTGTGAAAATCTGAGCTCCAAGTAGTGCCTGGAATCATAACACTTATAATAATCACATCCATGGCACTTTAATGATAAAGAACCATGGACCAAAATGAATAGAGAAATCAGCAAAACTACATTGGAGATGCCGGGGATCGAACCCGGGGCCTCATACATGCAAAGCATGCGCTCTACCACTGAGCTACATCCCCCTCCCTTTTATGGAGTTGCTTTTGGAGGTCCTTGCTATACTCTATTCTTAAAGGCATTTTTCCTGTTTCCATGTGTTTCATTTTTATTTTTGGTTTTTATTGTTTCAACACATACCAATTGTGCACATTTATGAGGTGTGGTGTGATGTTGTGATCTATGTACACAATTTGTAATGTTCAAATCAGGGCAATGACCACATCCATCCCTTCAAACATGTATCATTTCTTTGTGTTGGGAGACATTAAAAATCCACACTTCAGCTATTTGAAAACGTACAATAAGTTGTTGTATTCACCCCGTAGGGACACTGGAACTTATTCCTCCTATTTAGCTGTACTTTTGTATCCAGTAACCCCCCTTTGGCTATTCCCACCTCCCCCCACCTTCACTACCTGCAGTAACCACTATTCTCTCTGTGAGACCAACTATTTCAGCTTCCGCATGTGAGTGAGATCATGCAGTATTTATCTTTCTGTGCCCGGCTTATTTCACTTTATGTAATGTCCCCCAAACTTAACCATGTTTTTGTTTTTGTTTCATAGAGGAAAAATGACAGGATTTCATTTTGTTTTGTATTTTTTTAAGGTCGGATAGTATTCTATCGCGTATGTACACATTTTCTCTATCCATGTATCTGTTGACGGACACATCTAGGCACTTGTGAATAAAGCTGCAATACACACGGGAGTGCGAGAGGCTTTTAGTTTTTGGTTGGTTGGTTTGTTTTGAGATAGAGTTTGGCTCCGTCGCCCAGGCTGGAGTGCAGTGGCATGATCTGGGCTCACTGCAACCTCCGCCTCCTGGGTTCAAGCGATTCTCCTGCCTCAGCCTCCCAAGTAGCTGGGACTACAGGCGTGCACCACCACACCTGCTAATTTCTGTATTTTTAGTAGAGATGGGGGTTTCAGCATATTGGCCAGGCTGGTCTCGAACTCCTGACCTCAGGTGATCCACCTGCCTCGGCCTCCCAAAGTGCTGGGATTATAGGCATGAGCCACTGCGCCCAGCCAAGGATATTTTCTAAATTAAACTTTTGTGTGTTTAAGTGAGTGTTAGAGTTTAGCAAAACCACAACAACAACAAAAAATTGTTTTATGTTTCCCAAGTAGGTTAGCTCTTCATAACCTTGCAACTGAAATTCTAGCGGATACCAGAACCAAGGAACAAATGTAAACTAACCCATTATTAAATGCTCCTCTTCACAGACAGAAGAGAAGAGAAGGAATATCGAGTTTCTTTCCAATAAATAAGGACATTGGCTTGGTTGTACCTTCACCCAGAAACCTCTGATTTCTCATCCTTTAAAACTATACCAACCTTCAGTGACTTTGAGGTTTGCATATCAGCTGGAAGACATTTTTTCCTCCCAAAAGAACTATTATGGCCGTGCGCCATGGCTCATGCCTGTAATCCCAGCACTTTGAGAGGCTGAGGTCGGCAGATCACTTGAGGCCAGGAGTTTGAGACCAGCCTGGCCAACATGGCGTGAACCCCGTCTCTACCAAAAATGCAAAAAATTAGCCGGATGTGGTGGCAAGCGCTTGTAGTCCCAGCTACTCAGGAGGCTAAGGCGAGAGGATTTTTGGAGCCCAGGAGGCAGTGGTTGCAGTAAGCCAAGATCACCCCACAGCACTCCAGCCTGGGAGACAGAGGGAGACCACATCTTAAAAAAAAAAAAAAAAAAAAAAAAACCATCTGAATATAAAAATGAGCAAACTGGAAAGAAACAGATCCACTTCCCAGAATGAGGGCTTCGGCTTGGAGGAAGGAGTCTCTTTACAATTGCCCACCGAAAAGAGCCATTCTTTTTGTTTGTTTGTTTTGTTTGTTTTTTGTTTGCTTTTTTGAGACCGAGTCTCGCTATGTCGCCCAGGCTAGAGTGCAGTGGCGGGATCTTGGCTCACTGCAGCCACTGCGTCCCGGGTTCAAACGATTCTCCTGCCTCAGGCTCCTGAGTAGCTGGGATTACAGGCGTGCACCACTACGCCCAGCTAATTTTTGTATTTTTAGTAGAGACGGAGTTTCACCATGTTGGTCAGGCTAGTCTCAAACTCCTGACTTCGTGATCCGCCCCCTGCCCCCCACCGCCTGCCCCGGCCTCCCAAAGTGCTGGGATTACAGGCGTGAGCCACCGTACGGGCCCTAAGAGCCATTCTTTAACTGTGAATTTGCATCTCTCTTCCAGAGGGTTTCTTAAGCACACCAGGGGAGAGAAGTCACAATGTTTGGTGTCCTTCAGGTCATCGAAAAGCTGTTCCTTGGGGAAAGAATGGGTGAGAAGCTAGGAGAGGGCAGAAAACTGAAGGCTATACCCCTTTCCATCAACCTTGAGATTTCTTGGCTGGAGATAGACACTTATTGTGATAAGGAAAGCTTGCATCAAAAATGTCCTGCCACCTCCTTCTCCATCGTTCCCTGACAGCTGCTGGCACCTGAAACTCTTCCTAGCCAAAGGCCATGCAGAATTGTCAGAAAAGTTAGTAGCCTGGGGGCAAGAAGTGCCGCCACAGCAGCTGTGATTGCATCACCTAACCTCTAGGCCTCATCTGTGAAAGAGATTTCAATGTACCTACCTCATCTGGTTGTTGTGACAATTTAATGAGTTACACATAAAACATGTATAATAGTGTCTGGTAGAAAGCACAGGCTCTGGGCTGGGTGCAGTGGCTCAGGTCCGTAATCCCAGTGCTTTAGGAGGCCGAGGTGGGAGGATTGCTTGAGCCCAGGCGTTCAAGACCTGCCTGGGAAACACAGTGAGACACCCCACCCCACCCCCACTCAGGAGGCTGAGGCAGGAGGATCTCTTGAGTCTGGGAGGTCAAGACTGCAGTGAGTTGAGATTGCACCACTGCACTCCAGCCTGGGCGAAAGAGCAAGACCCTCTCTCAAAATTAAATAAATAAATAAGGCCAGGTGCACTGGCTCGCAACTGTAATCCCTACACTTTGGAAGGCCGAGGTGGGTGGATCACCTGAAGTCAGGGGTTCGAGACCAGCCTGGCCAACATGAGGAAACCCCGTCTCTATTAAAAATACAAAAAATTAGCTGGGCATGGTGGCACAGGCCTGTAATCCCAGCTACTCAGGAGACTGAGGCAGGAGAATCGCTTGAATCCAGGAGGCAGAGGTTGCAGTTAGCCGAGATTGCACCACTGCACTCCAGCCTAGGCAACAACAGCAAAACTCTGTCTCAAATAAATAAATAAATAGAAGGCAGGGACTGTGAAATGTGGGTCTGGCTTTTATAAATGTGTTATTATCATAGAACTCTGCTGGAGGGCAGTTGCCTCTTCCATTCAGCCCGGCGTGATGCTTTGCTGACCGGTTTTGGAGACATGGGGGAGAGCAGGAGGGCAGTGGGGAGGTGAGGAATGGGGACCACCGTGTAAACCATCCTCTGACCTCATTTCCCCAGCCTAAGTGGGAGCCACGGGAGAGAGACCCTGGCAGCAGAAGAGCAGGATGGCGCCATAGGTGGCATCATTTTAGATGTGGTTGAGGAGCAAGACCACAGGTTGTTCTCAGTCCGCAGGTGCCTCTGCTTCCTCTTGTGCCCACCCACCTGGCTGCCAGAGGGCACTGCTCAAACAAACCCGAATGTTTCTCTCTGCATGAAACTCTCAGAATCAAACCCATACCTGCTGCCCTCCATATCCCTTCAAGGTACGATGTAATCCGGCCTCTGAGGGCTGCTCTGACTTCACCTCCTTCTGCCCCCCTCCTCCCTCCTCCCTCCTCCCTCTCCTCTTCCATGGGTGCTTCTGCCACACCAGCTTCCTCACTGTTTCTTCCCAGTTCAGGGCCTTTGCACTTGCTGTTCCCTCTGCCTAGAATGCTGTTCCCAGTTCTTTTTTTTTTTTTGAGATGGAGTTTTGCTCTTGTTGCCCAGGCTGGAGTGCAATGGCGCGATCTCAGCTCACTGCAACCTCTGCCTCCCGGGTTCAAGCGATTCTCCTTCCTCAGCCTCCCAAGTAGCTGGGATTACAGGCATGTGCCACCACACCCAGCTAATTTTGTGTTTTTTAGTAGAGACAGGGTTTCTCCATGTTGGTCAGGCTGGTCTCAAACTCCCGATCTCAGGTGATCCACCCGCCTCAGCCTCTCAAAGTGCTGGGATTACAGGCGTGAGCCACCGTGCCCGGCCTCCAGCTCTTCTTATGGTTGGCTCTTTCTCATTTTCCTGGTCCTGGTTCAAATGCCACCTCCGCAGAAAGGCCTCCCTGACCACCTCTCTAAAGGGGCCTATGAATCCCACTCACTCTCTATCCCATGCCTCTGGTTTGCCTGGTTTTTTTTCATGGCATTTACCCATTTTATCCTATTTGTTCAATGCCAGGTCCTTCACTAGGTGGTAATCTCAACAGGGCAGCACCTTCTCTGTCTTGCTGCCTAGAACCGTGCCTGGCACATAATAGGTACTCAGTAAATATTTGTAAAATGAATATGGAAAGTTAACTCAACAAAAGCGCCTGGGAAAGGTGATAGCTGTATTCAGGAAGCTGAGTCTGCAACTGCCTAAAGACAAGCAAATCTATCAACATTTTCCAAGGGCCCTCCCTCGGGGCTGGAGCAAATCCTAAGACGGAAGCAGAAGGAGCAGTTCCTGGCCTCGGAAGCTGATAATCTTATTCTGAGAAACCATTACATAAACCAAACAGTTTGCAGGAGGGGTGCAAGAAATGGATGAACACGGCCAGGCATGGTGGCTCAGGCCTGTAATCCCAGCACTTTGGGAGGCCGAGGCAGGAGGATCACCCGAGTTCAGGAGTTCGAGACCAGCCTGGCCAAAACGGTGAAACCCCCGTCTCTACCAAATATACAAAAATTAGCTGGGCCTGGTGGCGCGTGCCTGTAATCCCAGCTACTCGGGAGGCTGAGGAAGGAGAATCGCTTGAACCCAGGAGGTGGAGGTTGCAGTGAGCTGAGATCACACAACTGCACTTCAGCCTGGTGACAGAGCAAAACTCCGTCTTAAAAAAAGAAAGAAAAAAAGAAATGGTCTCTAGGCCGGGCGCAATGGCTCACGCCTGTAATCCCAGCACTTTGGGAGGCCGAGGCGGGAGGATCACAAGGTCAGGAGTTCGAGACCAGCCTGGCCAATATGGTGAAACTCCGTCTCTACTAAAAATATAAAAATTACCTGGGCGTGGTGGCGGACGCCTGTAGTCCCAGCTGCTTGGGAGGCCGAGGCGGGAGAATCGCTTGAACCCGGAAGGCGGAGGTTGCAGTGAGCTGAGATCGGGCCCCTGCACTTCAGCCTGGGAGACAGAGCGAGACTCTGTCTCAGAAAAAAAAAAAAAAAAAAAAAAAAAAAAAATGGTCTCAAAAAAAAAAAGAAAGAAATAGATGAACACTTCCGCAGGTGAGCACTGCCTTTTTCTTGCTTTCTTGTAACTGTGTGACACGCAGCAAGACCAGAGAAAACCACAGAACCAGAGTCCCGTTTACCTGCCGTGTTTATTCTTCATAGGAAGAGTAAGGAAAAATACAGAAGAACGGTAAAAGTATAGTTGGCCTCCCCGTCGGGGAATCGAACCCCGGTCTCCCGCGTGACAGGCGGGGATACTCACCACTATACTAACGAGGATCGCCTGAAAACCAAGCCTTTCAAGTGACTCTCTTAAGGTAAATGTAGCTTTCCCTAAACACCTTCCAAAGAATTAAGCATCTTGTATTTCCCACAAAACAACAGGTCCGACTTGACTTCATGCCATTTTAAGGCGACCGTTTCCTGCTTGGTCTTTTATTTTGCCGCGAGAGTTCAGAAAGCAGACATTAAAAAACAGAAAGCAAAAATGAACAAACAGGCATCAACAAATGTGCATTTGAGACAGGAAGGAGGTGGAGACAGGAAAAACTTGACCTAATTTGATTTATCCAAACGGGGAGTGGCGGGGGAGTTTCCTTTCCCTCTGGCTCCTCGCGGACACTGCTCGGGGCTTTCTTAAACATAGAAAGTAAAAGCCTTTGATCAATTGGAAGGAATCGGCTTCGTCTATGCACCTCCTTTTTCCCCCCAGGGGGAAAGAAAAATAGAAACTGCCGAAACCCGGGATCGAACCAGGGACCTTTAGATCTTCAGTCTAACGCTCTCCCAACTGAGCTATTTCGGCAGGCATTGTGGATAGCTTGCTCTTTTATCCTCCTGGTCGTTTTGCCGTCCCGGGTCTTTGACACCGACGCGGGGAATGCAGGTTCAGCAGGGACTGCGTGCAGTGGCCTCTTCGTCTGTCAAAGCCACTACCTCTGAGAAGCCTTCTCTGATCACATCTCCCGCCAAGGCCCAGCCCTTACTATTTATTGCTAACTTTATCATTTTCCTTGTCTGTCTCTCCAGCCAGCATGACAAACACAAGAGGAGCTGGAACCTTGTCTACCTCGGGCACCGCTGTGTCCCTCAGTACCTAGAACAGTGCCTAGCACATTGTGGGGCTTGACAAGTATTTGTTGACTGATGGACTGACTGACTACATGAATGAATGCATGCGTGAATGAATGAATCCCACCTGGCTCAGAGCTCGGGTTTCTCAAGCCCCCTTCTCCGCGCAAAGGAAAAATGTCATCCTCTGGGCGCAGCTCCGCAAGTAGCGCGAGGCGTGGCAGGGATGTTGACCCCGCCAGGGCCTGCGGGAGGACGCGTCGGCCGGAACGCAGCGTTCCTCGGGCAGGGAGTGACTCAGATCCGGCCTCCGAGTGTGGCCTCCATGCTTGTGAGCACCTGCTCAGCTTCCAAGTAGGAAGACGTCAACAGGTTGGCATCCAGACTGGGCTCTTCGCTTTGGGAAGTGGGCGGTTGGACGGTGCGGATGTTGTCCGGGAGAGAATCAGGAAGTCCCTCATGACCTGAAGTCATTCAAGAAGCATTCGCCGAGCACCTAATAACCATCTCACCCATCAACAAATACAATTAACAGGCCAGATGCGGGGGCTCAAGCTAGTAATCCCAGAGCTTTGGGAGGCCCAGGTGAAAGCAGACTCGCTGGTAGGAGTTGGAGACCAGTCTGGGCAAAATAGTGAGCTCCCTATCTCTATCAAAAAAAAAAAAAAAAAAAAAAAGCCAAACACAATAACAAAATAAGTCCACATAATAGTAAATGCTAAGAAAAATAAAATACCTGCACTGTGGGGGCAGCAAGAGAAGGGAAGATCTGAGAAGACCAGAAGACTGAAGAGCCACGGGAAGACCTGGAGGAAGAGCATCACAGACGGAGGGAACAGCTAGTACAAAGGTCCTGAGGTTGAAACCAGGTTGGCTTGTCAAAGGGACAGAAAGAAGTCATGATGGAAGAGGTGGAGGGGAAGAGGTGGAGGGGAAGAGATGGAGGGGAAGAGGAAGGGGCAAGGTCTGAATGTGGGGCGGAGACCAGATCTTGCCATCTTTGGAGGCCTAGGAGATGAGCCTGGATGCCCTGGATCTTGGAAAGCCATGGGGGAGTGAGATGATTTCCATCTGCAAAGTCACCCCCGCTGCTGGGTGGAGAATGGACTGGCCAGCCAGAGTGGCAGCAGGGAGTCCAGCGAGGAGGCAGTTGGAGGTGTTGACGAAGGGACGAATTTGAGACTGGCTTCAGAAGGAGGGTGGGAGGACTTGTTGATGGATTTCACATAGGGAACGGGGAAAGAAAGGGGTGAAGGATGACACCCCGCGGCTGTCTGGGCTACCGCATGGATGCTGATGCTCTTGCCCGAGGGCAGGTGCCTCAGAGTGAGTAAGGAAATCAAGACTTCAGTCACAGGCATGTTACGTTTTGAGATGCCCACTACACTTCCAAATGGATGCACTGGGTCAGCCAATTTCCTGAACTTCCTGGAGCAAACCGGAGTCCCCTTAAGAGTCCTCAAACCTGGTGTCATGGGCTGAATTCTATCCCTCCAAAATCTGTATGTTGAAGCCCTAACACCCAATTCCTCAGAATGTCACCGTATTTGGAGATAGGGCCTTTAAATATGTGATTAAGTTAAAATTAGGTCATTAGGGGAAGCCCTAATCCAATGTGACTGTTGTCCTTGTAAGAGGAGGAGATTAGGATTAGGACACAGACACACATGCAGGGGGACGGCCATGTGAGGACCTGGCAGGGAGGCAACCATTCACAAGCCCAGAAGAGAGGCCTCAGAAGAAACCAAGCCTGCTAGCACCTAGATCTTGGACTTCCAGCCTCCAGAAAAGTGAGAAAATACGTTTCTGTATCTCAAGCACCCCCAGCCTATGGTATTTTGTTATGGCAGCCTGAGGAGACTAATACACCTTCCACCCTACTCACTGTGGCTGGATTTTCTGAGAGAGTGGAAAGATTTCACATTGTCTCTCTTCTGAAATTCTTTGCTCCCTTCCTGTCATGAATAGAGCCCCTTCTGAAGATCCTCCCACAAGAGCATGGCAAATGGCCTTTCGGGGGGCCCAGCATTGTGTATTCATTTCTGACATGGGTATCAGGTCTGGCTAGATCCGGCTCCAGACAGCTAGGCCAGCAATGCAGCACATCCAGCTCTGAGCCTGTGAGAGAAGGAGTGGGCTTTGGTGCCCAGCCGGATCTTCAGTCTACAGCAATCACAAACCAAGGTGTGTGTTCCGAAAATGTGTGTTGCTAATGAAATTGAGAAGGGAAAACTGGAGTCTCATGGCAATTGTTAATATTTTTAAAAATGACCAACTCACTTTGTTTTGTTCCCCATAGTTTTTTCTCAAATGATTCAGTTCATACAACCAATGCCCTATTTTTCTCACTTGATAATGTATCAGCTCAGTGCTTTGCATATAGGAGGCTGTCAATGAATATTTGTTGGATAAACAAGTTGCCAGGTCTTAATTACTTAATTACTTAATGGCTTCTAATGCTGCAGTAACAGATCACCACAAACTGAGTGGCTTAAAACAACAGAAATTTACTCTCTCACAGTTCTGAAGACCAGAGTCCAAAATCAAGGGGTCAGCAGTGCTTGTTCCTTCTGGAGGCTCTGGGGAAGAAAGTGTCCCACGCCACCTCCCACTCCCAGCTTCTAGTGGTGGCCTTGGTGTCCTTTGTCGTGTAGTTTCATCACTGCACTCTCTGCCCACTTTTTCACGTGGCCTTCCTCTCCAGGCCCATGTGTACTTTCCCCTTTTCTTTCTTTATTTTTGTTGTTGTTGTTGTTACATTTTTTGTAGAAATGAGGGTCTCAATATGCTGCCCAGGCTGGTCTGCAACTCCCAGGCTCAAGCCATCCTCCCACCTCAGCCTCCAAAAGTTCTGGGATTACAGGTGTCAGCTACCACAAAAGGCCTGCTTTTTCCTTTGCTGTCTCCTATGAGGACACATGTCATGGGATTTAGGATCCACCCTAATCCGGATCAACTCATTTGAGCTCTTTCTCTTAATTACCTCTTTAAAGACCCTTGGATTCCAAGTAAGGTCACCTTTTGAGGTTCTGGGCAGATACATCTTCTAGGGAGTCACTATTGATCCCACTACAATTACCGATCACATATTTCTTTTTTTTTTTAATTTTATTTTTTTGAGACGGAGTCTCGCTCTGTCTTCTGGGCTGGAGTGCAGTAGCAGGATCTTGGCTCACTGCAACCTCTGCCTTCTGGATTCAAGCGGTTCTCCTGCTTCATCCTCCCGAGTAGCTGGGACTACAGGCGCACATCACCACATCTGGCTAATTTCTGTATTTATAGTAGAGACAGGGTTTCACTATGGTGGCCAGGCTGGTCTCAAACTCCTGACCTCAGGTGACCTGCCCTCCCTAGCCTTCCAAAGTGCTGGGATTACAAGTGTGAGTCACCATGCCCAGCACACATATTTCATTTTCATGAGTTGATTTTTTTTTTTAAGCAAAATATGAGGCTGGGTGTGGTGGCTCACACCTGTAATCCCAGCACTTTGAGAGGCCAAGGTGGGTGGATCACTTGAGCCCAGGAGTTCAAGACCAGCCTGGGCAACATAGTGAGACCCCCATCTCTAATACAAAAATTAGCCAGGTGTGGTGGCACATGCCGGTAGTCCTAGCACTTTGGGAGGCCGAAGTGGGTGGATCACGAGGTCAGGAGATCGAAACCATCCTGGCCAACATGGTGAAACCCTGTCTCTACTAAAAATACAAAAAAATTAGCTGAGCGTGGTGGCCGCGCCTGTAGTCCCAGCTACTTGGGAGGCTGAGGCAGGAGAATCGCTTGAACCCGGGAGGCGGAGGTTGCAGTGAGCCGAGATCACACCACTGCGCTCCAGGCTGGTGACAGAGCAAGACTACATTAAAAAAAAAAAAAAAAAACTCAGTATCAAGAATCATAGAAAAGTATGAAGATGTGAACTAATAAGCATCCATATCCTTAGAAACATCCCTCATGGATAGTAATTGAACACCATTCTAAGCCTCTCTGCAGTGGATATATACACAGAGCATGAGAGATTGACAGATTGATTGTATTAAAATGGAATCAGATTATATATTTTATTTTTAATCTTTTTTTGAGGACGGAGTCTCACACTGTCGGTTGGGCTGGAGTGCAATGGCGTGATCTTGGCTCACTGCAAGCTCCACTTCCTGGGTTCAAGTGATTCTCTTGCCTCAGCCTCCGGAGTAGCTGAGATTGCAGGTGCTCACCATCATGCCTGGCTAATTTTTTGTATTTTTAGTACAGACGGGGTTTCACTATGTTGGCCAGGCTGGTCTCGAGCTCCTGGCCTCGTGATCTGCCCGCCTCGGCCTCCCAAAGTGCTGGGATTATAGGCGTGAGCCACCGCACCCTGCTTTATTTTTAACAAAAGGCAGCAACATCAATTTTAGTTTCACAAGAGAATAAGAAATCAGAAATGAAATGGAAGGAATTACTGAACTTAAGATAAATCTTTTGGGGCTGGGCGCGGGGGCTCACGCCTGTAATCCCAGCACTTTGGGAGGCTGAGACGTGGTGGATTAACTGAGGTCGAGAGTTCGAGATCAGCCTGACCAATATGGAGAAACCTCGTCTCTACTAAAAATACAAAATTAGCCAGGCGTGGTGGCACATGCCTGTAATCCCAGCTATCGGGAGGCTGAGGCAGGAGATCACGCCATTGCACTCCAGCCTGGGCGACAAGAGGGAAACTCCATCTCAAAAAAAAAAAAGATAAATGTTTTTTGACCCCATGAGACAAATTAGTTTGTAATCAATTCCATGTGTTAAGAAAAAAATTAAACATTTAGAGGCTTTATTTTTATTTTTGAGATGGAGTTTCCCTCTTGTCGCCCAGGCTAGAGTACAGTGGCACGATCTCCGCTCACTGCAACCTCCGCCTTCTGGTTTCAAGCAATTCTCCTGCCTCAGCCACCCGAGTAGCTGGGATTACAGGTGCCCGTCAGCACGCCAGGCTAATTTTTGTATTTTTAGTAGAGACGGGGTTTCATCACGTTGACCAGGCTGGTCTTGAACACCTGACCTCAGGTGATTTCCCCACCCCCCGACCCCCCGACACCCCGCCGCCTACGGCTCCCAAGGTGCTGGGGTTCCAGGCTTGAGCCACCATGCCCGACACCATTTAGAGGCATTTTAAAAGAATTCACATCAGTTTGGCTGGGCGCGGTGGCTCAGGCCTGTAATCCCAGCACTTTGGGGGGCGGGCAGATCACGAGGTCAGGAGATGGAGACCATCCTGGCTAAAACGATGAAACCTGTCTCTACTGAAAAACACAAAAAAATTAGCCGGACGTGGTGGCGGGTGCCTGTAGTCCCAGCTACTCGGGAGGCTGGGGCAGGAGAATGGTGTGAACCCGGGAGGCGGAGGTTGCAGTGAGCAGAGATCACGCCACTGCACTCCGGCCTGGGCGACAGAGTGAGACTCTGTCTCAAAAAAAAAAAAAAAAAAATTCACATCAGTTTAAATTGGCACGTGCCATTCATCACCTGATATAGAGCAATTCATTTAACTGTCTTCTGATCTGTGGTTATTTAGGTTGTTTCTGCATAGGTTTTTCCTTTTGTGTTTAAGATTTGTTCACTAAAGGCAAAATTCCATATATAGATTATGAAGTCCGAGTGTGGGATAACAGGATCTGGAAGCAGTTTCTGAAAAGGCTGAAGCCATTTATAGCTCCATCCTTCCCATTCCGTTCCTGTCTTCTCCAAACAAGGCTTAGGCTTAGGCTTTTTTTTTTTTTTTTTTTGAGACAGAGTCTCGCTCTGTCACCAGGCTGGAGTGCAGTGGTGTGATCTCGGCTCGCTGCAACCTCTGCCTCCCGGGTTCAAGCGATTCTCCTGCCTCAGCCTTCCGAGTAGCTGGGACTGCAGGCCACCTAGCTAATTTCCACCTAGCTAATTTTTTTTTTTTTTTTTTTTTTTTGTATTTTTAGTAGAGACAGGGTTTCATGTTGGCCAGGAGGTCTCAAACTCCTGACTTCAGGTGATCCGATCGCCTCCGCCTCCCAAAGTGCTGGGATTACAGGCATGAACCACTATGCCCGGCCGGTCATTTTTAAAAGTAAATGTTTTTGTTTGTTTGTTTTGTATTGAGGTGAAACTCACATAACATAAAACTAGCTTTAGAGATCGGGTTCTCACTTATATCTCAAACTCCTGGCCTCAAGCCATCCTCTCGCCTTGGCTTCCCAAAGTGCGGCAATTACAGGCATGAATCAATGCGCCTGGCCAAAACCAATTATTTTATTTATTTTCTTTTTTTGAGATGGAATCTCTCTGTAGCCTAGACTGGAGTGCAGTGGCATAGTCTCAGCTCACTGCAGCCTCTGCCTCCCAGGTTCAAGCGATTCTGCTGCCTCAGACTTCCGAGAAGCTGAGATTACAGGCACATGCCACCATGTCTGGCCAATTTTTTCATTTTTAGTAGAGACGAGCTTTTTAGTAGAGGTCAGGCTGGTCTCGAACTCCTTACCTCAAGTGATCTGCCTGCTTCAACCCTACCAAGTGCTGGAATTATAGGCGTGAGCCACTGCACCCGGCCCAAACCAACCATTTTATTTTATTTTTATGTATTTGTGTGTGTTTGTTTTGTTTTGTTTTGTTTTGTTTGTTTGTTTTTTGAGATGGAGTTTCGCTCTTGTTGTCCAGGCTGGAGTGCAATGGCGCGATCTCGGCTCACAGCAATCTCTGTCTCCGGGTTCAAGCGATTCTCCTGCCTCAGCCTCACAAGTAGCTGGGATTACAGGGATGCGCAACCACGCCCGGCTAATTTTGTATTTTTATTTTTAGTAGAGACGGGGTTTCTCCATGTTGGTCAGGCTGGTCTCGAGCTACTGTCCTCAGGTGATCCACCCGCCTGGGCCTCCCAAAGTGCTGGGATTACAGGTGTGGGCCACTGCCCCTGGCCAAAGCCAACTCTTTTACAGTGAGTAATTCAGTGGCATTTAGTACATTCGCACTGTTGTGCAACTCCCATCTCTATCTCATTCCAAACATTTTCTTTCTTTTCTTTTCCTTTCTTTCTTTTTTTTTTTTTTTTGATGGAGTCTCAACTTGTCACCCAAGCTGGAGTGCAATGGCGCGATCTCAGCTCAGTGGAACCTCCGCCTCCCGGGTTCAAGCAATTCTCTTGCCTCAGCCTCCCGAGTAGCTGGGATTACAGGCGCACACCACTACACCCGGCTAATTTTTTGTATCTTTAGTAGAGACAGGGGTTTCACCATGTTGGCCAGACTAGTCTCGAACTTCTGACCTCGTGATCCACTTGCTTCGGCCTCCCAAAGTGCTGGGATTACAGGCGTGAGCCACCACGCCCAGCCCTTATTCTAAAGATTTTCATCACCCCAAAGGAAACCCCATACCCGTTAGCAATCACTCCCCATTTTCTCCTTTCTCCAACCCCTTGCAACCACAATCTGCTTTCTGCCTTTAGAATTTTGGTTATAAAAACAAAAACTGCACACAAAATTTTATTAATATTGTCAACCTAAATAGCAAAGAGAGAGAGGCTCTCTAAAAGAGAAGATACTTATTTGGAAATACAGCATTGCAGTGGGAATACGTGTGCCATAGTAAACTATGTGCACATTCAGGGAGGAAAAGACAAAGGGTTTTTGTTTGTTGTTGTGTTGTTGTTGTTGTTTTTCTGGTTCCCAAGTTTTATTGAAGAACTCATACAAAATATTCCAGATAAATGAATTTTTTTTTTTTTTTTTTTTTTTTGAGACGGAGTCTCACTCTGTCACCCAGGCTGGAGTGCAGTGGCGCGATCTCTGCTCACTGCAAGCTCTGCCTCCGGGGTTCACGCCATTCTCCTGCCTCAGCCTCCCAAGTAGCTGGGACTACAGGTACCTGCCACCACGCCCGGCTAATTTTTTGTATTTTTAGTAGAGACGGGGTTTCACCATGTTAGCCAGGATGGTCTCGATCTCCTGACCTCGTGATCCACCTGCCTCAGCCTCCCAAAGTGCTGGGATTGCAGGCGTGAGCCACTGCGCCTGGCCGATAAATGAAATTTAATCCTCGTTTTCCTCCTCTTCTTCGTCCTGGTTAATTTGGAAGTAACGTAATTCGTAACTCTATTTGCTGTTAGCAACTACGCGCAACCAATCATGTAGATTATTATTCTTCAGATATTTTTTGGTGAGATATTTCAAATACCTTTTGGAAAAGGGCAGCTTGGATGTCACGCTGGTCTTGCTCTTGCTCCTTTCGACGGTCACTACCCCTCCACCAGGGTTCCCAGCTTTTCCGTTAATTTTCATCCTTTCTTGGAAAAACTGCTCAAAGTTGGCAGCATCCATGATTCCATCTTCTACGGGGTGGGTGCGATCAAGAGTGAACTTTGGAACCTGCTTCCTTTTTTCGGCCCCCCTTTACCACAAGCTTTTTCATGGGCGCCATGGCTGTAGTGGAGGCAGAAAGAAGACAACATTTGTCTGTTTGTTTGTTTTGAGATGGAGTCTCTTCCTATCACCCAGGCTGATAGTGCAGTGGTGCAATCTTGGCTCACTGTAACCTCCGCCTTCTGGGTTCAAGAAATTCTCCTGCCTCAGCCTCCCTAGTAGCTGGGACTACAGGCACCCGCCACCACGCCCAGCTAATGTTTGTATGTTTAGTTGAGATGGGGCTTCCCCATGTTGGCCAGGTTGGTCTTGACCTCGTGATCCTCCCGCCTCGGCCTCCTAAAGTGCTGGGATTACAGGCGTGAGCCACCGCGCCCGGCAGGAAGACAAATGTTTTTAAAGGAAAAAAAGGAGGAGGATTACATAATTGTTCTGACATAATTATGGTTGGCTACAAAGATCAATAACAGAGGTGACTGTAGTCTGAGGCTGGACAGGCAGCTGCTTGGCGGACGTCCTTGCAGTAGTCTTTTTTGTGTAAGGTCGCGAAGGCCTTTGTGCAAGGTTGTGGTTTTTCTGGAGTCTTTTATCAGGTCTGCAAGCATGGGAACCCTCTCTTCATGGCCTTCCTTGGTTCTATTTGTCAGGGTTTATTTATTTATTTATTTACTTACTTACTTACTTACTTAACATCCATGACTTCATTTTGATTCTGACAACTTTCACAACATCATAGGTTGAAAGTAGTAACTTGTGTTTTACTTCCATTTATTTAAATACTTCTAAGAGCCAAGCTTTTCCGTAACTTTTATTAATGAAACATTTTTCCTCTTCTGTAAATTCATTACCTGTTGATTGTGATCTACTGATATTCTTGAATTTTTCTTAGTGATTTAAAAAATTATTTCTATAATAAAGATATTAGGCTGGGCAAGGTGGCTCACACCTGTAATCCTAGCACTTTGGTAGGCTAAGGCGGGAGGATTGCTTGAGCTCAGGAGTTTGAGACCACCCTGGCTCCTCCTAGATGATTGAAAGGACACAACGTAATAGATATGCTGTAATTGATAAAGAGACCTTAAAAAAAGTAAAATCAGGAAGATTACCAAATAGTTGGTCTGCTCAAGCTTGCAAGTTATTCGCACTTAGGCCCTAAAATATTTACAGAACCAGGTAGGAACTATCTATACTGACTCTAAATATGCCTTCAGGGTATCTCATACATTTGGAAAAATTTAGGCTGAGCGAGAACTATTTAACAGTAAAGGTAAGGAACTTGCGCATGAAACACTAGTTGTTCATGTTCTTAATAATCTTCAATTACCGGAAGAAATAGCCATTGTCCATGTTCCAGGACACCAACCTAACTTTTCTTTTAAAAGTCAAGGAAACGGCCGGGCGCGATGGCTCACGCCTGTAATCCCAGCACTTTGGGAGGCCAAGGCGGGCGCATCACGAGGTCATGAGATCGAGACCATCCTGGCTAACACGGTGAAACCCTGTCTCTACTAAAAATACAAAAAAACCAGGCGTGGTGACAGGCGCCTGTAGTCCCAGCTACTAGAGAGGCTGAGCCAGGAGAATGGCGTGAACCTGGGAGGCGGAGCTTGTAGTGAGCTGAGATCGCGCCACTGCACTCCAGACTGGGCGACAGTGCTAGACTCCCTCTCAGGAAAAAAAAAAAAAAAGAAAGAAACTTAACAGAATGCACTGAGGTCAGGCACTTCCAAGAGCTGACCCATCAGTCAGCCCTTATTCATCCCCGAGTGGGTGTATGGTGGTATTGTGGAGAACCTTTACTGGACACTTTGCCAAATAATTGGAGCGGTACTTGTGCTCTAGTTCAGTTAGCTATCCTTTTTACCCTGGCATTTCATCAACCAGAAAAACAAACAAAAAAACACGACATCGTAAAACAAGAACAGCGTCTCTTAGGTCCTTTGAACCCCATGTTTATTTAGATACAACTGACATTCCACGAGGTATATCAGATAAATTCCAAGCTAGAAATCAGATAGCTGTGAGGTTCAAATCCCTTCTCCCACAAATAACAATTAATAAGAATGTAAATTGGATAAACTATATTTATTACTATCAGCAACAATTTATTAACTGTACTTAAAGATGCTATTAAAGGAATAGCAGAACAGTTAGGATCCACTAGTAAAATGGCTTAGGAAAATAAAATGGCTTTAAATGTAGTATTAGCCGAGAAAGGTGGTGTTTGTGTTATAATTAAAACCCAATGTTGTGCACAATCTTCATCCCAAATAACACGACTCCTAACAGAAGTATAACCAGAACCGTACAAGGTCTCTCTGCTTTGTCTAAAGAGCTAACTAGAAATTCTAGAATTAATAACCCTATTTCAAATTGGCTAGGACGATGGTTTGGTCAATGGAAGGAAACTATAACCTCAATTCTCACTTCTATTACTACCGTAATAGGTATACTTCTCCTTCTCGGATGTTATATTACACCATACCTCCGGAAGCTAATGACAAAATTAATAACGACAGTTCTTGCCAAAACTACTAAAACCTATCTTAACTCTCCTCCACCTTACTCTAAGAGACTTCTCTTCTTAAAAGCTCAAGTAGAACAATTAAGCCAAAGCATGCTAAAACAGTTTAAAAAGGAAAAACTACAAAAATTAAAAGGGAAGGAATTCTAGAAAGCAAAAGTTCGTCTTCAAAGCTTCCTCTTTAAATCATAAATGTTATTGATATCTTTTCTCAAAACTAACTTTCTTCAAGTTTCTTATTTTATAGTAATAACTCTCTGTTAAGCCTTAGGTAGCAAATGTAACAGAAAAAGCACACTCTGACTTCGGTATCTATGTTAAACATGCTCACAGGCACGTAGTACATTCTATGTCCTTGTACCTTTGTCAAAATATTCGTGCTGGACGTGCCCAGGCATGTCCCAGCTTGCAGCCTACACTCCTCCTTATTTAGGAATATTATTACTTTTCTAAGTCCTTTCGTGAGGAACATCCTTTTTTCTTTTGTTGCTCACTGCCTTTACCTATTTTAAAAAGTTTTGAACTGTTAGCTAATCGGGTTTTAGTTTAAATTGTGAGGTCTGGCTGCAGCCAATGCAGTCAAAACACAGCAATAGGGACTTCGTGCATAAGGAATAAATATTCTTATGTCTTTTTTACTTTATGTATGCTCGTGGCAGAATTGGACGGGCACCACCCTTTCTGAGAAAGTAAAAATCTCCTTGCTGAGGAAACTTTTTGTCTAATTGCTAATTCTTCTCTGCGACATCGGGGAATAAGTATTTATTTTCAACAGTAGTTGTATCTGACTTTTAAAAATTAGACGTATCATTTTGATAAAAATCGAATAAGAGAGGAAAGAAAAGAAGGGAGAAAAAATAGAATTCCAAAAGTCCAGAAAGGTACAGAAATGGAAAGTCAAAAAGTCACTCCTCCCACCCACCACCCGAGTCCTTCTCCCCAAAGGCCCCCTATGTCTACAGCTGATCGTGACTGATGTGACCTCGGGCGGGCCACGAAGCCTCTGTCTGTGCCTGTATTTCATCAGTTTGACGTGGAGAAAACGGCTCGTTGGTAGGATGCTTGAGGATGTAATGCGTGAACACTAAAGCGCTTAGCAATACCGCCCCGCACATGTTCAGAACTGAATATTGTTGGCTGCTGCTCCTGCTGCTGTTGTTACCGTGATGCCAGTCAGAAACATTAATATACTCACACATTTGTGTGCATATCTATAATTTTTCACATAAAAATGAACCTATTGCGCACACTGCTCAGCACCCTCTTTTTTCTTCCCACCAGCTCTCCTTGGAGGGGAAGGAACCCTCCTGAGGCTCCTAATTCACAGTGCTGCAGGCACACCTGCGACGTGCACATCTTCGTATACCTACTCAGTGTATTTTGGAACACTGAAAAGCATCGCCAACAAGGTCTCCTCTCTGTATTTCAAAATACTAACATTGTTGACCTCCCCGTCGGGGAATCGAACCCCGGTCTCCCGCGTGACAGGCGGGGATACTCACCACTATACTAACGAGGACAAGCCATACCAGGATTTCTGCAGCTCCCTTCTTATGTCCCTACCGTTCTCCCGCTGTCGTTCCTACCCTTTCCAGGCCATCCAGGCTCTGCGCCGGGCGCCCTGGCCGCCAGACTTTCCCAGGGTGGGCAGAGGCCCCTTTGAGTGGCTGGAGGCACTGCACGTTCCCATGCTAAGGCACCTAAACTAGCAGAGCCAAGGGCACTTCCTGTATCACCATCCCCAGAAAAACTGAGCCTACGGGTAAGGGGATGTAGCTCAGTGGTAGAGCGCATGCTTTGCATGTATGAGGCCCCGGGTTCAATCCCCGGCATCTCCAGACCTTTTTCCGCCTTTTTCGGGCAAATTACAGTCACTGTCTTATCCTCCCCTGGTATCCCTGGATAAGACAGGCCAGGCAAGCTTTCTCAGCCTTCTTGGACTTTATAGTCTAGTTCCGGAGACTTAACAATAAGCAAGTAGCAATACGTTTTATGAAGACAATAATGGCGATGAGATGGAAACTCAGGGGTGCATGAGTGGGGGTTGCTTTAGATTAGCTGCCAGGGGAGACCTCTGCAGAAACAGTGCGTCAAGCGGAGGAAACGGCAGGTGCCAAAGCCCTGAGGCTGGAGGAACTGTGTTGAAGGGGCAGGAAGAAAGCCATGCCCTGGAGCTTAGTGAATGAGGATGAACTTTATCTTGGAAGACACTGGAAGGCCTGACGCAGGGGAACGCGACCAGATTCAGATTTGAAAAGGCTCCCTCTGGCTGCCATGCGGAGAATACACCCTGGGCGTGGGTGGATGTGGGGAGATCGGGAAGCAGGTGCAGCCACCGCCCGGGAAGCTGCTGGAGACTTCCCCCAGGGGTGCCGCAGAGGAGGTGCAGGCATGATGGAGTTCACGACAAATTCTGGACCTGGTTGCTTAGTATTTCCTAATGGAGAGGTAGCACGCTTTATTACCATTCCTCCTAGTGATTCGGGTAATTTTGTTTCCTCTCACTGAAGTGTTGTAGTCAGTGATCTGGTGCATGCGTTTTCCTTGCCTTCTGGCGCCGGTACCTCGATGGGGCAGATTTCCACAGGGAGTGTTGCAGGGTCAAAGGGCATGGATACTTTTAAAAACGTACTTCTCTGTCGCCCAGGCTGGAATGCAGTGGTGCGATCATAGCTCACTGCAGCCTCGAAATCCTTGGCTCAGGCGACCTCCCAGCCTCCCCAGCAGCTGAGACTACAGGTGTACTTCACCACCTCCAGCAAATATTTTTCTTTTTTTTTTTTTTTTTTTTGGTAGAGACAGGGGCCTCGCTATGTTGTCCAGGCTGGTCTCGAACATCTGGCCTCAAGTGGTCCTCTCACCTCAGCCTTCCAAAGTGCTGGGATTACACGTGTAAACCACCATGCCTAGTTTATTTTAAATATTGTTAGATTTTGGGCCAGGCATGGTGGCTCACACTTGTAATCCCAGCCCTTTGGAAGGGCGAGGTGGGCAGATCATCTGAGGTCAGGAGTTTGAGACCAGCCTGGCCAACATGGTGAAACTTCATCTCTACTAAAAATATAAAAAATTAGCTGGGTGTGGTGGCACACACTTGTAGTCTCAGCTATTTGGGAGGCTGAGGCAAGAGAATCACTTGAACCCAGGAGGCAGAGGTTGCAGTGAACACAGATCGCACCCCTACACTCCAGCCTGGGCAACAGAGCAAGACTCTGTCTCAGAAAAAATAAATAAATAAAAACAATAAGTCTTGCTGGAGTTTTTCTAAAGGCTGTGGCAACTTACATATTCAATAACAATGTATGAAGGTGCTCTTTTCCCTATATTCTCAGCACTGGGTGTGGCCATGAGTCTTAATTTTTCCAATCTGTTGGGTAGGAAGTAGAACTGAATTATTTCTTTGCTTTTTTCCTGCCCACTTCCTAGGGTGTGCATGTTTTCAGGTATCTACCAGCCATGCAGATGCAGGTTTTTGTTTTTTTTTCCCAGATGGGAATCTCACTCTGTCATCCAGGCTGGAGTGCAGTGGTGCGATCTCAAATCTCCACAACCTCCACTTCCTGGGTTCAAATGATTCTCATCCCTCAGGCCCTCGAGTAGCTGGTATTACCAGTGCACGCCACCATGCCTGGCTAATTTTTGTATTTTTTTGAGACGGTGTTTGGCCATGTTGGCCAGGTTCGTCTTGAACTCCTGGCCTCAGGTGATTTATTTGCCTCGGCCTCCCAAAGTGATGGGATTACAGGTGTGAGCCACTGCACTCGACCTTAGATGTAGTTTTTTTTTTTTTTTTGAGATGGAGTTTCGCTCTTGTTGCCCAGGCTGGAGTGAAGTGGCATGATCTTGGCTCACTGCAACCTCTGCCTTCTGGTTTCAAGTGATTCTCCTGCCTCAGCCTCCCGAGTAGCTGGGATTACAGGCACTCGCCACCACGCCTGGCTAATTTTTGCATTTTTAGTAAAGACGGGGTTTCACCATGTTGGCCAGGCTGATCTCGAACTCCTGATCTTGTCTGACCTCGTGATCCGCCAGCCTTGGCCTCCCAAAGTGCTGGGATTACAGGCATGCATGAGCCACCGCGCCCGGCCTAGATGTAGCAACTAATTTCTTCATGGCCTTTGCCTGTTGCGTTTTTCTCACCAAATTGCAATAGCTCATCCAATAGTATGACGCTGTTTATCATGTTTTGCAGTATTTTTCATCTATTCTTTCATCTTCTTTGTTTATACAATTTACCATGTCAATGTAAGATTTTGATAAGGTAAAATGTCTCCCCTTTCCTTTACAGTTTCTGGAAAGTTTGTTTAACTTTGTTTTTGTTTGTTTTGTTTTGTTTTTTTGAGAGAGACAGGGTCTCACTCTGTCATCCAGGCTGGAGTGCAGTGGCACGATCTTGGCTCACTGCAACATCTGTCTTCCGGGTTCAAGTGATTCTTCTGCCTCAGCCTCCCAAGTAGCTGGGATTACAGGTGCCTGCCACCACACTGGCTAATATGTGTATTTTTAGTAGAGACGGGGTTTCACCATGTTGGCCAGGCTGGTCTCGAACTCCTGGCTTCAAGCGATCCACCTGCCTCGGCCTCCCAAAGTGCTGGGATCATAGGCGTGAGCCACCATGGCTGGCCTTGTTTAATTTTGAAAGCTTTTTCCAATGTTCTTACAAATATTCATTGCAATTTACTTTTTAACATTTGTCCTACCATGTTTTGGGGACCGGACCCAGGATGGTAAGCAAGACAGAAGATCTGCTGTCACTGGGCTTGCTCTCCAGAGTGGGTGGCAGGCAGGCCACCCTCCCTGGGGAGGCGTCTAGAGGGGCTTGCCTCTGAAGATGAGAAGCCAGAGGGAGCAGGAGTTAGGCTCAGAGCACCCCGGGAGAGGGAACGGCACCTGTGAAGGCCAACAGGGCTGCTATGGGGAAGGTGGAAGGAGGGCAGGTTGGCCCTCGGGTGTGGTGTGAGTGGAGTGTCTGTGCATGTCCAGTCTCAGAGGCCACGTTCAAGTTGGCCTTGATCCCTTGGGTAATGGGGACTCTTCATAGGGCTTTGTCTCAAAAAAAAAAACTTTTTTTTGTCTCAAAAAAAAAAACAGAAAAAAAAAAAAAAAAGAAGAAAAGCTAAATGACATTGGCCAGGCAATGGTGCTGTTTTTTTTTTTTTTTCACTCCTAGGTATATACCTAAGAGAATGGAAAATATACATCCACACAAAAACCTGTACATAAATGTTCACAGCAGCTCTATTCAGAATAGCCTAAAAATGGAAACAAATAAAAATGTGGTCTATCCATACAATGGGGTATTATCCAGCCATAGGAAGGAATGAAGTACTTCAGGAGCTCAAGACCAGCCTGGGCAACACAACAAGAGCTGTCTCTACTGACAATTTTAGCCCAGTATGGTGGAGTGCGCCTGTAGTCCCAGCTATTTGGGAGGTAGGAGGATCACTTGAACCCAGGAGATGGAGGCTGCAGTGAACTAGGATCACACCACTGCACTCCAGCCTGAATGACAGAATAAGATCCTCTTGAAAAAACATGCAACAAGCCAGGCACAGTGGCTCACACCTGTAATCCCGGCACTTTGGGAGGTGGAGGCGGGTGGATCACGAGGTCAAGAGCTCGAGACCATTCTGGCCAACATGGTGAAACCCCGTCTCTACTAAAAATACAAAAATTAGCTGGGTGTGGTGGCATGTGCCTATAGTCCCGGCTACTCGAGAGGCTGAAGCAGAAGAATCGCTTGAACCCAGGAGGCAGAGGTTGCAGCGAGCCAAGATTGCGCCACTGCAGTCCAGCCTGGTAACAGAGTGAGACTCCGTCTCAAACAAACAAAAAACCAAAAAAAAAAAAGCAACAAAAGAGATGAATGTCCGAACGGGCAAATCCAGAGATAGAAAGTGGATTCGTGGGGCCTGGAGCTGGGGAACTGGAAGAAATGGGGGCAGACTGCTGATGGGTACAGGGTATCTTTTTAGAGCTATAAAAATGCTCTGGAATCAGGTCATGGTAACGGTTGCACAACTGTGATATACTAAAGGCAACTGTAAACCTTAAAATGGGGAATTTCATGGTATGTTAATTACATAACATTTTTTAAGAAGAATTGCCTGATTACAAATGTGGATGCTCTGCTGTGGTGTGGAGTGCAATGAGGAGGCAGGGACGTCCCTGAGGAGGCTGCCCTGGCACCTGAGACAGTGGTGGAAACGATGGCTTCCGCTTTCATCTCAGAATTGCCAGCCCACGTGCGGTGGGATTTTAGGAAAGTTGGAGGTCAGTACTTTCGAGTGGGAAACAGCCCAATTCTACATGTTAGTGAGGAATTCAAGTCTTCCTCAATCACTGGGCGGGTCAAGCGAAACGTTGTCTGCAGGCCACCCTGGCTCACGGCCCTGCCTTGGGCTCCTGGGGAGGAACAGAGTGAGAAGGGCCAGGCTGCCATCTCAGCTACGGGGCAGGTGGGGAGAGGGAGCTGCTCGGGCTTTGAGAGCAGCCAGGGAGGTAAGTAGACCCAGTGAGGAGAGGCCTCCTTAAAGCAGACAGCAGTGCTGGGAAGGCAGGTCGGCCACCAGGCCACGTCCCGGGACAGCACCTGGCCACCTGGGTGTCCTTCCCCAAGTGCATTCCACAACACGATCTGGGTGCAAGGAACATTTTATTCCATAACTGTCTCCACCGAAGCCGCAGAAGCAAAGCCAGGAGCGGAATCCATCCTGCCAGCGCTGGGCTCTGGGGAGACGTCTGTGCCCTCACCATGGAGGACGGAAGGGCAGGGGCCTCCCGACTCCTTGGTCCTGCCTGGGGCGCTCCTGTCCCTCTTTCTTGCTGGGGGACCTACCCCACCCTCCCCCTCCCACCTTGGCCACAGAAGAACAAGGGAGACAAACTGAGGGCTCTGCAGTCCCCATTCAAGGCCGACATAATAGTCGTGTGGCCCCAGCCCAGCTAGGCGCATCCTCTGCGGCATGGCAGCGGTGACCAAGCACAGCCAAGGTCAGCTCCGCTCCCTGCCATCTGAGAGCTGACCACAGGCAGACGAGATGCCCACTCCCTGTTGCCGTAACACAGGAAAGGTGCTGGCGGCCACCCTCCCAAGAAGGCATGGAGCCTGGGGGCCCCCAGCCAGGCCCCTCAAGGTCAATGCAGAGCTCGATGGCTCACCTAATATCTGGAACGGCCATGAGGCCAGGGCTGGGCGTCCTCCCTGACTCTAGAGAGGGAAGAATTGCAGGAAGGAGGCCCTCCACGTGCCTCCTCGGCCTTCTGGCAGGGCGGGCAGGGAAGGGACTGGAGGCCTCCAGCCCTGCTGCTCCACAGGGGACTAATGTAGCCCAAAGAGCACACTGAACAGAACAGCGTCCAGCACATGAGATGAAATCATCATCTACCATATAATAAACAGTTCAAAAAGTCACCCCCGGGCCAGATGGCACGGGCGGCAGCACGCTTCATACGGAATCAAGCTCTCATGGACGAGGGTTCCCAGGGCTTGACCTGCTTCCTGAGAGCAGGCCATGAAGCCCATGCCAGGTGGTCACAGTCGCAGGGTGACAGGCTGCTGCCATCCCTCCAGTCCCCAAACCAGTCCTCGGCTCTGGTCAGTGGACAGTGGTGGGGGGCCAGGCTTTCTCGATATCGGGGTGCACGGCCTGTGGCAGCCACTCACAGTACTCAGCCAGCAAGTCTGCAGGGGAGGGAAGGAGGACAGCGTCAGGGTGACCCTGGGCCCAGGGACTCTCCTCAGGTGGCAAAAAGCTGGCCAGCAGCCATGGGGCCAGATCCTTCTGCCAAGCCAGGGCTGACCGTGCACAGAGCACAAAGCCCCTGCCTCAGTGACCCCATCCCGTCCACTCCCACCCCCTGGCCCTGGTCAAACTCACATTTGGGGTTTTTCTTCCAAGCAGCCAGCAAGGCTTCATGGCAGTCAGCCTTCTCTGCAACCAGGGCTCGCAGAAGGCTCTCCGTACGGGGCTGCAGCCTGTGGGGCAGGGATGCAGGTTGGTGGCAGGCAGCCAGGGCACAGACCGGCTGCTGCTGGGGGCCTGAAAGCAGGGCAGGCATCACCACCCCACCAGCCCCACCCAGGAGGGTGAATAGCTGGCTGGGCATGGTGACATGCACCTGTAACCCCAGTTACTTGGGAGGCTGAAGTAGGAGGATCCCTTGAGCCTGGGAGTTGGAGGCTGCAGTGAGCCATGATTGCACCACTGCACTCCAGCCTGGGCGACAGGGCAAGAACTTGTCTCAAAAACAAACAAATTGGCTGGGCACGGTGGCTCACGCCTGTAATCCCAGCACTTTGGGAAGCCGAGGCAGGTGGATCACCTGAGGCCAGGAGTTTGAGACCAGCCTGGCTAACATGGTGAAACCCTAGCTCTACTAAAAATCCAAAAATATTTGCCGGGCATGGTGGCGGTCGCCTGTAATCCCAGCTACTCAGGAGGCTGAGGCAGGAGAATCACTTGAACCCAGGAGGCAGAGGCTGCCGTGAGCCGAGATCATGCCATTGCACTCCAGCCTGGGCAACAAGAACAAAACTCTGTCTCAAACAAACAAGCAAACAAACAAAACTCAAAAGCAAAACAACATAATTCTCTAGACAGGCCTTCTAAAAAATAAATAATAATAATAAAATAAAAGAGAAGGCAAAGGGTCCCCTTCCCTTAATCATCCCGGGACGGAAGGCTCTAGATCCTACCTCCTCCCATCCACCCTGGCTGCCTCTGGTCCACATTTCTCGCCCACCAAGGCTGCTCTGTGCATGCAACTTGTCTCATCTAGAACCTTCCTCCAGATTTGTGCCCAGCTGTAGCCCTGGCTCCTTTGAATCTGCCCAGTAAGGTTCTCCCTGACCAGCCCAGTCGCACTCCACCCCCTGCCCACCGAGGCCTCACTCATGTCCTGCTCTGTCCCTCTGGGGCCGAGCAACACCACTGTGGGACAGAGATCGTGTCTGTATCCTAGCCCCGAGAACATGCCTGGGACAGGGCCACACTGGAAAACGTGAGCTGGGTGACTGACGCGGCTCCTGACAGCCCAGCAGCAGGTGCTGTGCCCCACGCCCCATCTCGAGTCCCTGGCACCTGCCTGCACCTTCAGGCCTGCCTCCAGTGCCCCAAGCCCCTGCACCATAGGCCCCACCAGCCCCAGGAAGGGGGAGGCGTCTGTGGGTCTGGACCACAGGCAGGAGAGCAGAAGCAGGAGGCAGAGGGTGAGCCCTGAAGCAGAGGTGGTGGGCGGGATGGGGCAGGGGTCTGCTCAGCTGGGAGGAAGTCCCCAGGGCCAGGAGGGCAGGATGCCTCCCACTGACACCTGGCAGCTCTGTGGGAGCTGCCCAGTGTCTCCCCTATCCCAGACTCATGTCCACCCAGAACATCAGCGTGTGACCTTATATGGAAAGAGGGTCACTGCAAATGTCACGAGTTAAGGAGAGGTCATCCTGGAGTGGGGTGGGCCCTGAATCCAATGACTGGTGTCCTTATAAGGAGAGAACACAGGGAGGGAGACTAGAGACACACAGAGAGACGGCCACGTGAAGATGGGGGCAGAGACTGGAGTGATGTGGCCACAAGCCCAGGAGGCCGGCAGAGGCAAGACGGACCCTCCCCGAGAGCCGCTGCACAGAGCATGGCCCTGCAGAGCCTTCAGACCTGAGCACAGACTTCTGATGTCTTAAGCCTCCCCGTGTGTGGTGCTTTGTCCCGGCAGCCCTGGGGAGGTCATTCAGGCCTCGGACCCCTCCTGCCCACTGCGAGGCTCCCACCGAAGGCAGTACCTGGCCCACGTCTTCAGCATGGTGCCGGGGCTGGACAGCAGACAGCTCTGGTATGAGGACAGCTTGCGGAAGACCTGATGAGACCACAGGAAGGGGTGAGGCCCGGGCTGCTGCTGCCCACGGTACCCGAGATGACGGTCTGGAGCCGCTGTGCCACCTACCTGCCCTTCCAGCAGGAACCGGGCAAAGTGCTTGTAGCGGTCAATGCCCTCTGGAAAATCCACCTCGATGGCGGGGAGCGGCCAGCCCACGCGATCTAGAGGGTGCGAGCCAGTGAGACCGGGACCCTCCTGCAGCTGCCCTCCCAAGTCCCATCCCTGCCCCACCCGAGACACACACGTCCGGGGGCAGGGGATGGGACCATGTGTCCGAGAAGCCCACGGCTGCAGGAGGCTCAGGTTGCCCAGGACACTGCCCTGACTCACAGAACACACTGGCCCGGTGACACAGCACCCGCCCCCGCTCGTGGCAGTAGGTAGGGGCTGGCTCCTCCAGGGGCTTGTCAAACTGGCAGTAAGAGGGCAGCAGGGCCGGGATCCACTGGACCTCCACGCTAGAGACGCCTGGGGGCCGGGGGAGGAAGCTGGGGTCACAGCGGCACCCTCCGTGGGAGGGGCTGCCATGCCTCTGCCCCAGGGTCCCAGCCACACCCCCATTAGAGCCACCATCGGGGGACGAGGGGCTGTCCGCAGGCCTCGGCACCTTTCATGTACATCTTAGTGGTCTCCACGATTTCCTGGTAGACCACAAACTCCGGGAGCTCTTTGAAAAGGACGGAGCTGGGATGGATGAAGACAGGGTCGTCGAGGAGAGGGGTCTGCAGAGAATGAAGAGTAATGGGGTTAGGGAAGAACCCACGCCCAGGGGCTCCGCATACTTTCAACCCAGGAGAATCTGATTATCCACACCAGCCACAAAAGTGGGACAGTGTTCCATCTGCCGGGAAATGCGGCCCATCCAAACGCTGATCCAGTCGTGAAAAGGAAGGAAGTACCGGGTGCGGTGGCTCACGCCTGTAATCCCAACACTTTGGGAGGCCGAGGCGGGTGGATCATCTGAGGTCTAGAGTTCGAGACCAGCCTGGCTAGTTTCAGTATGTTGGTGAAACCCCATTTCTACTAAAAATACAAAAAATTAACTGGGCGTGGTGGCGCACACCTGTAATCCCAGCTACTCGGGAGGCTGAGGCAGGAGAACTGCTTGAACCCGGGAGGTGGAGGTTGCAGTGAGCTGAGATCACGCCATTGTACTCTGGCTTGGGCAACAAGAGCAAAACTCCTTCTCAAAAAAAAGGAAGCACTGACACCTGCCATGGCGTGGATGGGGCTTGAAAGCATCACACTAAGTGAAAGAGGCCAGACATGAAAAGCCATGTATGTTAAGATTCCACTCATGCCAAATGTCCAGAACAGGCAGATCCACAGATGGAAAGCAGGATCATGAAAACGGGGGTGACGGGGAACTGGGGACTCACAGCTTACAGATGTGGCGTTTCTTTGTTGGGTAATAAAAATGTTCTAAAGTTAACTATGATAATGGTTGCAAAACTGTGAAAATACTAAAAACCACTGAATTGAACACTTTAAATGGGTTTAAATGCAGGCCAGATGCAGTGGGTCCCACCTGTAACCCTAACACTTTGGGAGGCCAAGGTGGAAGGATCCCTAGAGGCCAGGAGTTCAAGACCAGCCTGGGTAACACTGCCTGTAAGCCCAGCGTTTTGGGAGGCCGAGGCAGGCAGATCACTTGAGGCCAGGAGTTCGAGACCAGCCTGGCCAAAATGCTGAAACCCCTTCTTTATTAAAAATACAAAAATTAGCTGGGCGTGGTGGCACACGCCTGTAATCCTAGCTACTTGGGAGGCTGAGGCAGGAAAATTGCTGGAACCCAGGAGGTGGAAGTTGCAGTGAGCTGAGTTCGCACCACTACACTCTAATCTGGGCAACAGTGAGGCTCTGTCTCAAAAAAGAAAACAACAACAACAAGATTAGTTGGAGGTGGTGGTGTGCCCCCTGCAGTCCCAACTACTCAGGAGGCTGCGGCGAGAAGGTTGTTTGTGCCTGGGAATTCGAGGCTGCAGTGAGCTATGATTGTGCCACTGCACTCTATCCTGGGCAACAGAGCGAGACCCTGTTTCTAAAAAAAAGAAAAAACCCAAAAAGAGTTTAAATGCTGTGTGAATTCTATCTCCACTAAACTGTTATTAAAAAAAAAAAAGTTGGGAGAAACTAACCAAGGAAGATGTGATTCTACTGCAAGCCCCACTTGTTCCTCGGTGGGGACCCAAAGCTGAGAGGGAACAAGCCTCCCCAGACCCTGAGGGCCCAGCCCGCCTGCCCCTCGCCAGGTGCCCCAAGCTACCCGGGCAGGGAGGCGGTGGGGGCCCCACCTTGTAGGCGTTCCTCCACTTGTCCTCCAGCAGCTCCTCGCTCTGGACCCTGCGGGCCAGGTGGTCCCCCAGGCCGGCCGTCACAATCTGTCGCAGGTAGGTCACCTGGCTCTCGGTGGGCGGCTGCATCTTGGGATCCACGAAGAGCTCAGCCTCGGGGCACACGGCATTGACTGAGGGGAGAACCAAGAGTGAGGTCGGTGGTGGCGAGGCCCAGAGCCAGGTCTGCTCTGACCTCCTAGAAAGTCCCAACCATGCTCAGTGCTCTAGCCTCAGCCACCTGCTTGTCTCAGCCCCTCCCCAGAGGCCACCAGCAGGACCCAAAGCCCCCAGCAGGCAGGATTGCAGCTGCCCCCCCATCCCCTCCTTCTCCCTTGGGACTAAGCCCCACGTCCTGCCTGGGCAGCAGAGCATTCTGCGAGGAGATGGCCCTCCCCCAACACCCAGGTGGCCTCAGACTCAGTTCTGGTCCACGACGTGAAGAAGGAAGTTGTGGCTGGAGGAATTCCTAGGAACGTTCAATACAGGAACAGGACAGCCGGCGGGTGCCCTGGCCTCGTCCTTCCCTTCTCCTGCCTGGAAGGCAGAGGCGACTAAGCCTCCAACTACCTCCTCAGCCCATGAGGTGACCTTAGGATGGAAGGCACAGCGAATGACAGGAGGATGGCAGCAGAGAAACGCCCTGGGCTGCTGACTCAGTGACTTCTCTTCCTTGCAACAGTAAAGGTCTAATGTCGCCAAGCCACTGTAACCAGTGCTGTCTGGAGGCTGGCTGCAATTCTAAGCTGCTGCACCTGGAATGGGGCTGCTCTGGAAAGCCACAGCCAGAAGGACACAGAGCATGGTGACAGGGCCACCACCATTCACCTGGCGCTGGGAGAAGGATCGGCCGGAAGAGAGCCATCAATTCTGGCATCAAACCCTGGGATCTGCTTAAATGGAAGGCAAATTCCCCACTAGCCTTGGGTACAAGAACGTGGCCTGCCCAGAAGAGACCCAGTGTCCACGCTGCCCTCTCTACACATGGTCCTCTTGACATATGTTGGAGGACATTTCCTTCCTCTCAAGCTTCCCTGGGTGTTGGTGGCAGGAAGTATTTGTGCTGCCGAGCTGAGGTAGAGTCCAGGGCAAGGCCTCACCCTTCTGCATGAGAAGGGTTTGGGGGACATGTGGGAGGGAAGAGGGGTCCAGGCCACAGCGGTGATGGAAAATGGCAGGGGGTATCGCCAGGGAGAAGGTGAAACTGAGCAACGACCTGGTGGGGGAGGGTGCAGGCTGGCAGCTCGAATCTGTTAGTGCCCTGCTCGTGTGCACATTCCCTCGTTCCTGGAAAAGCTCCCCACGTATTGATTTAGGGTTATAAATACATTTTGGTGTGTAGCAAGTTTGCAAACATGGACTCTACGGATCACTTTTTTAAACATTTCAAGTGCCTAGGTCAGGTTGCCCGCCGGGTGCAACGGCGTGCTGGCGCGGGGCCGTACCTGCGGTGGTCAGCTGGCCCCGCAGGCGCCGGATCTCCATCATGGCTTTGTACCGCAGCCCGTTGGCTTCGCAAAACTGGGGTGTGCAGCCGGCGTACTCGCAGGCTCCCACGGCGCCTGGGGGACAAAGAGGGGGCATGCTCTCTCTCTGACCCATCCCAGGCCTGGGTGACCCTCCCGCCACCCTCCACCAGGCAGGGCACAAACCCAGCAGCACCATGAGGTCGCCGAGCTTCAGAGAAGCCCCCTGCCCTGCCCAGGTCCTCTTCATCTGGGCCACCCGGGCCCGCTTGCTCTTCAGCCTGGCAAGCTCCTCGTCACTGGCCGCTGGTCTGCAAACACACATACATACTGCCTGGGCTGGGGCCTCGGCTGTGCTCAGGGCCTCAGCTGGGGGAACTCCTTTATTCATCGGGACAGGATCAGAGGCCTTGTGGGGTCACTGAAGAATGTAATTAAGGTATTAAGGTCCAGCTCAAAATTCACCATTGGCAGCCACCGCTGCACTGTTTTTTTTTTTTTTTTTTTTTGAGACGGAGTCTCGCTCAGTCACCCAGGCTGGAGTGCAGTGGCGTGATCTCGGCTCACTGCAAGTTCCACCTTCTGGGTTCACACCATTCTCCTGCCTCAGCCTCCCGAGTAGCTGGGACTACAAGCGCCCACCACCAGGCCCGGCTAATTTTTTGTATTTTTTTTTAGTAGAGACAGGGTTTCACCATGTTAGTCAGGATGGTCTCGATCTCCTGACCTCGTGATCTGCCCGTCTCGGCCTCCCAAAGTGTTGGGATTACAGGCGTGAGCCACCGTGCCCAGCCACTGCACCATTTTTAAGTAATAAAAAACTCTGCAAACTGCTTAAATAGCCACCAAGGGTGGACTGGATAAATGAATGATGCCAGTGGCTTCCAAACCTGAAAGTAATACTAACACTTACATACGTGTCAGCCACGGCTCAAAGCGCTTTGCTTGTGTTAACTCATTTAATTCTACCAACAATCCAATTATTATCATCATCATCATCCCCATTTTCCAGACGGAGAAAATTAAGCTCAGAGCGGTACAGTCACTTGCCTAAGGTCACACAGCTCAGAATGGCAGAGGGAGATTTGAACCATACCTGAGCTCTCAGTCACCACGCTACAGAGCCTTGACACCAGCATCTCGCGGGAGTCTTAGAGATGCTGGGACCAGGAGATGCTGATGAGGGGATCTGGGAAGAGGCCAAGACACCCGGTTTTCAAGACCTTACATGTGATGGTTAATTTTGTGTCCACTTGACTGGGCAAAGGGATGCCCAGATAGCTAGTTAAGCCTTATTTCTGGGTGTGTCTTTGAATTGGTGACTGGCATAAAGCTACTGCCCTCCCCAGTGTGGGTGTGGGCCGCATACGATCCACTGAGGGCCCAAGTAGGCAGAGGAGGTGTGACTTCCGGCTCTGCTGACTGCGTGAGCTGGGTCTTCCCTGCCCTCAATGCTCCTGGTTCTTGGGCCTTCAGACCCCGACTGAAACTGACACCACTTTCTGTTTCTCCAGAGAACCCTATTATTCTCCCCCAAGGGATTCTGACGAATAGCTGGGATTAAAGGTGTCCATCACCATGCCCGCTTTTTGATTTTTAGTAGAGATGGGGTTTCACCATGTTGGCCAGGCTGGTCTCAAACTCCTGACCTCTCAAGTGATCTGCCTGCCTCGGCCTCCCAAGTGCTGGGATTACAGGCATGAGCCACCATGCCCGGCTAAAGCTGCTTTTGAAGTTCAGATGCACTGACCCTGAAAAGATACAGGACCATCTGATCTCATTTCCTCAAATTAAAACTCTGTCCGTGCAGAGCACAGGGAAAGGTCTGGAACTGCACTGGCCAATACGGCGGCCACTAGCCACATGTGGCTGTTTAAATTTAAACTATTAAAAATAAGTAAGGTTTTAAGTCAGTTTGTTGCCGTAACTGCCACATTTCACAGGCTGAGGCCACGTGTGTTTAGTGGCTGTGGTATGGAATGGCCCATGCAGTGACGTGGCCTAAAGCAAAGCTCCTGGTTAGGGTGGGTGGGACTGGGGAGGGGAGGTGGAGGAGGATAAACAAAGAAAAACCATCCAAATCTCAAAAGATTCCCCAGTGTCCACCTAACTGCCTTCCCAACTAGTGTCTGCTCTGTCACGTGACAAGATGGTCCAAATACAGGCAGATTGACCCTAAGGGAAGCAGCAGGCTTTGCACAAGATGCAGAGGCTCACAGAGTCGATGAAGTGACATTGTGGGCCTGCCTGTACCATTCACAGTGGACGAGAGATGGTGGCAGCAGAAGCCTGGCTCACAGCTGAGGGAGAGATGGTCAAAACTGATGGCGTGAAAGGCTGTTTCAGGAGGAATGATGTGAACGCTGAACACTTACGAAGCCCTTGAGAAACTCAAGTTGCTTCCAGAAATTTCTGCAGAAATGACCCCTTTTATCATCAAGCTGCCAAGGGCAGATCTACGCAACAGGATGCCAGGAAATTATTAAATAATTGTTCATTCTAAGAATTAGCATGTAGTCATAATCTATAAGTAAATTTTGTTAAATACACAATGCACTAAACATACTTTCAACATTCTTTCAGTCTTAGTGTCACTTTTTTCTTTTTTTAGAGAAGGGTCTCACTCTGCTGCCCAGGCTAGAGTGCAGTGGCACAATCTCAGCTCACTGCAACCTCTACCTCCTGGGTTCAAATGATTCTTCTACCTCAGCCTCCCGAGTAGCTGGGACCACAGGCATGCACCACCACACCTGGCTAATTTTTGTATTTTTTTATACAGATGGGGTTTTACCATGTCCAGGCTAGTCTCAAACTCCTGACCTCAAGTCTCAGCCTACCACAGTGCTGGGATTACAGGCGTGAGCCACAGCGCCTCGCCTTAGTGACACTTTTCAAGGGTACTGCTTTTCCCTATTTTGGTCTATGTTTTAAATGGTTTCACTCAAAGTGTCCTTTTTTGGAATCTATGACCCTCTGATGATTGGGGGGACCCCCCATCTCCTAGTCTCCCTATTTGATGTGACGTATAAGGGGCAGCAGACAGGCACCAACACGGCCACTGCTGAGATCAGAATACAGAAGGGCTCAGAGAGAACGAGGGTCTTGCAGGCCACCCAACATGCCAGTGATTCCCTAGGAAGCCAGGGTGCAAGTCAGCTCTCAGCCCGGAGCCCCCGTCGGGACTGAGCTTGGCCCTGAGTGCCCAGCCGCTAACCTCGCACCTGTCCAGCTCCTCAAACAGCTCCCGCACCGTCATGCTGGCCACGATGGTGATGGCATAGGGCAGGCAGCCGTGTTGCCGGCTCAGCGCCAGCATCTTGGCGTAGCGGGGTGCCACGGGGAACGTGGCCATTGTCCGGCCCAGTGCAGTGATGGGGCAGCTCAGCCGGTTCTTCTGCAGTTGCTTCACCCTGGAGATGGAAGTGGTGGTGGCTGTGCTCTGAGAGGAGCTCTGGAGCCAGAGCTGGGAGGCCCCACGCTTGAGGCAGCTCAGGCCCAGCAAAAGGGAGAGAGGGCCCTGAACGGGGCAGGAACTGGGCTCTGCATCTCTTGGCCCTACCTTTCTGCTTTCTGGGGCGGTTGCAGGGCACCCAGTGCGATCAACAGCTCCTCGGCGGCAAGAAGGGCTTCCACGGAGGGGGGTGTTGGGAAGGGGAAGTTGATGACCTGGGACACAAGGAGACGTGGCGGGGACAGGGTGAATGCCAAGAAGCAAGTCCGGTGCTCCTGCTCCCTCTGTGGCAGGCACTCCCTCCAACCCCTCTCTCCGGGCTCAGCTCATGCCAGTGGGGACACAGGGACCTGAGGCACTCTCAAAGGCCAGGTCCCAATGGAACCCCAAAGCCTCCTTCACTCACTCACATCATCCATTCACTCAAACACACGTCCCAAGCACTGGCTAGGCACTGAGGGCTGTGCTTTGCCCCCACTGGGTGCTTTTTTTGGTTTTTAACAGACTATTATACTCATGAGGACTGAGCGTCATTTGACCAGGAGGGGCCACAGGTAGTCAGTGAGGCATAATATGAATAAACTGGCCCGGTGCGATGGCTCACACCTGTAATCCCAGCACTTTGGGAGGCTGAGGCGGGCAGATCACCTGAGGTCAGGAGTTCGAGACCAGTCTGACCAATATGGTAAAACCCCCATCTCTACTAAAAATACAAAAATTAGCTGGGTATGGTGGCGCTTGTCTGTAGTCCCAGCTACTTGGGAGGCTGAGACAGGAGAATCACTTGAACCTGGGAGGTGTGGGTTTCAGTGAGCTGAGATCACACCACTGCACTCCAGCCTGGGTGATAGAGTGAGACCCCATCTCAAAATAGTAATAATAATGTGAATAAATTTAGCACAATAGCCAAAACACGGAAGCAACCCGTGCGTCTCTGAATGGAGGAGTGGATGAACAAAACGTGCGCCACCCATAAAATGGACGATGATTCAGCCGTGAAAAGGAGTGAAGCAGCGACACGCGCTACACCACAGATGGACCTTGAGAACATCACACTCAGGGAAAGATGCTGGGCACAAAGGCCACGTGTTGTAGGATCCCATCTGCATGAAATGTCCCAAACTGGCAAATCCATGGAGAGGAGTGGGCACAGGGGCCAGGGAGCTGGGAGGTGGTGACAGATAAAGGGTACACGCTTCCTTTCTGGGGTGATGAAAATGGCCATGGTGGTGATGTTTGCACAACTTTGTGAACACACTGGAAACTACTGACCCACACACTTTCAATGGGTGACTGTGTGGTGCCTGAACTCTATCTCAATAAAGCTAGAGGCGGGGTGGTGAGCCTGCAGCAGGCACGCAGGTAGGGAGGCAATGCTAGGAACCCAGGTCTGGGGGAAGGCAGGTGGGGGCCTGCTCTGGAGCTGACTCAAGAGCCAGGGGAAGCCACTGTGGAGTTCCTACAGAGTGGACTTGATGTCACTTGTGGGAGGCACTCCCAACAGTGCTCCCAGCCACACTGAGCTCCCAGCCCAGCCCTGAAACTTTTTATCCACGTGACCCACAGTCAGGCCTGTCTCAGTGTCTCAGGCTCCTCATCTGGAAAATGGGGTGATAACACTAGTAACTCCCTCCTAGAGTGGCTGGGAGGATAACCTGAGGTCACACGTGTAGAACGCCCAGCACACACTTGGCATCCGTGATTCTTTTCTTTTTTTTTTTTTTTTTTTTGTGTGATATGGAGTCTTGCTATGTCACCCAGGCTGGAGTGCAACGGCGTGATCTCGGCTCACTGCAACCTCTGCCTCTCGGGTTCAAGAATTCTCCTGCCTCAGCCTCCTGAGTAGCTGGAACTACAGGTGCCCACCACCACGCCTGGCTAATTTTTATATTTTTAGTAGAGACGGAGTTTCACCATATTGGCCAGGCTGGTCTTGAGCTCCTCATGTTGTGATCCGCCCGCCTCGGCCTCCCAAAGTGCTGTGAGCCAATGCATCCGGCCTTTTTTTTTTTTTTTGGGGGATGGAGTCTTGCTCTGTCTCCCAGTCTGGAGTGCAATGGCATGATCTTGGCTCACTGCAACCTCTGCCTCCCAGGTTCAAGTGATTCTCCTGTCTCAGCCTCCCAAGTAGCTGGGATTATAGGCACCTGTCACCACATCTGGCTTTTTTTTTTTTTTTTTTGGAGATGGAGTCTTGCCCTGTCACCCAGGCTGGAGTGCAATGGCGCAATCTCGGCTCACTGCAACCTCCGCCTCCTGGGTTCAAGTGATTATCCTGCCTCAGCCTCCCGAGTAGCTGGGACTACAGGCGTGTGCCACCATACCCAGCTAATTTTTTGTATCTTTACTAGAGACGGGGTTTCACCTTGTTGGCCAAGCTGGTCTTGAACTCCTGACTTTGTGATCCACCTGCCTTGGCCTTCCAAAGTGCTGAGATTACAGGCGTGAGCCACTGCGCCCAGCCTCCCTGGCTAATTTTTTTTTGTATTTTTAGTAGAGACGGGGTTTTGCCATGTTAGCCAGGCTGGTCTCAAATTCCTGACCTCAACTAATCCACATGCCTCAGCCTCCCAAAGTGCTGGGATTACAGGTGTGAGCCACCGTGCCCGGCCAGCACCCATGATTTTTATTAGGTGAAAAAATCAAGCCCAAAGCAGCATGTAAAATATCACACAATATTCAGAAAACCAAAGTAATAAAGTACAGGATGTTATGTGTTTGGAAACATAACTGGGACACAGGTCACAAATGGTGGACAGTGGGATGGGCTTCACCTTCTCCCTGATGATCTCAAGTATCTGAAGTTTTTATAATTTTGAACCTATTAACATCTAGAAAAATTAGTGAGCACAGATGTTTAAAAGGCACTAGGAGACCATGTGGGTTCTGTCACTTATTAGATGTGTGTCCCTGGACAAAAACCTTCACTTCCCTGCCTCTGTTGCCTCATCAGTTAAATGGGGATCTGAATGCCCACAGGACAGCACGCAGCATGGCACGGGGCACTGCCTGGCTCAGCCTGCCCTGGAGCAGGGGAGGGAGGGTGACCCTAGAGGGATCCCCCTCCACTGGAGGACTGGGTTGGAGAAGGCTGCTGCCAGGAAGAGCTGGCAGCACGTTCTGCACACCCCACGGACGGATAGTACAAGAACAGCGTGCAGGACCCTGCTGCCTCTATTCCAGGCAGCCATCCCCTGGGTGCCCACGGGGGATGCAGCACTGGGGAGGCAGCGGTCACAGAAGCCCAGAAGCCCTAGGAGCACCTGCTGATGCACTGTTGTGTAAGCAGCTGCCGCAGGCCAGGCACCAGCAGACCCAGCTCTGGGCTCCCTGCCTCAGGGAATGGGAGGTGGCCCACTGGGGTGGCTGAGAGCAGGGCTGGGGGCAGCAACTGACCTTTTCAATGTTGAGAGCTTTCATTTGAAGGATTAAGTCTTCAACAGGCCTCCGGGTGATTTCTGGAGGAGGAAACTGCTCGAAGTCACCAAAAACCGCAGATGAATACAGCCTGGACAAAGAGAAACCGGGACAACAAACACAAAACTCACACCAAAAACCACAGATGAATACAGCCTGGGCAGAGAGAAACAGGGACAACAAACACAAAACTCACACCAAAAACCACAGATGAATACAGCCTGGGCAGACAGAAACTGGGACAACAAACACAAAACTCACACCAAAAACCACAGATGAGTACAGCCTGGGCAGAGAGAAACCGGGACAACAAACACAAAACTCACACCAAAAACCACAGATGAATACAGCCTGGGCAGAGAGAAACAGGGACAACAAACACAAAACTCAGCACGCCACTGGGACTGGATCTCAACCTGACACCAGGCACGGTGCTTCACCTCTTTCTGCCTTGTTCTCCTCACCTGTGAAATGCAGCTCAAATTGCAGCTGCCTGGTAAGGAATTGGTGAAAATTAATTAGATATTATTCCACGGGCTGGGTGTGGCGGCACACACCCGTAATCCCAGCACTTTGGAAGGCTGGGGCAGGCGGATCACTTGAGGTTAGGAGTTCGAGACCAGCCTGGCCAACATGGGGAAACCCCATCTCTACTAAAAATACAAAAATTAGCCAGGCATGGTGGCGTGCATCTGTAGTCCCAGCTACTCGGGAGGCTGAGGCAGGAGAATCACTTGAACCCAGGAGGCAAAGGTTGCGGTGAGCCAGATGGCACCACTGTACTCCAGCCTGGGCGACAGAGCGAGACTCCGTCTCAAAACCAAGAGAAAAGGTATTATTCCATGTAGAGTACTTAAAACAGGGGATGGTGCATAGCACTCTACACTTTAACTACAGTTACTTCTTACTGGTTTTCTTTGTAAATTTTCTAAATTTTCTACTTTTGTAATTAACATGTAGCCCTGACAAAAGGAACAGCAATAAAGCTATTTATTACATACACGCACACACACACACACACACACACACACACAATTACAGCACACGGATTAGGAGAAAATATTTGTCAATGACACATCTGATTAGGATCTAATATCCAGATTATATAAAGAACTTTTTTTTTTTTTTTTGAGATGAAGTCTCGCTCTGTCGCCCAAGCTGGAGTGCAGGGGCGTGATCTTGGCTCACTGCAACCTGTGCCTCCCAGGTTCAAGTGATTCTCCTGCCTCAGCCTCCCAAGTAGCTGGGATTACAAGTGCATGCCACCATGCCCAGCTAATTTTTGTATTTTTAGTAGAGACAGGGTTTCACTATGTTGGCCAGGCTGGTCTTGAACTCCTGACCTTGTGATCTGCCCACCTCAGCCTCCCAAAGTGCTGGGATTACAGGCGTGAGCCACCACGCCTGGCCTAAAGAACTCTTACAGATCAACAATAAAAGGACAAATAATCTAATTAAAAAATGAGCAAAAGATCTGAAGAGGCAGTTCCCTAGGAAGATGCATAAAGGGCCAATAAGCACATGAAAAGAGGCCATCATTAGTCATTAGGGAAACATAAACCAAAGCCACAATGTGATACCACTTCACACCCACTAGGAGAGCTAGGCTCAAAAATACTGAAGCTTTCATATTAAAAAAAGTAAGGGTGGGGGAGGTAGGGCCACATGTTCTCAGGACCTCGGCAGGGCTGTGTGTGACAGGATATAGTCACACATTAAAACCAAACCAAACAAAAAAAAACCTGAAGCCAGGCACAGTGTCACGTGCCTCTACTCCCAGCTACTTGGGAGGCTGAGGCGGTAAGACTGTTTGAGCCCAGGAGGCGGAGGCTGCAGTGAGCTATACTTGTGCCACTGAACTCCAGCCTGAGCAACAGAGTGAGATTTTGTTTCTCAAAAAAACCCCAGCAAAACAAAAATATTAAAAATAAGTGTTGGTGCTGGCCAGGTGCAGCGGTTCATGCCTATAATCCCAGCACTTTGGGAAGCCGAGGCAGGTGTTCAAGACCAGCCTGGCCAACACGGTGAAACCCTGTCTCTACTAAAAATCTAAAAATTGGCCGGGCGCCGGGGCTCATGCCTGTAATCCCAGCACTTTGGGAGGCTGAGGCAGGTGGATCACCTGAGGTCAGGAGTTCGATAGACCAGCCTGGCCAACATGGTGAAACCCCATCTCTACTAAAAATACAAAAATTAGCTGGGTGTGGTGGTGGGCACCTGTAATCTCAGCTACTTGGGAGGCTGAGGCAGGAGCATTGCTGGAATCCTAGAGGCGGAGGTTGCAGTGAGCTGAGATTGAGCCATTGCATTCTAGCCCAGGCTGACAACAGCGAGACTCAGTCTCAAAAACAAAACAAACAAACAAACAAAAAAATTATACGGACATGGTGGCGCATGCCTATCACTCCAGCTACTTGGGAGGCTAAGGCAGGAGAATTGCTTGAACTCAGGAGATGGAGGTTGCAGTGAACTGAGATTGCACCACTGCACTCCAGCCTGGGTGACAGAGCGAGATTCCATCTCAAAAAAAATAAAATAAAAAAGTGCTGGAGAGGATGTGAAAAAACTGAAACCCTCATTCACTGTTGGTAGGTGTGTAAAATGGGGCAGCTGCTGTGGAAAACAGTTTGGTGGTTCCTCAGTAAGTTAAACCCAGAGTTGCCATACAGCCCAGCGGTTCTCTTAGGTTCCACTGCAAGAGCAATGAAAATGGAGCCAGACAAATCCTTGCACCTGAGTGTTCAGAGCAGCACTATCCACAATAGCCAAGAAGTGAAAACAACCAAACGTCCACCAGCTGATGAACAGACAAACAAAACTCGGCACATCCATATGGTGTGGTATCATTCAGCCACGGCCAGGAATGGGGTACTGACACCTGCCACCCAGAGTGAGCCTTGAAAACTCACCGTGCTGAGCGGCAGAGGCCAGACACGAGGGGCCACACTTTGTATAACTTTATTGCATTTATCTGAACTGCCCACAACAGGCACATCCCTAGAGACAAAAACTAGTGGACTGATGCTTGCCGCAGGCTGGGGCGGGGAAGAAGTGGGGGTGACTGCAGTGGTCACGGGGTTTCTTTTTGGGTTGATGGGAAGTTCTGACATTGATTGTGGTGATGGTTGCACAACTCCGTGACTGTCCTAAAAACGCCTGGATTGTACACTTTAAAATTATGCACTTTATGGTATGTGAATTATATCCTGATCAAGCTGTTAACAAACAAACAGCACTCAAGAGCTGGGCCTGACCTCAGTAGCAGAATAAAGAAACAGTGGCCGGGCACGGTGGCTCACGCCTGTGATCCCAACACTTTGGGAGGCCGAAGCAGGCGGATCACGAGGTCAGGAGATCGAGACCATCCTGGCTAACACGGTGAAAACCCATCTCTACTAAAAATACAAAAAAAAAAAAAAAAAAAAAAATTAGCCGGGCGTGGTGGCGGGCGCCTGTAGTCCCAGCTACTCGGGAGGCCGAGGCAGGAGAATGGCGTGAACCCGGGAGGCGGAGCTTGCAGTGAGCCGAGACTGCGCCACTGCACTCCAGCCTGAGCGACAGAGCGAGACTCGTCTCAAAAAAAAAAAAAAAAAAGTGCGAGTAGGCCAGGCACGGTGGCTCACCTGAGGTCAGGAGTTCGAGACCAGTCTGGCCAACATGGTGAAACCCCGTCTCTACTAAAAATACAAAAATTAAAATAAATAAATAAATATAATAAAAATACAAAAATTAGCTGGGCATGGTGGCGTACACCTGTAATCCCAGCTACTTGGGAGGCTGAGGCAGGAGAATTGCTTGAACGCAGGAGGTGGAGGTTGCAGTGAGTTGAGATCATGCCATTGCACTCCAGCCTGGGTGACAAGAGTGAAACTGCATCTCAAAAAAAAAAAAAAAAAAAAAAAAAGAAATAGTGTGAGTATCTGAAAGCCAGCAAAAGGGCGGTGGAGCACCCCAAAGTCGCAGGGGCCCAGCAGGACACGGGACACACTACAGATGGAGGTGGGGTCAGCGTCCTTCCCCTGTTCCTCAGTGGCTATTGCAAGGCGGCACCAACGTCCCTGAGGAGGAGCCTGGGTGACCCACCTGTAGCAGTGGCCGGGCTCTGTCCGTCCTGCTCTGCCCGCTCGCTGGTCAGCTGATGCCTGGGAGACCCAGGTGACACGGAAGGAGGACACGCCGGTGACACGGTCGTAGTAGCGCTTCTTAACCTTCCCACAGTCCACCACATACTTGATGCCAGGGATGGTGAGAGACGTCTCGGCCACATTGGTGGCCACAACACACAACCGAGTCCCCTCCGGTGGAGGCTTAAAGACCTAGGATTCAGGGAAGGGATGGCAGGAAAACACCAGAATCAGGAAAGAAATCATGGAATGGAGGCTCAAGGACAAAGCCAGCCAGGCTGGTGTGCTGGAGAGGTAGCAAGGACAAGCCATCCCATCTGGGACCCAGTGCCTTGGGGGAGGGTTCCCTATTCTCCAAAACTACCCCAATATTCCTCAAAACTCTGGGGATGCTGATCAAACAGCAGATGGAGAGGACCACCAAGGGCTTGACCAACCCCACTGCAATGCCCTTAAAAGTGCCCCAAAAGCTGGGCACCGGCCCAGCACGGTTACCTGTGCTTGCTTCTCTGGGGCCAGCAGAGAGTACAGCAGGAGCACGTGAAGCGGGAGGGAGGCATCCGGCTGCTCACCTGGAGGGAAAGCAGAGGTCACTGGCACCCAGGCCGGGACAGATGCCCACAGGCAGGAGCTGGCCACAGCGGCCCTGTGCCCACAGGCTGCTCCACCAGAGCTCCTTTCTTTGCCCTGCTGCAGAGGCTCCCCTTGGGACCAGCCAGGCCAAGCCTGGGGGGACTGCTGAGAGGTTCCCAGGGGCTCTCTTGTCTCTGCTGCCCTGAACTGGATCTGAACCCTTGTGCTGCACAATCTCCTCCTCCAAACCCCTGGGATGGATCCCGGGGGCCTGACTCCGCTCCTCGTGTCCTGGCAGCATTGTGGTGGGGTCAGGCTGAGCCTGTACTGGGGTACTCTCTGCTGCTCCACTCAGCCCCTGGCTGGGCACAGCAGGGCACTGGGTCCACCTACATTCAGGGGGCCCCTGCAAGCACATGGAGCTGGGCAACACCCCTGGGCCCTGGAGGCCTGCGTCCCTCAGCAAAGGGGTTGGCAGCCCCCATTATATTCAACATGGCAAATGTTCGAGGCCTCCTCATGCCGGGCAGTTTCAAGAACTCAGGAAGCATCGGGGACAAAACTGCTAGAACCCCAGCTCCTGGGGGGCCCACAAGGGCTCTGGGTACATCCTCAGGGCAGAGCTAACGAACGTGAGCAGGAAGCGGTGCTAGGGCCACACCTTCATCTTGCCCGCCATCCCCCAGGTCCAGATCGAGGTCGGAGTCCAGGGCCCCCTCTTCCTCATCCACTTCTGCCTCCCTGTCCTCATCGCCTTCGCCTGCCGGTAACACCGAGTAATGATCCAAGTTGATCTGGGGCAGCACCTACGGCGAACAAGACATAGACACCTGGGCTGCAGGGATCCTGGATGTGACGACGCGGCATGTGCAGGAAGACAGGTGCCCTCGCGTGGAAGCCCCAGTCCACACCCATGGGCCGTGCAACCTGGGGCAGGCCACATAATTCTCTCTTCCTGCCTGAGTTTCCCCACCTAAACATTGGGGACTATCATAGACCTTGTCTCTCAGGCTGGTGGGAGGGTTGTGTGAACACACGTGAGGAACCTGGATCGCTGCCTGACACATCGGTAGTGCAACAGGCAAGTCAGAGACCGCTGAGTGCTTACGCTACTGTCACGGACCACAAGACCCATGGTGCCTTCACGCAGAGGCTAGAGGAAAGCCCCTCCCAGCCCAGTCATCCCAGAGTAGCTGGGAGTACAGGTGCACGCCACCATGCCTGGCTAATTTTGTATTTTTAGTAGAGACAGGGTTTCGCCATGTTGGTCAGGCTGGACTTGAACTCCTGACCTCAGGTGATCCACCTGCCTCAGTCTCCCAAAGTGCTGGGATTACAGGCATAGCCACCACGCCCGGCCTTCTTTTCCTTTTCTGAGACAGAGTCTCGCTCTGTTGCCCAGGCTAGAGTGCACTGGGGCCATCACAGCTCACTGCAGCCTTGACCTCCTGGGCTCAGATGGTTCTCCCGCCTCAGCCTCTGAGCAGCTGGGACCACAGGCATGCGCCACTGCACTGGATTAATCTAAAAAATTTTTTGTAGAGACATGGTCTCACCATGTTGTCCAGGCTGGTCTCAAACTCTAGGCCTCAAGCGATCCTCCCACCTTGGCCTCCCAAAGTGCTGTAATTACAGGCGTGAGCCACTGTGCCCGACCAGGAACTGGATTTTTAATTTCATTTGATTCCAATTACACTGAAACCTAAGCAGCCACATGGGGCTGGCAGCCGCCATCCTGGACAACGCAGCCTTACTCTCCAGGAGTCCCTGCCAGCCCCCCACATACCTCGGCCCGCGCCTTCTTGGCCCTGGCCCTCGACTTCTTAAACTTCCGCATTTCCTCCGCCGAGTCTTTCTGATCGTCGTCCTTTTCTGGGAGAGGGGCAGGTTGGGGAGAAAGGTGTCTGTGGCCGGCATGGTCGCCAGTACGCTGCTCTTTGTTGTTCAAGGCACGGCCACTCAGTGGTGGCCATTTATTCGGGGGTGAGGTGGGGGACGGCAAAGGTGCTGATGCTTCCAGAGGGAAGCTCAGAGGCGGGAGCTGCACCCCAGCCAGGGAGCACGGGGCCAAGCCCAGCTGCTCAGGGCAGAGCGCTGGTCGGGGCGTCCTCTTTACCTTGTGGCCGGGCTCTGGAGGGTGGGAAAGCCTTTCTGAGCCTGCGGCACAGCGCATGCACCTCAGCCTGCCCCGTCAGGAACACCAGGATGCCACCTGTGGAAAGAATGGGCCCCTCTGTTATCCATCAGTCACTCACAAACATTTGCTTAGCAAGGAGCACCTGCCAAGCCATGCTCTGAGAGGCGGGGTTCCAGGGATAATGGGGGAGGACAGGAGTACACAGACATAGATGAGCAGGGGGCAGCACCCCCAGACTGAAGGAGCTGCCGCCAGGGAGTTCAACAAACATGGCGACCGCACAGCCCAGCAGCGCCACTCCCAGGAACAGACCCAAAAGCCCTGAGAAGCGTGCTCACGCAGAACCCTGCACACCACCCTCGCGACAGCGACAGCGCCGCGGCTGCCCTGAGACCCGAGGCTGCAGGAAGCCTCACTGCTCAAGCTCCCACCTCACCTCCGGCCAGCCCCAGTCTCCCAGAGAATGGATGGGAGCCCCGAAAGGCCGTAAGCAGAGCAAGGACAGAGCATCATGAAGCGGCGACCTTGGCTTCCTTGAAGGACGAGGTCAAGCTTGTTGGGAAGCACCCCCATGGCTCCTTGCCTCCCTAACATGAAGAAAGCCAGCCTTGGGCCCGAATTCGGCACACAAGAGTCTCTGGCTAGGCCGGGTGCAGTGGCTCACACCCGTAATTCCAGCACTTTGGGAGGCTGAGGCAGGCAGCTCACCTGAGGTCAGGAGTTCGAGACCAGCCTGGCCAACATGATGAAACCCCATCTCTACTAAAATACAAAAAATTAGCCGGGCGTGGCAGTGTGCGACCAGTGTGGGACCTGTAATCCCAGCTACTTGGGAGGCTGAGGCAGGAGAATCACTTGAACCTGGGAGGCAGAGGTTGCAGTGAGCCAAGATCCGCCACTGCACTCCAGCCTGGGCAACAAGAGTAAAACTCCGTCTTAAAAAAAAAGTCTGGCTGGAAGCGATCACAATCTATTCACACAGAAAGGTCACATCCATTTCAGTAACATGAGGTGGGTAACGGAGCAGGTATGATGGGGACAAGGCAGAACTGTGAAGGGTATCTGTGACTCTCGAGGGGATGTGCCTGTTCCCCTGCAGTGTCTATGATCACCTGCCAGCACTGGCCTGGGCCCTGTGGGTTTTTCTGCTTATCAGATAGGGACAGATGGCAAACTCCACCATCTGGTAGCTGCTGAAGCCTCATAGTATTTTGAGTGGAATAAGGCAGGACAGGTGTTGTGAACGCTCTGGAATAAGTGAGGAAGCTGAGGCCTGGCAGGGACAAGGGACTTTTCTGAGCCACTTGGAGATGGGCCCTCCCACACTCGTGCCTTCAGCGAGGGTTTAGGAAGAGAGGCTTCTTTCCCCTGACCCAGCCAGGGCCTCACCTGCGGGCAGCATCCGGTGGATCTTGCAGACCTTCCGGAAGCACTCGCCGCTGTAGTCTTCCAGCGGCGTCCGCTTGTTGAAATGCACAGTCACTGGGAACTGCCTGGATTCCACCTGTGGGATGCCCAGGAAAGCATGGGGAGTGGGGGGCACGAGCTTCGGCCCAGGGCTGCCTTCCCTTTCCCCATTATTCCGAATCAAGGTTTCTAACACCCCCTCCAAGCTGCTGTCAATCCCCAACGTGACCAAGTGAGGTCTCTCAGGAGGCTCCCGACACCAGGGCGTCCTTGTGCCGTCCAAGCTCACAGAGGACATGGGACCCTGTGTTACCTTGATGACCGGTGGCGGCTTGGCGAAGAGCCGCGAGTTCTGGGTGAAGTCCTCCACGCGCAGCGTGGCCGACATGATGAGCAGCTTGAGTGGCAGGTTCCTCTGCGGGAGGACAGGCTCAGTGACCGCGGCCCCAGGACCGCAGGTGGGTCTGAAGCCTGGGAAATCGGCATGGGGGTACCCTGCTGCCCACCCCGTTTCCAGCCCCCACCCTCTGCCCCTTTCTGGATGCCAAAGGCTCCTTGGAGAAAGTGAGTCAATAGCGGGACCTGCCGCTCCCAGGGTGGTGGCTTGTTCCAGGGGGTCTTTCAGAGTCAGGCTTTGATGGTGGAATATGAGGCAGGTGGGCTGAGACTGGGGCCCACCCAACCCAGCTCCCACCTGACACCAAGATTCACTGAGTGTCTGTTCCAGGGGCTCAGGGAGGAGCTGCCTGATTCTCTGGGGTCTGTGGGGGGGTGGGAGGGAGCTCCCGGGAGCTCCCTGGTCCCCAGGCCGCTCAGCAATGCCTCATGGCCTCATGGTAAGCTCTGCTTCAAGCTCTTGCTGCCTTTGCTGCTATGAAACCCCAAACCCAGAAGCTAAGGAGTGGCCAGAGCACCTCTGTGGGAGGCATGACACCCAGCACAGGCCCCTCTCTTGCCCCACAGTGACCGTCCCTGTCTGCCTCACCCCCGTGCCTTCCTGACCCCACTTCACCCTCTCTGCTTGGCCACTCTAGACTCCCTGATGGCCCCCAAAGACATAAACCAAGACCACAGTGAGGTGTCACTGTCCACCCACACGGATGTCTAGAATAACAGAAATGGAAAATGACAAGTGCTGGCAGGATGTGGAGAAACTGGAAGCTCTGACATTGCTGGTGGGGAAGTACCATGGAATTCTGCAGCCACTGTGGGAAATCATTTGCAAATGGTCACACACAGAGTGACCATGATCCAGCTTCTTGGGAGGCTGAAGCAAAAGGATTCCTTAAGCCCAGAAGGTCGGGGTTGCAGTGAGCTGTGATTGCACCACTGCACTCCAGCCTCAGTGACAATGAGACCCTGCCTTGAAACAAAAACAAAAACAAACAAAAACCACCACCACAAAAAACTGTAAAAGGCACAGCGTTTCTTTTTGTTTTTTTCAGATGAAGTCTCGCTTTCTCACCCAGGCTGGAATGCAGTGGCGTGATCTCGGCCCACTGCAAGCTCCACCCGCTGGGTTCAAGTCATTCTCCTGCCTCAGCCTCCCGAGTAGCTGAGATTACAGGTGTGCGCCACCAGGCCTGGCTAATTTTTCGTTTTTTTAGTAGAGACAGGGTTTCACCATGTTGGCCAGGCTGGTCTTGAACTCCTGACCTCAAGTGATCCACTCGCCTCAGCATCCCACAGTGCTGGGATTACAGGCGTGAGCCACCGTGCCCGGCCTAGGGTTTCTTTTTGGATTGATGAGTGACAAAATATAAAACTGTGGTGATGGTTGCACACTCTGTGGACTAAAAGCCACTGAATTGTATATTTGAACAGATTAATGATATGAAATGTGAATCACAGCCCAATAAAGCTTGTTACCAAAAGAAAAAAGGCACCAGGCAGACGCCCGCCTCAGGACCTTTGCACTGCTCTCCTCCAGTCAGACTTCTCCTCGCTCTGCGATGCACCCCACTCACTCCCTCCCTCATTCAGCCTTCAACTTGAGCTCAGAGGTCACCTTTCGGGTGAAGCCCTTGCTAGCCCTGCGTCCTCCCTCCACTGACCCTGGCTTTGTCTGGCACTGGCTCACATACTCTGAGTCTGCGTCCTGCCTGCCACCCTTGCTGAAGTCGAGGCCCCAGGAGGGCAGGAACTGCTAGAACAAGACAGCGTCTTGTTCACTGTCGATTTTCAGGGCCTTGAACATGGCCAGGCTCGTGGCACATGTGGAGCGCAGGCCCCTCTCCCCGCCGGGAGGGTGGGACAGGCCTACTGCATGGAGCCCCGCCCGAGGGTGGCACCCACCAACTCAGCAGGCCCCTGTGTCAGGCTGGGGCAGCAGGGAGACGGAGAAAGAGGCCCTGGGGAGCCCCTCTCAGAGCTCCGGGAGCCTGGCCCTCGGCCGGGCAGGACCACCCGCTCTGCTGATCCCAGAGGCCCAGAGGCCTCATCAACCAGCCCCACTGCGCCTGGCCAGGCATCAACACTTCTCCTGAGCCTCTTTGGATGGGGAGAAGGACACCAGTTTATGAGGCTGGCGCCAGGGCGGTGGGGAGGGGATCACACAGGGGCTGTTCCAAGATTCACGGCCCTGGCACTGGGCCTAGACCTATGCCCAGGGAGACCTTGTGCTCAGGGGACCTGCTCATGGCAGCAGCCCAGGGTACAACAGGGAACAGGTGAAGGGAGCCCAAGCCTCCGACAGAGCTGGGGGGTTCAGGGCTCGGGGCTCCCCAGCACCCGCCTCCTGTGCTACCTTGGCCCGGAGAGTCACAATGCGAGACAGGAGGCCGATGAGGATGTCCGTGTACACGCTCCTCTCGTGGGCCTCGTCGATGATCACCACCTTGTACCGCAGCAGCAGGAAGTCCTGGGGGGAGGTCCAGGGGTGAGGCCCACCCTTCCAGCCTGAGCCCCAAGGGCCGCTTCACGTCCCAGAACTCCCACTTGAGGAGACAGTGTTAGAGGAAGGGCAGCTGCTCTTCATCAGAGGTGAGCTGCTCAACTCGGATGCCCGCAGGGTGGGATGGCAGATGGGAAATGGACATGAGATGTGGGGTGGGGCCGTGGGCAGTCGGACAGCAGGTGCCACACAGACAGGGGCCACCCAGACCCAAACTGCATCCACCGCCACCCCCAGGAGTCCCAGTGGCCTCAAAGCCAGGAGGGCTGGAATCACCTTTGCCATCCCCCTGGGAGACTGGCCCTGCCCAAGGGGACGTCACAGCCAGCACAGAGCACAGCTTCTTCACCAGACAGCAGTCCTCCACCCGGGCCCTGCATGCTCTCTGGACACGCGTGCCACCCGCTTGATGGAACGGCCGGCTCCCTAGGAAGCGTGGGGTGCTTCCCCAAGGCCCAAGAGGGCTGACAGGGGAGGCAGCAGCTAGGGTTCTGATTCACAAATGGAAAGTCCTTGGGACGCAGCTTCTGTGGCCAGGGACCGTGAAGACGCTCAAGAGCAAGCCCGAGCGGCCCCTCCCCTGTCCCTCAGCCTGAGGCTCGTACCCCACTCCGAGTCTGGTGCTGCCCCTCACCAAACGCAACTGGACTTGAAGCTCCCAAGAGAGGGCTGTGTCTGGACCCCCCGCAGGGCAGAGCCTGCACACTACAGGCATTCAGTACACCCTGGGCAAGGCGTGAACTCTGTGAGTCGGTCATAATAAAAATACAAGTTCATATTTCACGAGCATCTTCTCGGTACGGGCCACGGTGCTAAGCTGTTAGCATGCACTCTACAACTTCCACTTCAAAAGGATTCTCTGAGAAATGCATCAACATACTCATCAAGAAACTGAGCTTGGAGAGGTTAAGTAACTCGCCCAAAGTCACGCAGCACCGTGGGAGTGCTGGATCAACAGGTGGCTTGCCGGCTGCTTATATCCCAGGTGACATCCTAGCACCCCGCCCCCATGCCCACTGGCCTTGCTCTGTGAGCCAGGATCCGCAACCAACCTTCTGGATTTCTTTGAGCAGCACACCATCCGTCATGAACTTGATCCTGGTCTCCTCTGTCACGTTTCCTTCATATCGGATCTGGTAGGAGACCACCCTGTGTGGGTAGAGTTCGGTTTAGGGCAGAGCCGCGCCTGGCTGGGGCTGTCGCCACGGGGCCACTACAAGGCAGGCTGTGGAGCAGGCAGGCGGCTTGAGGGCAGGGCCCGCCAGCAACCCGAAACAAGTCCCAGACATCTCCCCAGTCCACTCTTCCTCCTCCAAAATCCTGGTTTCTGAAGGGAAGGGAAGGAGCTGTTAAGGGCAACTGAGGAGCCAGGCCCTGAACACCTCAGCCAGAGCCCTCCTCAAATGGCGACTATGCCAGGAGACGCCGGGGAGACCTGCACATGGGCTGGAGTGTGTTCCGGAGACTTCACAGACTTGGCAACTATCATCGGGGTACTGCAGCTGTGTGTGTTTCACAAAAAGTCCTTGTCTTAACTCAAAAATTAGCCTGGTGTGGCGGTGCGCACCTGTAGTCCCAGCTACTCAGGAGGCTGAGGCGGGAGAATTACTTGTGCCCAAGAGGCTGAGGCTGCACTGAGCAAAGATGGCACCACTGCACTCCATCCTGGGTGACAGAACCATCTCAAAAAACAAAAAATGGCTCATGCCTGTAAGCCCAGCACTTTGGGAGGCCAAGGTGGGTGGATCACCCGAGATGAGGAGTTCAAGACCAACCTGGCCAACATGGTGAAACCCCATCTCTACTAAATACAAAAATTTGCCGGGCACCTGCAATGCCAGCTATTCGGGAGGCTGAGGTAGGAGAATCGTTTCAACCCAGGAGGCAAAGGTTGCAGGGAGCCAAGATCGCACCACTGAACTCCAGCCTGGGTGACAAAGTGAGACTCCGTCTCCAAAAAGAAAAAAAAAATTAGTTCTTATCTCTCAGATCTGTTGAGAGATAAAATATTAAGGATAAAATATTGAGGATAAAATAAGATACCGAAGATTTGCTTCTGAACAATGGTGGGGAGGGGGCCCAGGAGGAGGGTACAGACCCAACAGGGTAGGGCAGGAGTTGACAATTATTACAACTGGGTCTTGGGTACCTGGGGGCTCATTATACTATCCTTTCTACTTATGTATACGCCCCCCACTTTTTTTTTTTTTTTTTCTTTTGAGATGGAGTCTCACTCTTGTTGCTCAGGCTGAAGTGCAATGGCGTGATCTCGGCTCACCGCAACCTCGGCTCACGGCAACCTCCGCCTCCCGGGTTCAAGCGATTCTTCTGCCTCAGCCTCCTGAATAGCTGGATTACAGGCATGTGCCACCACACCTGGCTAATTTTTTTGTATTTTTAGTAGAGATGGGTTTTCTTCATGTTTGTCAGGCTAGTCACAAACTCCCAACCTCTGGTGATCCGCCTGCCTCGGCCTCCCAAAGTCCTGGGATTACAGGCATGAGCCGCCGTGCCCAGTCCCCAAATTTTTATAATATTTAACAAGTTAAAAAGAGGATGAGGCAGCTTTGTCTAGATGCATGCTGACTATGCACAGAATTGTCCAGGAGGATGTGCAGGAGAGGGGCAGCGGTGGCTGCCCCTGGAGAGGAGGCAGGGCACTGGGTGAGAAGGGGCCCCCAGTACTGCGTCCCTGCCTTAGTGTCCTCCCAGCCTAACGTACAAAGACAACAAGTCCCCCGACTGGCATGCTGACCGGGGGGCTGGTAGCTCTGTCTGGTCCACCACCACGTCCTAAGAGCCCAGGACGGGCCTGGCACACTAGATGCTGCCTAGTAACATCTGATGAGTGGGCGGATGAGGCAAGCTCTCACTCTGTGCTCTTTTGTGCCTTCTGGATTCTAGACTATGTTGGACATGTTAGACACAGGCCTCTGCATTATAAACACATGCTCCCAGCCATTGTAAAGCAAGTGCTATATCTGCCTGTTCAAGGTTGCTTTCCAAAGCAAGTCCTACAAACTTACCGCCTGAAGATTTTTTTTTTTTTTTTAAACAGTTTCACTCGTCGTCCATGCTGGAGTGCAATGGTGCGATCTCGGCTCATGGAAACCTCTGCCTCCCGGGTTCAAGTGATTCTCCTGCCTCAACCTCCCGAGTAGCTGGGATTACAGGCATGTGCCACCACACCTGGCTCATTTTGTATTTTTAGTAGAGACAGGGTTTCTCCATGTTGGTCAGGCCGGTCTCGAATTCCTGACCTCAGGTGATCTGCCCGCCTCGGCCTCCCAAAGCGCTGGAATTACAGGCGTGAGCCACCACACCTGGCCAAGATTTTGTACTTTAGAACCTTGAGTTTTAGATTAACCCGGCAATGCTAGTTACTAGCTCCGTGACTGCCTACATCTGGCCCCCTGCTCTGTTCTTGAGCCCCTGGATGGGCCACTCTGTCCCCTTGGCACACTGTGCAGGATGTAAGCCGAGGGCCTGCTTGGAGGCCCCCTGCTTGGGCAGGTCCTGGAAAGCTCTCTCCCACAATGATTCCCAGTGCTACATGCAGAGGTGACACTCCTCCACCCAGCACCCTCGGCACAGATGCTGCTGGCTTCCTCCTGGGCTTCCCACGTCTGGGCAAGTCCACAGGACCACCCCATAGTCCGCCCCAGGAAGTAGAGCCCTCACCGCTGGGACAGATTCATCTCCTTGGCCACTCGCTGGGACATGGCCATGGCGGCCACTCGGCGGGGCTCCGTGACACCGATGATGCTGTCTTCACTGGGGGAAGAAGAACATGGCCATCAACAGTGCGCGGCCCCACCTGTTCATCCCAAAGCCTCATGCAGTTCCACAGCAAGATTTGCCATACTGACCTGGTGCTCACCCAGGGGTGGTGGGAAACAATGCCAGGTTGCACTACTTTTAACAGCAAAGGGAACAGCCCAAAGGCCAACAACACACAGAAAATGGTTCGACATTCACCATGCAGCGGACACCAGGCAGCCGCTAGAAGGAATGGGGCCTGGGGGAACCAGGCTGGGAGCTCTGTTTGCCCCAATCAAGCACAAGCTCCTCCAGACACAGGAACCCACCAAGCCGATGGGTGGCTGGTCCCAGCTCTGTGGGAACATTAACACCACGGGCCTGCGGCTGCTCTCCCTCAAAAGGCTGCTGATGGGGCTGTCCCTCGCTGGGTGCCTGAACCTGTACAACAGGAGAGCTCCCTCCATTCCCTGTAAGTGCGGGGCCCACTGTGCCCAGGCTGTTTGTGCAAACAGGGTGGTTTATGCCAGACACCTGCTTTCCTTTTAGGCATCTAGGATTTCGTTCCTGCCAGGCAGGGCGGGCTTAGGCGACCCCAGTAACAGCCGTGGACCCTGAATCTCTAACAAGCTTCCCTGGTGGAGGACAGTTCCTGTGTGGCCACAGGTGGCTACTGGAGAATCCAGTGCGCCCTGTGTGAGTCCACCGGGAGGGGACTCTGGAAGCTGGAGCTGGGCTTCCCCAGAACACCCCAGGTACCACTGCCCTCTGCTGATCACGTCCTTCGCTGTAATATACCATAACCATGTGCAGGATAACATGCTGAGTCCTGGGAGTCCCCGGTCAATCACCAAACCTGAGCATGGTCTTGGGGACCCCAACACACATGGGTCAAAAGTGCCAATGGCAGGCTACACAGTGAAAATAGTAAGCACAGGCTGGGCGGGGTGGCTCGCACCTGTAATCCCAGCACTTTGGGAGGTCGAGGTGGGTGGATCACATGAGGTCAGGAGTTTGAGACCAGCCTGACCAACACAGTGAAACTCTGTCTCTTGGCTGGGCGCAGTGGCTCATGCCTGTAATCCCACCACTTTGGGAGGCCGAGGCAGGCGGATCACGAGGTCAGGAGATCAAGACCATCCTGGCTAACATGGTGAAACCCCGTCTCTACTAAAAATACAAAAAAATTAGCTGGGCGTGGTGGTGGGCGCCTGTAGTCCCAGCTACTTGGGAGGCTGAGGCAGGAGAATGGCGTGAACCCGGGAGGCGGAGCTTGCAGCGAGCCGAGATCGCGCCACTACACTCCAGCCTGGGCAACAGAGTGGGACTCCGTCTCAAAAAAAATAATAATAAAAAGAAAAAAGAAAAAAAAAAAGAAACCCTGTCTCTACTAAAAATACAAAAATTAGCTGGGCATGGTGGCGGGCGCTTGTAATCCCAGCTATTCAGGAGACTGAGGCAGGAGAATCACTTGAACCCGGGAGGCGGAGGTGCAGTGAGCCAAGATCACACCCCTGTACTCCAGCCGGGGTGACACAGCGAGACGCTGTCTCAAAAAAAAAAAAAAAAAGGAAAAAAGAAAATAGTAAGCACATAGCTCTATGTGCCAGGAATTAAGTGTGCTACGCAAGTTCACTCACTTAATCCACACGACAATCTTGTGAAGTAGGTGCCATTATTCCCATCTCACAGCTGGGGCCCAGAGAGGTTAAGTAGCTTGTCTGAAGTCACACAGCACGCACAGGGCAGATCCAGGATTGGATCCTGGGGAGCCCAGGCTGTTATCGACCTTTCGGGGCATCTCCAGTGTCACTGAGGGACCCAGAGAGAACCCTGTGTCCAGCCCCTACCTGCTGTAGCCTGCTTCATAGAGAAACTGAGGCACCTGTGTCGTCTTCCCACTGCCGGTCTCCCCACACACGATGACGATGGGGTGCTCGGCCACAGCCTCCATGATTACTTGTTCTTCAGAGAGAATTGGGAGCTTCAGCCGTTCTTCCTGGAAGGAAAGGAAGTCAGCACTTAGGGAGCAGCAAGACTAGAGACAGTGATGTGACCTCCAGGAAGGTGGCAGCTGACACATGGGTGCTGAACAGATGTGCCTGCTGGGGAACAGAGGCCTTGACAGTTAGGGAGGGGACCAGGAACCATGGTCCAGGAGAGACAGAGACCGCATTCTTCAGGACACCAGGCCTGACATCCCCAGGCACAGCTTTGTTGGGGCAGAGCAGTCTCTCAGAGATATGGGAACCCTCAGCTGTTGCTGGCAGGAGTCTCAATTAATGGCACAGCCACTTCGATAAATAATCTGGTGCGAATTTTCTCAAAGTTAAGGATGTGTGGCCCTGCAGTTCCTCTCCTAGGTGCATATTCCAGAGCAGGGGCTTTCTACATTTTCTCCTATGACTCATGGAAAGAAATACATTTTATATCATGACTCAGTACACACACAGGCACGTATATGTATCGTATATGGAAGGAACAGTTCTGTGAAACATGGCTCACCCTAATGTGTATTCAGTGGCGCGATCTCGGCTCACTGCAACCTCTACCTCCCGGGTTCAAGCGATTCTCCCGCCTCAGCCTCCTGAGTAGCTGGGATTACAGGCACATGCCACCATGCCCAGCTAATTTTTGTATTTTTAGTGGAGACGGGGTTTCACCAGGTTGGCCAGGCTGGTCTTGAACTCCTGACCTCAGGTGATACGCCCACCTCGGCCTCCCAAAGTGCTGGGATTACAGGCGTGAGCCACCATGCCTGGCCAACAAGCTCATATTCTTAATTTTATTCTATTTCTATTCTATTCTATTCCACTTGTTGTATTTATTTACTTTTTGAGACAGAGTTTCACTCTTGTTGTCCAGGCTGGAGTGCAATAGTGTGATCCTGGCTCACTGCAACCTCCACCTCTCGGGTTCAAGTGATTCTCCTGCCTCAGCCTCCCAAGTAGCTGGGATTACAGGCACCCACCACCATGCCTAGCTAATTTTTATATTTTCAGTAGAGACGGGGTTTCACCATGTTGGCCAGGCTGGTGTCAAACTCCTGACCTCAGGTGATCCACCCACCTTGGCCTCCCAAAGTGCTGGGATTACAGGCATGAGCCATCGTGTCTGGCCTCCATTTGTTTTTTTTAAAAATATGAGGCCAGGCATGATGGCTCATGCCTGTAATCCCAGTGACTTGAGAGGCCAAGGCAGAGGATTGCTTGAGGCCAGGAATTCAAGACCAGCCTGGGCAACATAGCCAGACTCTGTCTCTACAAAAAAAATAAAAATAAAAAAGTTAGCCAGGCATGGTGGCACATATCTATAGTACCAGCTACTCAGGAGGCTGAGGTGGGAGGACTGCTTGAGCCCAGGAGGTAGAGGCTGCAGTGAACTGTGATCACACCACTGCACTCCAGCCTCGGTGACAGAACAAGACATCGTCTCAAAAAAAAAAAAAAGAAAAGATTAAAAGCTACTCAATTCATGACCCAAATATGGCTATGACGTCATTTGCAAACACTGTCCAAGAGAAACTTCTGCACATGCGCTCATAGGAGAGGGACAAGAACGTTTAAAACAGCAGTGAAGGCCGGTCATGGTGCTCATGCCTGTAATCCCAGCACTTTAGGAGGCCAAAGTGGGCAGATTGCCTGAGTTTGGGAGTTGCCTGAGCTTGGGAGTTCAAGACCAGCCTGGGTAACATGGCAAAACCCTGTCTCTACAAAAAAAATACAAAGTTAGCCAAGCATAGTAGCATGTGCCCACAGTCCCAGGCTCCTTGGGAGGGTGAGGCAGGAGGGTCACTTGAGCCTCAGAGGTGGAGGTTGCAGTCAGCTGAGATCAAACCTCTGCACTTTAGCCTGGGTGACAGAGTGACACCCTGTCTCAAACGAACAACAAAAACAGCAGTGAAGGTAATAGCAAAAAGCTAAAACAACTAACTATCCAGCAACAGAATACTTATCCTGCACTATATTCACACCGTGGAATACTCGATAGCAGTGGGGAAAAAAATAAATGAGCCTCAGCTGCCTGCATCAACATGGATGTATCCCAAGATATAATGCTGAGTAACAAAAAAGCAAACTGGAATAACATAAATGACATGACACCACTTTTAAATACAGGCAAACCTATGGTATGTATTGCTTAGGAATATGGACAGGATATGAATAGAGAAAAAGTCACAAAGAAAAGCAGGAACTGAAGTCCCAAGGGATGGCAGGGACACGGAATGGAGGAGGCCAGGCCCCTGAGTGACTGCATGGAGCAGAACCCCACACCCTCCTTGCCACCAGATGGCACTGGGTGATGACATCACCTAGAAGCAAACGTTTGTGGTGTGAAGCCACTGGCACTTTGGGGTCATTTGCTAGAGCAGTCAGCTTACCCTGATGAAGACATACAGAAGCAGAAAAATGTACCTAGACACAGGATCCCAATTCCATTCAATGGCCAAGCATTATACCTCTAGGGATCCAGAATTCCTATGTGGGCTGTGGGCTTTCCATGCCCCAAATCCTTTCATTGTCGTCACAACCCAGTGAGACACTCATTGTACCAGGAAGGGAAAAGTCACAGAGATGGGGAGCCCCTTCAGTAGCCGGAGTATTCCCATTTTACAGATGCACGGGAAGTGAGCTGGAGAGCAGGGGAATCAGCACTTGATTTCGGGTCAACTGATTCACAGCCCAAGCTCTTATCTGGATCGGGGCAGCCCAGGCCAGGCCCGCTGGTCAGAGGGCAATGGCGATGAACCTATTGCGGCTGACCTCCAGGGCCCCGAGCCTGCCAGGCGTGCCGCCAGACACCCGCCCTGCACTGTGATCCTCCTTGCGCACCAATCCCTGCCACAGCCTCAAGGGAGGTGCAGTCACTCTCCCCTTTCCCAGACGGGGACACGGAGGCACAGAGAAGGGATGCCCTTGCCCCACTTCACCAGGACACCCTCTGCGCACCTCTCGCCCGCTAACCTAGATTCTTAATTACAAACACCGGGTGGCGAACCTGCATTTCCGGGGAGCGGTTCACAGGGATGAAGACAGCGGGCTTAGCCAGGGCCCTGGGCAGTGGTGGGGCTGCAGCTGGAGGAGGAGGAACAGACATCCCAGCCAGCACGGGCTGACTGCTGGGTGCTGGAGCTGGCGGCAGAGGTGCCACGGTGGTCCCCATACCAGCCTCAGCCGGCTCAGCAGCCGGGTCCTCGGCCAGCTCCGACTCCTCCTCCAGCTCTGATTCCGACTCCTCCTCCTCCTCCTCCTCCTCAGCTGAGGGCCAGCGGCGACGCTTCCGGTGGGCACCGCTGAGGCTGCTGATCTTCTCCTGGCCCGGGGCTACCACCTCGTCAGGCTTCCTGTTGAGATAGCAGAGACTTCAGGCACAGAGGCCCCACCTCAATCTCCAGAGGTCAGGACTCCAGGGCCACACCCCTTTCTGCCTCAGGGCCTTTGCACCTGCTGTTACACTCCCTGAAACCCCCTTCCTGCAGATACCTCCTCTCACTCCACTTAAGCCTCTGCTTAAGCACCAGCTGTCAGGGAGGCTCCCTGACCACACACAGACCCCACATCTCTCCCTTCTCCCTCCATCTGGCTCTTCCCTGCTTCATTTTCTGCTCAGTGCTTCCTAGCGCGGGACACAGATGCACTCACCTAATGACTTCCCATGATTACATCTCCCCTCATGACACAGGGAAGCTCCTTAAGAGAAAGGACTTTATTTCTATGCGCTGCTCTATCCCCAGGGCCTAGCAGAGAGCCTGGGTCTCTGCACTCGATAAACAGTCACTAACTGACAGTGCTCACAGGCACCAGCCAGGCCTCATGTAAATGAACAGCACAGGCTGAGGAGACCGCAGAGCCAGGTGGGACTGGGTGGGAGGGGCACACAGGCCATTTAAGGGTCAGTAGCTTGGTGGGGACACTGCTGGTGTGGCCAGATCGTCCAACTAGTCAAGACTAGGTGGGAACATGAATTCACCTTGTCACCCAGGATGGAGTGCAGTGGTGCAATCACGGCTCGCTGTAGCTTCAACCTCCCAGGCCCAGGTGATCCTCCCACCTCAGCCGCCACAGTAGCTGGGACCACAGGCATGAGCCACCATGCCCAGCTAATTTTTGTATTTTTAGTGGAGACGGGGTTTCACCATGTTGGCCATGCTGGTCTCAAACTCCTGACCTCAGGTGATCCACCCGCCTCGGCCTCCCAAAGTGCTAGGATTACAGGTGTGAGCCACGGCACCCTTCCGGCTTGGTTGTTCTAAGCCACTGTTGTTTGCAGTAATTTGTTATGGCAGCGCCAGGAAGCTAACATATTGGCAAACAGCACCCATGCCTTAAAACATGACACAAACTGGTCGGAGGCAGTGGCTCACGCCTGTAATCACAGCACTTTGGGAGGCCGAGGCAGGCAGATCACTCGAGGTTGGGAGTTCGAGACCAGCCTGACCAACATGGAGAAATCCCGTCTCTACTAAAAATACAAAATTAGCCGGGCGTGGTGGCGCATGCCTGTAATCCCAGCTACTTGGGAGGCTGAGGCAGGAGAATCGCTTGAACCTGGGAGGTGGAGGTTGCGGTGAGCTGAGATCACGCCATTGCACTCCAGCCTGGGTGACAGAGTGAGACTCCGTCTCAAAAACAAAAAACAAAAAACAAAAAACACGACACAAACCAAACCAAACAAAACCCGCTGATGGGCCAAATCCAGCCCTTGACCACCTAATGGCAATTTCTGGCCTAATCAGCTGCACGAAAGCTGGAAGAGCTGTAACAAGGGACTCTACACCACAGGAAAACACCGACGTCACTGGAGCGAGAAACTTTGCTGTCCTGTGTGTCGCAGAAGGTTCAGCAGCATCTGTGGCCTTTACCCACTAGAGGCATTTAGGATGACAATGAATTTTCAGCCGCTCAGGCCATCACAAAGGTATTTTCTCAAATGTTCCACTCCCAGAGGACCCCATAACCTGTGCGCCCTCCCTAGGAGGCCCTGGAGGGAGGGCAGGGTTAGGAAAGGACTGGCCAACTCACTCTTTGGTGTGGTACATGCGGTCCCCAGTGCCTAGCTTGGAAGTGGTATAAAAGAGTCTCATCTCAGCTTCGGAAGCCTGGACTTCACTCAGCTTCTGTAGCATCTCTGCTCGCTGGGAAAGGAAACGAGTGTGTTATGCATTTGCCATCACGACTCTCTCCTAAGAAGGGAAGTGAGACTCTAATAAAATTTCAGCATCATTAACACCTGGAGTCTTTAAAATCGGAGGTCAAATTGCAATTCTACTGTTGCATGGTGTTCTTCCGTCAACAGACGCAGCAAGCTGGCTTTTTAACCCCTTTTACAGAATCTGGGGTTGTAGAAATGAGGCTCTCTGTAGCAGGGCATCGCAGTAGAAGATTATGGCCCACCAGATGTCCATCAACAGAAGACAAATAAAGCACAGCTCAGTCACGTACAGCAGTGCTCCCTAGCTGCTCTGAGGAAGGAGGCGGCTTTGTGTGTCTGAGGTGAATTGGTCCCCGAGCTACCCTGAGCAATGCTGTGTGCAGGGGGTATACCCAGTTGGCTTCTTTTAGTTGGGTGAGGGTTTCGTGAGTTTTTACTTTATTGTTCTTGTAATTGTACATATAGGTTTTATACACACTTCTTTTGAGACAGAGTGTTGCTCTGTCACCCAGGCTGGAGTGCAGTGGTGCGATCTCGGCTCACTGCAAGCTCCGCCTCCCGGGTTCACGCCATTCTCCTGCCTCAGCCTCTCCGAGTAGCTGGGACTACAGGCGCCCGCCACCATGCCCGGCTAATTTTTTGTATTTTTAGTAGAGACGGGGTTTCACCGTGGTCTCGATCTCCTGACCTCGTGATCCGCCCGCCTCGGCCTCCCAAAGTGCTGTGATTACAAGCGTGAGCCGCCACGCCCAGCCTACACACTTCTATGTGTGTATTACACACACACACACACACACACATACACACACAGAGAAAGGTATAGCACAGCGGGAAAGCACCCTAAATAGGATTTAAAAAGGACACGCTGACCAGGCGCAGTGGCTCACGCCTGCAATCTCAGCATTTTAGGAGGCCGAGGCGGGCGGATCACCTGAGGTCAGGAGTTCAAGACCAACCTAACCAACATGGTGAAACCATGTCTCTACTAAAAATACAAAAATTAGCCGGGCATGGTGGCGCATGCTTGTGGTACCAGCTACCCGGGAGGCTGAGACAGGACAATCGCTTGAACCTGGGAGGCAGAGGTTGCAGTGTGCTGAGATCACACCACTGCACTCCAGCCTGGGCGACAGAGCAAGACCTTGTCTCCAAAAAAAAAAAAAAAACACGCTCACAGGTGAGTAAGTCTTCCCCCTACTAAGGCTCTGGGGACTGCCCATCCACAGCTTCTGGAGAGAGACCCTCAAGCCTCCTGATGTGAAGACACAGCTCCCACGTGCAGTGGCCTCACCAGAAGTCAAACTTGATTCTCATGAAGGCTCCAGGTCAGGGTTCCTCAATCTCAGCACTATTGACATTTAGGGCCAAATAAGTTTTTGTTTTTCTGTGCATTGTAGGCTGTTAACAGCATCCCATGGCTCCACCTGCCAGATGCCAGCAGCACTCCCAAGTTGTCACAGCCCAAAATGTCTCAAGACACTGCCGAATGTCCCCGGGGCAGCGCGCGAAACTGTCCCGGATGACAGTCACTGCTACAGATCCAAATACTAATGTACAAAAAACTCAGATGGCAGAGGAGCATGTGTAAAATAAAATTTTAAGGCTGGGAGCAGTGGCTCACGCCTATAATCCCTGCACTCTGGGAGGCCGAGGTAGACGGGTCACTTGAGGTTGGGAGTCCAAGACCAGCCTGACCAACATGAAGAAACCCCGTCTCTATTAAAAATACAAAGTTAGCCGGATGTGGTGGCGCATGCCTGTAATCCCAGCTACTTGGGAGGCTGAGGCAGGAGAATTGCTTGAATCCGGGAGGTGGAGGTTGCGGTGAGCTGAGATCATGCCATTGCACTCCAGCCTGGGCAACAAGAGCAAAACTCCATCTCAAAAAATAATAAAATAAAATAAAATTTTAAAAATCCAGAAGGTAAGAAACTGTAAGACAAACAACAAATAAACTACAATGGGAAAAAAAACAAGAGAAGGGCGAGGAGTATCCATGAAACAACAGGAAATTTAACCACTTGCTAGATGTTTGATATTAAAAGATTAGGTGTGCTAATGGTATTCTGGTCATTTTTAAAAGTCTCTACTTATAGAGATACAAATTGAAATATTTATGGATAAAATGCTATGCATAGTGGGTTAAATGGAGGCCTCCCTCAAAGATGTGTTTGTATCCCGGAACTTGCAAACGTGACCCTATTTGGAAAAAAGGTTTTGTAGATGTAATTACGTAATTACGTGAAGGATCTCAAGAGGAAATGATCCTGAGTATCTGAGTGCGACCTAAATCCAATGAGAAGCGCCCTTCGAAGAGACACACGGAGGAAAGGCCGAGGGAAGACGGAGGCAGAGATTGGAGTGACGCAGCCACAAGCCAAGGGAACGCCTGGAGACGCCAGGAGCAGGAAGAGGCCAGGAATGACCCTCCCCTGAGCCCAGTGAGGAGCACCACCCTGCCAACGCCTTGATCTCGGACTTCTGGCCTCCTACGCTGGGAAGGAACCAGTTTCTATTGTCCTAAGCCCCTCAGTTTGTGGTCATTTGTATGACATCCCCAGGAAACTAGTACAGATTCATTGCATGTGGGATTTGCTTCAAAATGACCCAGGGGTGGGAAAGTGACCAGCAGTGGAGATGATCCAAGATTGACCAGGGGCTGATCAATGTTGGAGCTGGCAATGGGCACGTGGGAGTTCATCATACTGTTCTCTTTACTCTTGCAAATGTTTGAATTTCCCATGACAAACTTTTTTCCTCTATGAAAAATTTAAGGTTGGCTGGGCATGGTGGCTCACGCCTGTAATCCCAGCACTTTGGAAGGCCGAGGCGGACGGATCACGAGGTCAGGATATCAAGACCATCCTGGCTAACATGGTGAAACACCGTCTCTACTAAAAATAAAAAATAATAAAAAAAATAGCCTGACGTGGTGGCACATCCCAGCTACACAGGAGGCTGAGGAAGGAGAATCGCCTAAACCCAGGAGGTGGAGGTTGCAGTGAGCCGAGATCATGCCACTGCACTCCAGCCTGGGCAACAGAGCAAGATTCCATCTCAAAAAAAAAAAAAAAAAAAAAATTTAAGGTTTGATAGAGCTAGAAAAGGTGTGGGGGGTGGTGGAACAAAACAAAAAAAGAAAAAAAATTAAATTTAAATTAAAAAAAAGAAGAAAAAACAATAAAGGAAAAAAGCTTGACATTCTCCGGAATGGTTCAGTTCAGTTCTTCTGCCATAGTAGCTGCATTTCAAGTGCTCAACAGCAATATGTGGTTAGTGGCTACTGCACTGGACCATGCACTGGAATTTTCCTCGTTCCAGAAAGTTCTATCAGTTGCGCCACAGAGACCCCATCAGGAGGAGAGAGACCCCCCATCTCTCTCTATGCTGGAGAGCCACTTGCAGACCCTGCCCGAGTGGGGCGTACCTGGCTCTTTTTCTCCTTCTGTTCTAAGATTTTCTGCAGCACTTTCTTCTCCTTCTTGGTCAGAGGCTTCTTCTCCTTCTTTGACAGGGGAGGGGCTTTGGTCTTCTTTTTCTTCTTCCCCGGTAGAACGAGCGCATTGCTTGCATCAACTCCCTTCAACGTGTCCTTGTCTGAAAGAGCACAGTTATTAAGTCTCCATTCTCCTTGAGGTAGCTCTGGTCCCGCCTCCCACAGGCCCCCTGACCCGCATGGGGGCCTCCTGAGCCTGCACACAGGAACAGGGGGGTCTGTGAGGTCAAATCTATTTTCATAACAATACTATGATGTTCTCAAGGCCAGGCGCAGGGGCTCATGCCTGTAATCCCAGCACTTCGGGAGGCTGAGGCAGGTGGCTCACTTGAGGTCAGGAGTTCGAGACCAGCCTGGCCTACATGGCGAAACCCTGTCTCTACTAAAAATACAAAAATTAGCCAGGTGTGGTGGTGGGTGCCTGTAATCCCAGCTATTTGGGAGGCTGAGACAGGAGAATCTCTTGAAACTGGGAGGTGGAGGTTGCAGTGAGCCGAGACCGTGTCACTGCACTCCAGCCTGGGCGACAGAGTGAGACTCCCGTCTCAAAAAAAAAAAACCCAAAAAAACAATACTTTTCTCTTTTTGTTTTTTTGAGATGGTGTCTCACTTTGTCCCCCAGACTAGAGTGCAGTGGTGCGATCTCGGCTCACTGCAACCTCCGCCTCCCAGGTTCCAGCAATCCTCCTGCCTCAGCCTCCCGAGTAGCTGGGATTACAGGCATGTACCACCACGCCCAGCTAATTTTTGTATTTTTAGTAGAGACGGGGTTTTACCATGTTAGCCAGGTGGTCTCGAACTCCTGACCTCAAGTGAGCCACCCGCCTCAGCCTCCCAAAGTGCTGGGATTACAGGCGTGAGCCACCGCGCCCAGCCTGATGTTCTGTTAAGAGTGTACGGTGGGGCCGGGCACGGTGGCGCACACCTGCAATCCCAGCACTTTGGGAAAATCACCTGAGGCCAGGAGTTGGGGACCAGCCTGGCCAACATGGCAAAACCCCATCTCTACAAAAAATACAAAAACTAGCCAGGTGTGATGGCATGCCCCTATAATCCCAGCTACACGGGAGGCTGAGGCATGAGAACTGCTTGAACCCGGGAGGTGGAGGTTGCAGTGGGCAGAGATCATGCCACTGCACTCCAGCCTAGGCGACAGAACAAGGCTCTATTTCCAAAAAAAAAAAAAGAAAGAAAGTATATAGTGGACTGGGCTAAGTTTCTGTCACATCTATTTCTAAACATAATAGTTTGAAAGTATACAATCTAGACAATTTTAGAAAAATTCAGTTATCATATCACTCTTCAACTCCACCAACTGCAGAATCTTAGGTAAGACAGACCTTAGCAAGTATCTGTGTCTGCCTGATGTCTGATGCTGGGGTTTGCTCTCCGGTGTTCCTGTGTGGGGAGGATCTGATTCTTTGATTAACCGTTTGGTTTCTATGTCTTTATGTTACAAAGAGGACAGGTTTTGTGACCCTAATTAATTAAGTACAATGGGCTGGGTGTGGTGGCTCATGCCTGTAATCCCAGCACTTTGGGAGGCCGAGGCAGGCAGATCACCTGAAGTCAAGAGATTGTGCCACTGCACTCCAGCCTGGCAACAGAGCAAGGCTCCATCTCAAATAAATAAATAAATAAAAGAAGGTAATCTGAGTCATGTTCTTATGAGATTCCTCTGGCCCCTGAGAAAGGCAGGGATACATGGAAATGTCCTGTTCTGATGTGAGAAACAACTTTCCCCAAATCTCTGGGTCTGAGAGACCTCAGCCCCTCTGCTCAGGTGGTGCAGTTCCAAGTGTCAGCCCGGTGTCTACGGCTGTCTTTGAGGTGCCATCCTGAATTGTCACTGCCATCATAACGGTTGTCACCTGTCCCGGGACACACCCCACCTCTGTAACCTTTCTTTACTTTTCAAAGCAACATATTTTCCCAGATTACCATCTCCAAAACTCTGATAGGAGGTAAGACGGCTGCTACAGGTTAAATATCCCTTTCCAGAAATGCTAGGGACCAGACGTGTTTTAGATTTAGGAACATCTGTATTCTATTCACTGGTTGAGAATCCCTAATATAAAAATTTGACATCTGGAATGCTCCAATGAGCATTTCCTTAAGTGTCATGTTGACACTCTAAAACTTTTGAATTTTGGAGTATTTTGGATTAAGGCTGCTCAACGTGTGCTACTGGTCCCATTCTGCAGACGTGAAAAGGAAGGCACAGAGATGTTAGGGGATCTGCCTCAACTCCCAGCCTGTCTGTGGAACCTTTTTTTTTTTTTTTTTGAGATGGAGTCTCGCTCTCTCACCCAGGCTAGAGTACAGTGGTGCGATCTTGGCTCACTGCAACCTCCGTCTCCTGGGTTCAAGCCATTCTCCTGCCTCAGCCTCCCGAGTAGCTGGGACTACAGGTGCCCACCACCACGCCTCCTCTGCTCTAAACGCTCCCATGGCTGCCCTCTCCCGTGGAGAAAAAGCCCCAGTCCTCGCCAAGACTGCAGTCCAGGCCCGACCTGCCCTGGCCCCCTGTTTTTTCTCTCATCTCCAGGCAGCCACTCAGGTCTCCTTCAGATCTTGACTGTAACAGAGTGATGTCTTCTCCAGCAACTCTATGGGATGCTGCAACCCACCCAATAACCTCTTCTGTTTTATCTGCTCACTGTATCCACAGAACTTTCTAGGTTTATTCTTTGCCTGTCTCCTCCTATACAGCAGGTAAACTCAGGGATTTTCTAAAAATCTCCCTTTCTGCTATGTCTCCAGTGCCTAGAATAGTGCCTGGCATGTAATAAGGGCTACTCCTAAAAAGGGGTCTAAGAGAAATGTCAGCCAGCCTGGAGCTGAGCAGACAAGACTGGGCTGAAAATACACATTTGGGGGTCGCTGGAGATTATAAAGAGATTATAATCGAAGTCATGGGAACGGATGGAACTACTCCTATTTTTTTTTTGCCAAAGTCTCCATGTTACTATTTGAGGGCGAGAGAAATCCCGGGTATTCCATATACACTGTTAAAACTAGGCTGTCACTAAGCCCCTCTCCTTTGGATCATCTGGAATGGGGGGACCCATTCCCCCATTCCAGATGATCCATCCCACCCCTCTGGGATCCCCACCTGAGAATCCTGAAGGCAGGGCACAGGCCGCCCTGGGAAATCCCCGAAATCCAGCCCCCGTCCGGGGATGTCTTACCCTCCAGTTCCAGCTGCACGGGGGGCGACTCGGGGGGGCCCTTCGAGGGGCCGGGGCCCGCCTGCTGGCGCCCCTTGATGTTGTACCGCCGGCGCAGCTTCCCCATGGCGACTAGGCCCGGGTGGGCGCTCCAGCGGGCCGAACCAGCAGAGCAATCTGAAACCCAGCCCACGTGGGTTCCCAGACCACCAACTCCGGCCGTGAGACTTCCGGGTTGCGATATCGCGAGAGCTGTAACTGACTTTGCCGCTGAGGGGCGGGGTTGGAAGAGAAACCCAGCGAAGAGAAGAGGCGGAGCCGGGCCGGGTAGGGGGCGGGGCTATTTAGAGAAGTAGGCGGGGCCTGAGGTCGCAGCTCAGGCCCGAGTTTAAGTCCGGGGCTGTTCTCGCTTGGGGTAGTCTGGGTTTAAATATGAATTATATCTACTGATACTAATTTGGCTGCTTGGGAGAGGAAGTGTTTTGCCACCTTTTAAAATATACCCCGCCCCCAGTACTCCAAACTTCTTCCCCCCAACCCTGGTTTGCGCATCTGCATTTTCTGATATTCCTACAAGAAACGTATTAGTCGTGTAGTTTTAAAAAGGCACCAAATATTTCCATCACAGGGATAGATGGAAGATCTAAAAGGAGGCCTCTACAGGCGCGGTGGCTTACGCCTGTAATCCCAGCACTTTTGGAGGCCGAGGCGGGTGGATCACGAGGTCAGGAGTTCAAGACCAGGCTGGCCAAGATGGTGAAACCCCCGTCTCTACTAAAAATACAAAAAAAAATTAGCTAGGCCTGGTGGCAGGCGTCTGTAATCCCAGCTACTCGGGAGGCTGAGGCAGAGAATTGATTGAACCCGGGAGGTGGAGGTTGCAGTGAGCCGAGATTGCACCACTGCACTTCAGCCTGGGCAACAGAGCTAGACTGTCTCAAAAAAAAAAAAATTAAAGTTATCTATTAGATAACTTTAAATTCCCGTTACCGCATCACATTGTAACACACTGGGAAACAATGCATTATTATTATTATTGAGACAAGGTCTGGCTTTGTTGCCCAGGCTGGAGTGTAGTGGAGCAATCTCGGCTAACTGCAACCTCTGCCTCCCGGGTTCAAACGATTCTCCTGACTCAGCCTTCTGAGTAGCTGGGACTACAGGTGCCCACCACCACCCCCGGCTAGTTTTTGTATTTTAGTAGAAACAGAGTTTCACCATGTTGGCCAGGCTGGTCTCGAACTCCTGACCTCAGGTGATCTGCCTGCCTTGGCCTCCCAAAGTGCTGGGATTACAGGCGTGAGCCACCACACCCAACTTTTTTTTTTTTTTTTTTTTTTTTTAAGAGACAAGATCTCGCCCTGTGGGCCAGGCCAGAGTGCAGTGGTGCAATCACCACTTGCTGCAGCCTTGACCTCTCCTTCCACCTCAGCCTCCTGAGTAGTTAGGACTACAGGCACACACCACCACGACCGGCTAATATTTCTATTTTTTTATAGAGATGGTGTCTCCCTATGTTGCTTAGACTGGTCTCAAAATTCTGGGCTCAAGGGATCCGCTTGTCTCGGCCTCCCAAAGTGCTGGAATTACAGGCATAAGCTACCGTGAAGGCCTTAATGACATTTAAAAAAATCATAATTAGCGTATCAAATCTGTGGGGTTTTTTTGTTTGTTTGCTTGTTTTTGTTTTTTTGAAACAGAAATCTCCCTCTGATGCCCAGGCTGGAGTGTAGTGGAGCAATCTCGGCTCACTGCAACCTCCACCTCTAGGGTTCAAGCTATTCTCCTGTCTCAACCTTCCAAGTAGCTGGGATTACAGGCACCCACCAAGATGCCCATCTAATTTTTGTATTTTTAGTAGAGATGGGGTTTCACCATGTTGGCCAGGATGGTCTCAAACTCCTGACATCAAGTGATCCACCCACCTTGGCCTCTCAAAATGATGAGATTACAGGCCTGAGCCACCGCACTCAGGCTCACATCTGTGTTTTTATGGATTTTGTTGCTTAGGATGATAGTGATCTAAAGTGTCTTCTTTAAATATGTTTATTTAAATAAAAGTTTAAGAAACGTTTAAAAAATGTTAAGTAGGTCGTAGTATACTTGCCTATATTTCCTTCTAAAATGTAATATATCAATGAATTACCTTCCAGAAGGTATAGACCATCCTAGACAGCAAGAAGAAGGCAGATACATAACAGCATGGATGGATCTCACAAATATAAAGTTGAACAAAAGCCAGGCGTGGTGGCTCATGCCTGTAATTCCAGCACTTTGGGAGGCCGAGGCAGGCGGATCCCCTGAGGTCAGGAGTTTGAGACCAGCCTGGCCAACATGGCGAAACTCGTCTCCACTAAAAATACAAACATTAGCCGGGTGTGGTGGCGCGTGCGTATAGTCCCAGCTACATGGAAGGCTGAGGCAGGAGAATCGCTTGAACCCGAGAGGCGGAGGTTGCAGTGAGCCGAGATCATGCCACTGCACTCCAGCCTGGGCAACAGAGCAAGACTCCGTCTCAAAAAACAAAAAATAAATAAAAAATAAAGTTGAACAAAAGAAGCCAACCCCCAGAGTACTGTGTGGTTCCATTTACGTAAACTTCAAACACAGGCAAATGAATCCCCTAAATTTTAAGAGGAACATAGTGAATGGGAGGGGACAAAGGGAGGCTTTGGGGGGAACTGGTAATGTTTCGTTTCTTGATTTGGGTGCTGGTTACCTTGTGTATTCAGTTTGTGAAAATTCATAAAAATTTATATGATTGTGTATTTTTCTGTATGTTATACCTTAATTAAAAAGTTTATTATTATTATTATCATTTTTTGTAGACATAGGTCTCACTATGTTGGCCAGGCTGGCCTCGAACTCCTGTGTTCAAGCAATCCTCCTGCCTTGGCCTCCCAAAACAAGCATGTGCCACTACACCCGGCGTAAAAAAAGGTTTTTGTTTTGTTTTGTTTTTGGGACGGAGTTTCACTCTTGTTGCCCAGGCTGGAGTGCAGTGGCTCAGTCTCGGCTCACTGCAACCTCCGCCTCCCAGGTTTAGGCGATTCTCCTGCCTCAGCCTCCCGAGTAGCTGGGATTACAAGCAGGCACCACCATAACTGGCTCATTTTGGATTTTTTTTTTTTTAAACGGAGTCTCGCTCTGTTGCCCAGGCTGGAGTGCAGTGGCACGATCTCGGCTCACTGCAACTTCCGCCTCCCAGGTTCACGCCATTCTCCTGCCTCAGCCTCTGAGTAGCTGGGACTACAGGCGCCCGCCTCCACGCCCGGCTAATTTTTTGTATTTTTAGTAGAGACGCGGTTTCACCGTGTTAGCCAGGATGGTCTCAATCTCCTGACCTCGTGATCCGCCCGCCTCGGCCTCCCAAATTGCTGACCTCATGATCCGCCCGCCTCGGCCTCCCAAAGTGCTGGGATTACAGGCGTGAGCCATGGCGCCCGGCCTCATTTTGTATATTTAGTAGAGACGGTGGGGGGGGGGGGGGGTTTCTCCATGTTGGTCAAACTGGTCTCAAACTCCCGACCTCAGGTCGCCCGCCTCAGCCTCCCAAAGTGCTGGAATCACAGGCGTTAACCACTGCACCCGGCCTACAAAAAAGTTTTTAAAAAGATAAACAATACAGGAAAAAATGTGCAAAGGATATGAATAGGTAATTCACAGAGAAGTAATTCAAATGGCCAATAAATCTATGAAAATCTTACTAGGAATCCAGAAAATGTAAATTCAAAAATAAGAGCATTTTTTATTCTTTGGATTGGCAAAAATTGAGTTTTATTTTCTTGGTTGTCTAAAAAAAATGTTGGTTAGACTTGTTTGATTTAGGATGCAAACAGGGTCCTTGCATTGCATGGGTTATTATGGCTCTTAAGTCTTTAAAACCAATTATCCTCCTCTCCGCTCACCTTTTATACCGCTTATTTATTGAACAAACTGGGTCGTTTGTTTCGTAGAATGCCCCACATGCTGGAGTTGGTTGGTTGCTTCTGCTGCTTCTAAGTTTTCCTTATCTGCCATATTTCCTGTAAACTGTAGGTTTGATCTAGAGGCCCCATCAGGTTAATGCTCAACTTGTCTTGGCAAGAATCCATCGCAGGTGGCGCTGGTACTTCCTGGCACTAAGATCGATTGGCGGGGACCGGGACTTCGCGGCTTGGCCCCTCCATTTTTAAGTTTCCCGCCAAACCCTCGCCTCTTGGTTTTACCCATTTCTGATGACCATCGCGTGAATCCATCATTCCATTGAGGGGTGCCAAATAATTTTCGGATTCCCTCATTCATCCTCATGTATTAGCTGGACTTTGCTAAAAGAAAGTTCCTCCCCAACTATTTTGGGGCTCTGAAATACAGTTCATTCAGGAAGGGCAGGAGGATGCCTGATGCTTTCTTGTTATTTAAAATTTTCAGAATGAATGAGCTGATGCCCACGAGGGCCAATTTTGGGGTACCATTATAATACATTCAGGGAGATTACATATATGTCTATTTCATGTTTTCCAATCTGTTGCAGTCACTTTCCTGGTTGAAGCTGTTGCAAGTTTTACAGGCACAGGTTGCTTTTCCACGGATAAGTTAAAAAAGAGAATTTTTTTTAAATGATGAGAAGCCGCACCAGGTCGGGGCAGGCTTCCGGGAGGCGGGCGCGGGGCCCCGGGGCCGGGTCGCGTTGGTCCCGCGCCGGGGGCGGGGCGCGGCGTGGGCTGGGCCGTGCGCCTTTGCGCGCGGGGCGGGGCGGGTGGCGCAGCAGCGGCGGCGGCGGCAGCGGCGGCTGTGGGTAAAGGCGCGGTGTGCGGCCCCCGTGCGCGCCAACCCTGCCCTCGCCGGAGCCCGCGGCGGCCCAGCGCACGGCCCTCACCCCGCACCGCGACCCCGCACCCTGCCGGCCGAGCATGGGCGCACGCGCCTCAGGCGGGCCCCTGGCCCGGGCCGGGCTCCTGCTGCTGCTGCTGCTGCTGCTGCTGCTGCTCGGGCTGCTGGCCCCGGGCGCGCAGGGGGCGCGGGGCCGCGGCGGCGCGGAGAAGAACAGCTACCGCCGCACGGTCAACACCTTCTCCCAGAGCGTCAGCAGCCTCTTCGGCGAGGACAACGTGCGCGCCGCTCAGAAGGTGGGCGCCGCGCCCGCGCCCGCGGTCACCTTGCCCCGGCCTCCGCGCACCTGGCTACCGGGGCCGACCTGGGAGGAGCGCGGCCTCCGGGGCTGCCCGCCGGGCCGGCGCGCGGGAAGAGGGGGTCCGGCCTGCGCCTCAGGGCCTGCCGCCTGCGGCCCTCGCCGGGCCTGACCAGTGTGGGTCTGGGCGGCCGGGCCTCGGGGCGCCCTCTCCTCTGCGCCGCACTTCTCCTTGGACCTTGCCCCCGCGGTCGGCGCAGCCAGAGTGTCTCCCGGCTGCGCTGACGCCCGCCGCGCGTCTCATTCATTCATTCACCGCGTTTGAATGGCTCCTACTGTGAGCCAGGCAGCGCGCTGGCGCCCTCGGTCCCCACGCGGCTGCGCCCTCCCCAGCTACCCCGGGTTTGTCCTAGCCTCGCATCCCGACCCACTTCCCCTGGGACCTTCTGCCCCACTCCTCCTCCTGCTTTGAAGATACTTGGAGTTGTTTTTACTTTACAAGAAAGGGAGCAATGCGATTTGCTCGGTGGCTTTGGGAAACCGAGCACCTACTGTGTGCGGGGCTTTTCGCGTGGAGCCTTTTGTTTAGTTTGGGGAGGTCCCGGATCCTGCAGCCTCCTGGGAAGGGTGTTGAGTCCCAGGAGGAGCGCAGGGGGTTTTCCCCAATTCCTGCTCTCTGGAGCTGGGTGCGATAGGGGTGCCATTCCGGGCCGAAGTCCGCCGACCAGCTCCTGAGAAGGAGGAAGTTACTGGGGACAGTTGTGTGTGGTATTGCGGTTCCTTTGCTGTTCCCTGGGGAGGAGGGGGATCTTGCTTGCTGCCAGCCTTCCTGGGGTTTTGGAGTCAGAGAAGTTTGGGTTCAAGTTGGAGCTCTACCAGTTGGATGGCTTTGGGGAAGTGACTTCACTTCTTTGAGCTTGTTTCTTTATTTGTTAAATGGGGATAGTAATCACACCCCTTCATTGCGAGGTTGTAATTACGACTAGTTGGTACCTTCCTGGCCCGGAATCATGGCTAAAAAGTTAAAGTTTTCTGCTCATTGAGAGGGAGTGGGGAATAGAAGGGAACATGAAGGCCCAAATCAAATTGACTGCATGTTCTTACTGGATAACATGAAAGGTTAATTTGTTAGGAAAACGGTTACTTTTGACCTCCCTCTCCTATGGGCAGGGGCACCTCTTGCACAGGTGGGTCCGTGTCTTCATACATGTGGGGGAGAGAACGCTTTGTAGGTGGCCAAAGAGGGGCAAGGAAGCAGGGCTGAACGCCTGAATGTGAAAAGGTTGCCCTGGAGTGTGGCGGTGGAAAGGATCAGGGGTGTGAGTGTAGGGAGTCTCACTTACTTCCTCTTGATGCTGTTCCGGAGCCATTTGAAGGCAGAAATCATTTGTTTTAGAGCAAAAATAAGCCTGTCTTTTTCACGCAGGGTGACCACAGGATCCCCATGTCTCAACTGACGGTGGTTCCATGTGACAATCTAAGGCCAACAAACATGAAATATGAGTGGATATTTAAGACTTTTACTTAAATAAGACAATCTGTATTCTGGCAGAGCATCTCCGAATCTGGGGGTCAGAGCTCTTCCTGGGCTAAACCGGGGTTTGTGCCTTTAATAGAGATGCTAATGATTACTAAGTGCTTTTGTAGATAGAATAACCTTATGTAATCCTTAGAATGACCCTGTGCGGTAGGTACTGTTATTGTTCCCATTTGACAGATGAGGAACTGAGACACAGAGCAGTGAAGTGGCTAGTTTCAGGTCAGATGAGTGGCAGAGCCAGGATGTGAACCTCGGCACAGTGGACATGGAGCCCACATTGGTATCTCTCGCCTGTTTTCCTGCCTCATGACCCCTTCCCTATTCCCCGAGTCAGTACAGCATCCAGAGGCTGACCTGACTTGTTTCTTTCCTTTTTGTTTTTTTGAGACGGGGGTCTGGCTCTGTTGCTCAGGCTGGAGTGCAGTGGCGTGATCTCGTCTCATTACAACCTCCACCTCCCAGGTTCAAGCGATCTTCCCCTCTCACCCTCCCAAGTAGTTGGGATTACAGGTGTCCACCACCATGCCTGGCTTAAGTTTTGTATTTTTAGCAGAGAAGAGGTTTCAACATGTTGACCAGGCTGGTCTCGAACTCCTGACCTCAAGTGATCCTCCCGCCTCGGCCTTCCAAAGTGCTGGGATTACAGGTGTGAGCCATTGCACCTGGCCTGACTTATTTTATTTCCTGCTGCGTGTAGCCCACACTGGCCAGGCTTGGGGATATTGTTTTCTTAATTTTATGGGGTTTTTAAAAAATTTAATTAATTAATTTATTTTTTGAGATGGACTGTTACTCTGTCACCCAAGCTGGAGTGCGTTGGCACGATCTTGGCTCACTGCAACCTCTGCCTCCTGGGCTCAAGCGATTCTCCTGTCTCACCCTCCTGAGTAGCCGGAATTCCAAGTGAGCCCCACCACATCCGGCTAATTTTTTATGTGTTTGGTAGAGATGAGGTTTCACCATGTTGGCCAGGCTGGTCTCAAACTCCTGACCTCAAGTGATCTGCCCGCCTCAGCCTCCCAAAAGTGCTGGGATTACAGGCGTAAGCCACCATGCCCAGCCTGTTTTGTGAATTTTAAATAAAGGAAAACTGGGTCTGCTAGCAGCTGTAGTTTTCAGCATGCCTGGGTTTACTAATTAGAGCCAAACCTGCTTTGTGAAGTTTAATGGTATTTAAAAAATCACCCCATAGTCTTTTTTTTTTTTTTTTTTTTTTGAGATGGAATCTTGCTTTGTCGCCCAGGCTGGAATGCAGTGGTGCAGTCTTGGCTCGTGGCAACCTCTGCCTCCCAGGTTCAAACAATTCTCCTGCCTCAGCCCTCTGAGTAGCTGAGATTATAGGCGTGTGCGCCACCATGCACGGCTAATTTTTGTATTTTTAGTAGAGATGGGGTTTCACCATGTTGGCCAGGCTGGTTTCGAACTCCTGACCTCGTAATCTGCCCTCCTCAGCCTCCCAAAGTGCTGTGATTAGAGGCGTGAGCCACCGTGCCCGGCCCCACATATTCTAATCTAGGACTTGTCTGAAATAAACCTATGACCATCCTGTTTGGAGCATGGGAACAGACATGAGTTTGAATCCTGGCTGTTTCTCACTCGCTCTGTGACCCTGGGCCAGTTGCTTTACTTCTCTTTTTTTTTTTTTTGAGATGCAGTCTGGCTTCTCCCAGGCTGGAGTGCAGTGGCGAGATCTCGGCTCACTGCAACCTCTGCCTCTTGAATTCAAGCAATTCTCCTGCTTCAGCCTCCCTAGTAGCTGGGATTACAGGCAGATGCCACCACGACCAGCTAATTTTTGTATTTTTAGTAGAAACAGGGTTTCACTGTGTTGGCCAGGCTGATCTTGAACTCATGACCTCAGGTGATCTGCCTGCCTCGGCCTCCCAAAGTGCTGGATTTACAGGCATGAACCACCATGCACCGCCCAGTTGCTTTACTTATCTGTGTCCCATTTGTGCAGAGGAGATAAATTGGGGAATTAAAGGAGATTGGTTGGGCTGCACAATGCCAGGCACTCAATAAGCGTTTAGTAAATGCTAGAATATTTCTATGTGAAGGGAATTTGTCTGGTAGAAGAGTGATAGACCTGTTAATTCCTTTAAGTGATGCCCTGGCACGGTGGCTCACACCTGTAATCCCAGCACTTTGGGAGGCCAAGGCGGGCAGCTCATCTGAAGTCAGGAGCTCAAGACCAGCCTGGTCAACATGGTGAAACCCTGTCTCTACTAAAAATACAAAAATTAGGCCAGGTGTGGTGGCTCACGCCTGTAATCCTAGCACTTTGGTAGGCCAAGGCGGATGGATCACCTGAGGTCAGGAGTTCAAGACCAGCCTGACCAACATGGTGAAATCCTGTCTCTACCAAATACAAAAAATTAGCCGGGCGTGGTGGTGCATGCCTGTAATCCCAGCTACTTGGGAGCCTGAGGCAGGAGAATCGCTTGAACCCAGGAGGCTGCCATTGCAGTGACCCGAGATTGCACCATTGCGCGCCAGCCTGGGCAACAAGAATGAAACTCCGTCTCAAAAAAAAAAAAAAAAAAATTAGCTGGGTGTGGTGGTGCACTACTGTAATCCCAGCTACTTGGGAGGCTGAGGCAGGAGAATAGATTGAGCCCAGGAGGCTGAGGTTGCGGTGAGGTTGAGTTGCCCCACTGCACTCAAGCCTGGGCGACAGAGACTCCGTCTCAAAAAAAATTATTAAGCAACTTATACACATGTGTTCACAGCAACACTTTTTACAATAGCTAAAAAGTGGAAATATCCCGGCCGGGCGTGGTGGCTCAAGCCTGTAATCCCAGCACTTTGGGAGGCCGAGGCGGGCGGATCACGAGGTCAGGAGATGGAGACCATCCTGGCTAACATGGTGAAACCCCGTCTCTACTAAAAATACAAAAAATTAGCCGGGTGTGGTGGTGGGCGCCTGTGGGCTGAGAGGCAGGAGAATGGCGTGAACCCGGGAGGCGGAGCTTGCAGTGATCCGAGACTACCCCTCTGCACTCCAGCCTGGGCGACAGAGCGAGACTCCGTCTCAAAAAAAAAAAAAAAAAAAAGGTGGAAATATCCCAAATGTCTTAACAGCTGATGAAGGGATAAAATGTGATGTGTCTGTATAATGAAATATGATTCAGCCATAAAAAGGAATGAAGTATTGCTGTATGCTACAACTTGGACGAACCTTGAATAAAAAAATGAGAGAAGCCAGACACGAAAGGGCACACGTTATATATGATTCCATTTACAGCACATGAAATATCTGGAATAGGAAGATCCATGGAGACAGAAAGCAGATGGGTGGTTGCCAGGAGCTGGGGGAGGGAGCAATGGGGGAATTACTGCTTAATTGATCTAGGGTTTCCTTTTGGGGTGATGACAGATTGTGGAACTAGATAATGATGGTTGCATGACATTGTGAATGTACTCACTGCCACTGAATTGTACACTTTAAAATGGTTAAAATGGCCAACTTCATGTGTATATGACTGCAATTTTTTAAAAAAATTGGCCTGGTGCAGTGGCTCACATCTGTAATCCCACCACTTTGGGAGGCCTAGGTGGGAGGATTGCTTGAGCCCAGAAGTTTGAGACCAGCCTGGGCAACATAGTGAGACCCCATCTCTACGAAAAACCAAAAACATTAGCTAGGCATGGTGGTGCACACCTGTGGTCCCAGCTACTTGGGAGGTTGCATTGGGAGGATCACTTGATCCTCTGGGAGGTTGAGACTGCAGTGAGCTGTGATCACACCACTGTACTCCAGCCTCAGGGACAGCACAAGACTCTGTCTCCAAAAAAAACAAATGAAAAATTTCAAGCACCTACTGTATGTGGAGAAAATGATTCCTCTCAGGCAAAATATAGCTGGACTGATGTGGTGGGAACATCCTGAATGCCAGGTTGAGAAACTAGTACTTTTTTCCCTTGCTCCTTGGTCGTAGTTGCATGGAATACAATTTCATGTAGTTCTGAAGGTTAAGAAACTAACTCCACTTCCCACTCCTGACTCGTCTCCCACCCCTTTCCCCGAAGCAGCCAGATATTCTGAACATGTATAAATATATGGATCTATAGATCTACTCCCTGTTGTTGGTTTTTGTTTATTTTGCGCTATGCACACTGTTTTGTATTTTTATTTTATTTTTCCCTGAGACAGAGTCTCACTCTGTCACCCAGGCTGGAGTGCAGTAGCTCGATCTTGGCTCACTGCAGTCTCTACCTCCCGGGCTCAAGTGATCCTCCTGCGTCAGCCTCCCGAGTAGCTGGGATTACAGGTCTGCACCACCATGCCCTGCTAAGTTTTTTATTTTTTGTAGAGGTGTGGTTTCGCTATATTGCCCAGGCTGGTCTCTAACTCCTGGCCTCCAGTGATCTACCTGCCTCGGCCTCCCAGAGTGCTGGCATTACAGGCGTGAGCCACTGCACCAGCCCCTGTTTTTAAAAATGAATAAATTTTGGGCTGGGCGCGGTGCCTCACGCCTGTAATCCCAGCACTTTGGGAGGCTGAGGCGGGCAGATCACAAGGTCAGGAGATCGAGACCATCCTGGTGAACACTGTGAAACCCCATCTCTACTAAAAATACAAAAAGTTATCTGGGCGTGGCGGTATGCGCCTGTAGTCCCAGCTACTAAGGAGGCTGAGGCAGGAGGATGGCGTGAACCCGGGAGGCGGAGCTTGTAATGAGCCAAGATCACGCTACTGCACTCCAGCCTGGGCAACAGAGCAAGACTCTGTCTCAAAAAAAAAAAAAAAAAAAAAAAGAGTAAATTTTGGAGGGCCGGGTACAGTGCCTCACGCCTGTAATCCCAGCACTTTGGGAGGCTGAGGCGGGCAGATCACAAGGTCAGGAGATCGAGACCATCCTGGTGAACACTGTGAAACCCCATCTCTACTAAAAATACAAAAAGTTATCTGGGCGTGGCGGTATGCGCCTGTAGTCCCAGCTACTAAGGAGGCTGAGGCAGGAGGATGGCGTGAACCCGGGAGGCGGAGCTTGTAATGAGCCAAGATCACGCTACTGCACTCCAGCCTGGGCAACAGAGCAAGACTCTGTCTCAAAAAAAAAAAAAAAAAAAAAAAGAGTAAATTTTGGAGGGCCGGGTACAGTGGCTCACGCCTATAATCCCAGCACTTTGGGAGGCTGAGGTGGGTAGATCACCTGAGGTCAAGAGTTCGAAACCAGCCTGGCCAACATGGTGAAACCCTGTCTCTACTAAAAATACAAACATTAACCAGGCCTGGTGGCATGTGCCTGTAGTCCCACCTACTCGGAAGGCTGAGACAGGAGAATCGCTTGAACCCCGGAGGTGGAGATTATAGTGAATGGAGTTCATGCCACTGCACTCCAGCCTGGGCAACAGAGTGAGAATCTGTCTCAAAAAAAAAAAAAAAAGGAAGATCAGAACTTATCAGTACAGAGACTTTGCTTCCTCCTTGTGAAGGGCTGCAAAGAGCACATTGCTGTAAGGATGTGCCATTGTTGAACCTGCCCCTGGTGGCTAACATTTGATCCTGTCTCGGGCCACTCTAAACACAGCTGCAGTGTAGGTCTTTCTATATGTATTGTTTTGTGTGCACCTAGACAAGTTCATCTGTAAATTGTTAGAAATTGAATTGCTGAGTCAGAAGGTCTGTGCATTTAAAAAGAAGTTTTTTGTTTTTTTTTTTTGAGACGGAGTCTCGCTGTGTCACCAAGGCTGGAGTGCAGTGGCGCGATCTCTGCTCACTGCAAGCTCCGCCTCCTGGGTTCACGCCATTCTCCTGCCTCAGCCTCCCAAGTAGCTGGGACTACAGGTGCCTGCCACCACGCCCGGCTAATTTTTTGTATTTTTAGTAGAGACAGGGTTTCACCGTGTTAGCCAGGATGGTCTCAATCTCCTGACCTCGTGATCCGCCCGCCTCGGCCTCCCAAAGTGCTGGAATTACAGGGGTGAGCCAGCACTCCCTGCTCTTTTACTTTTTTTTTTTTTTTTTTTTATGAGACGGAGTTTCATTCTTCTTGCCCAGGCTGGAGTGCAATGGCATGATCTTGGCTCACTGCAACCTCTGACTCCTGGGTTCAAGTGATTCTCCTTCCTCAGCCTCCTGAGTAGCTGGGATTACAGGCGCATGCCTCCACACCCAGCTACTTTTGTATTTTTAGTAGAGACAGGGTTTCTCCATGTTGGTCAGGCTGGTGTCGAACTCCTGACCTCAGGTGATCCACCTGCCTTGGCCTCCCAGAGTGCCGGGATTACAGGCGTGAGACACCACGCCTGGCCTCTTTTACATTTTTCACTGAAATGTAATTGGTGTACATTTTTTGCTTAACATCAATCTATAGCATCATGAATTGTCACATACAGAACACACTTCTTGACCAGCAGATCTAAAAATGGATTGTTCCAGCCTCCAGAAGTCCATTTCTGCTCCCGCGTGGTTACTAACCTCCTAAGGTCGCTACTGTGTTGATGTCTACCCATGTAAATTAACTGTTTGCTTGAGCACTTGCATAGTAAGGGCTCTATATGCATTGTTCATATTGCAAAGATACTACTAAATGGTCCTTCAAAGGGTGATAGCAGTTTCCACTCTCACCAGACACATGTGAAGGCTAGTTCCCAAGCCCTTTCCAACGAAGTGGCTCATTAAATTTTTTTTTTTTTTTTGAGACGGAGTCTTGCTCTGTCGCCCAGGCTGGAGTGCAGTGGCGCGATCTCGGCTCACTGCAAGCTCCGCCTCCCAGGTTCACGCCTTTCGCCTTTCCCCTGCCTCAGCCTCCCGAGTAGCTGGGACTACAGGCGCCCGCCACCACACCTGGCTAATTTTTTGTATTTTTAGTAGAGACGGGATTTCACCGTGTTAGCCAGGATAGTCTCATCTCCTGACCTCATGATCCGCCCGCCTCGGCCTCCCAAAGTGCTGGGATTACAGGTGTAAGCCACCGCGCCCAGCCTGTTTCCTATAATTTTTTATGTTGAGAATTTTTTGAAGTACCAAAATGCTGAAAGAACAGAACAAGGAATAGCTGCAAACGTCTCCCCTAAAGTCACCAGTTCTTACATTTCCCCTCAAACTTTTTTCTCTACAAACACATCCCATAGACAAATACACACACGCACACACATTTATTTTTATTTTTTGGCAGGATCATTTGAAAGTTAGTTGCAGACATCTTAATACTTTTTCCTACAGAACCACAATACCATTGTCTCAGCCAAGAAACTTAAATATAGTACAGTATTTTGTAATAGACAGTGCATATTCAAATTGTCTTTATAGCTCATAAAAAATCCAACACCCAGTCAAGGACTGCTCATGCATTTGGTGTTCATGTCTCTAGTCTGTCAGAGTATCCTCACTTTTGGTGGAGGAAGGGACTTAATTATGAATTTTTTTGTTTGTTTTTTGTTTTTTTGAGACAGAGTCTCACTCTGTCACCCAGGCTGGAGTGCAGTGGCGTGATCTCGGCTCACTGCAAGCTCCACTTCCCGTGTTCACACCATTCTCCTGCCTCAGCCTCCCAAATAGCTGGGACCACGGGCGCCCGCCACCACGCCCGGCTAATTTTTTGTATTTTTAGTAGAAACGGGGTTTCACCGTGTTAGCCAGGATGGTCTCGATCTCCTGACCTCGTGATCCACCCGGCTTGGCCTCCCAAAGTGCTGGGATTACAGGCGTGAGCCACCGCACCCGGCCCCAATTATGAATTTTTTTTAGACAGGCTGTCACTCTGTAGCCCAGAATGGAGTGCAGTGGCGCAGTCTTGGCTCAGTGCAACGTCTGCCTCCTGGGTTCAAGCAATCCTCCCACCTTAACCTCCTGAGTAGCTGGGATTACAAGCGTGTGCCACCATGCCCATTTATTTATTTATTTATTTATTTATTTATTTATTTATTTATTGTATTTTTCGTAGAGACAGGATTTATCCTCGAAATCCCTGTGTTTTCCAGGCTGGTCTCTTGACTCTTGGGCTCATGCGATCCTCCCGCCTTGGCCTCCCAAAGTGCTGGGATTATAGGCGTGAGCCACTGCACCTGGCCTAGTGAGGGACTTTTACGGCATTGACGTTTTTGAAGAGTACAGACTAAATGTCTTTTTTTTTTTTTTGAGCTATAATTCATATACCATACAATTTATTCACTGAAAGCTCAGCAGTTTTTAGTATATTCACAGCACTGTACAGCTGTCACTACAATTTTAGAACATTTGCATTACCCCAAAAAGAAACTCTGTACCCATTAGCAGTCACTACTTTTTTCCTTTGCCCCAACTCCCAGCCTTAAGCAACTGCCAGTCTGCTTTCTGTCTCTATTTCTGAGCTTACTGTGGGCTTTTCATAGGAACGGAGTCCTGTACAGTCTGGCCTTTTGTGTCTGGCTTCTTTCACTTAGCCTCATGTTTTCAAGCTTCATCCATATTGCAGGATCAGTACTTTATTCCTCTTTATGGCTTTTTATTTACCCGATCATCAACTGATGCTCATTTCGGTTTATGTCACTTTTTGTCTATTGTGAATGATGCTGCCGTGAACATCCATGTGCAAATATTTGTGTGGACATTGTTTCCAGTATTTTGCGGTGCATACCTAGAAGTGCAGTTGCTGGGTCATACAGGAACTTTTTGTTGAACACTTTGGGGAACCGTCACCCTTTTCCAAGGCAGATGTACCGTTTCACCTGCCTACCAGCAATGTAGGAGGGGCCTGGTTTCCCACATCCTTGTCAGCACTTGCTATGGTCTGCCTTTTTGATTCTAGCCATCTTGGCGGAGGTGAAGTAGTATTGCTGTGGTTTTGACAGTCCAGAACTTTTTTTTTTTTTCGAGACAGAGTCTCGCTGTGTTGCCAGGCTGGAGTGTAGTGGTGCAATCTCTGCTCACTGCAACCTCCGCCTCCCGGGTTCACGCCATTCTCCTGCCTCAGCCTCCCAAGTAGCTGGGATTACAGGCGCCCGCCACCACGCCCAGCTAATTTTTTGTATTTTTAGTAGAGACGGGGTTTCACTGTGTTAGCCAGGATGGTCTCAATCTCCTGACCTCGTGATCCGCTCACCTTGGCCTCCCAAAGTGCTGAGATTACAGGCGTGAGCCACCACGCCTGGCCCAGAACTGTCTTTTGAAATGTCCCACAGTGTGTATTATCTGATTATTTCCTCCGTGTTAGGCTCAGACTTAGCTTTCATGGCAAGAATTCTGCAGAAGGCGTCATGTGTCCTTGCTGAGGCAGCACCATATTGGGGCTCGTGGTGTCTGTTTGTGCCATCGTGTTCTCGTTGGTTGACGCTGAGTTTGATCTCTGGGTTGAGGCTGGGCAGGCCCACTGCGCTGGGGGTGCCTCTGTGGTTCATATGTGGTCTGTATATTATGTTCCAGCATTTTCCGTTCATCTGGCCTTTGCATTTCTGTGTGTTCTTCAGATGCTTGGGAAACCTCTGAATGGCAGAATCTCCCATCCCCTCTCCCTGGCTTGCTTATCAAGATGCCTTTGCCCTCGTGGCCTGATTTTCCACAGGACCTGTTTGCATGTGCCTGAGGGTGATGGAGGTAAAGCGAGATTAGGATGCAGGAAGGCCATTGTCACCCAACCCCGGTGTTGGATGTCCCCGGGTGTTGGATGTCCCTGCCTGACTGCTGCAAGAAGAGGGCTGATGAAATCCCAGGCTTGAAGCAATCTTGTTGCCTCCCACGAGGCGATGCCTGGGCCTTGTTTGTCTGAGGCCTCAGGCATCCACAGTTTGCTCACCTGGTCCCCTTATTTCAACTTTACATTCTGAAAATTGTCCAACATAGCCAAAGGTAGGGAGAGTAGAGTGAACCCTCATTCACCCAGGTCTTCCCATGTAGCAACTTTCTGCCATTCTGGTTACTTCTTTCCTTCCTAAATTTTTTTGGGGGTGCCTGGAATAATATTTTAAAGCTAATCCAGGACATTAGTTCACCTTTGCATATTTCAGTTAGCATCTTTAACAATAAAAATTTTGTGAAAATCAAAACCACAATACCGGCCGGGCATGGTGGCTCATGCCTGTAATCCCAGCACTTTGGGAGGCCGAGGTGGGTGGGTCACTAGAGGTCAGGAGTTTGAGACTAGCCTGGCCAACATGGTGAAACTCCGTCTCTACTAAAAATATAAAAATTAGCTGGGCGTGGTGGCGCTCACCTATAGTCACAACTACTCAGGAGGCTGAGGCAGGAGAATTGCTTGAGCCCAGGAGGCAGAGGTTGCAGTGAGCCAAGATCGCACCACTGCACTCCAGCTTGGGCAACAGAGTGAGACTCCATCTCAAAAAAAAAAAAAAAAAAAATACACACACACACATACAGAAAAACAGGCAATACCATCATCACAGCTTATAACGATTCCTTAACATCTAATGCAGGTCCATTTTCTCATTTCCCTGGCCCAAAAAGTCTTTACAAAACTTTTTGTTTGAATTTGGATCTAAACAAAGTCTACACATGAAGTGTCTTTTAAGTCTCTTTTTAAAATTTTTAATTTTTTTAAAATTTTTTTGAGACAAGGTCTTGCTTTGTCACCCAGACTGGAGTGCAGTGGCATGAACACAGCTCACTTGCAGCCTCAACCTCCTAGGTTCGATGATCCCCCAGCCTTCTCCCGAGTAGCTGGAACCACAGGTACATGCCACCATGCCCAGCTAATTTTTTAATTTTTTGTAGAGACAGTGTCTCGCCATGTTGCCCAGGCTGGTCTCTAACTCCCAGACTCAAACGATCCTCTGGCCTTGGCCTCCCAAACTGTTGAGATTACAGACGTTAGCGACCATGCCCAGCCCCAAGCCTTTTTTTTTTTTAAAAAAAAATAACTTTATTCTTTTTATAAGTAGAGTTTAAAAAATAGTCTGTTCTTTTAGAGTTATAGTACAATTGTGAAGATAATACAGGGAGTCGCCATATACCCCTCACCCCGTTTCCTCCATTATTAACGTTGTATATTCATGTTCTATTAATGAACCAATATTGGTACATCAATTATTCGGTGAAGTCTGTACTTTATTCAGACTTCCGTAGTTTTTCCTGCCACCCTTTTCTGTCCCAGGATCCCATCTGGGATCCCACCCGATATTTGGTCCTCAGGTCTCCCGAGGTCCTCTCAGCTGGGAGTTTCTCAGGCTCTACTTGTTTTTGATGACCTTGACAGTTTTCAGGAGCATTGATCAGAGCTTTTTCTTTTCTTTTCTTTTTCATACGGAATCTCCCTCTGTCACCCAGGCTGGAGTGAAGTGGTGTGATCTCTGCTCACTGCAACCTCTGCCTCCCAGATTCAAGCAATTCTCCTGCCTCAGCCTCCTGAGTAACTGGGACCACAGTTGCATGCCATCATGCCCGGCTAAGTTTTGTGTTTTTAGTAGAGTCAAGAGGTTTCACCATGTTGGCCAGACTGGTCTTGAACTCCTGAACTCAAGTGATCTGCCTGCCATGGCCTCCCAAAGTGCTGGGATTACAGGTGTGAGCCACCACACCCAGCCGGTCAGGGATTTTGTAGGATGCTCCCTATTGGAATTTGTCTGATGTTTTTCTCATAATGAGACTGGGTGATGAGTTTTGGGGAGGAAGACACAGAGTTAAGGACCATTTTCATCCCGTCACATCCAGGGTACAGCAAATCATCATGATTTAAGTCACTTTTAATTTTAATGCCCCCACCTCATGCTTTTTCTTGGATGCCATCTTATTCTGTGGAGAAACTGGGTCTCACCCCATAGCATCTCCACCATCTACATCTGGCCGGGTGCATCCTCATGCTGGTGTTTCCCTGTGCCCCATTTCCCAGATCCCTGAGAACCAGTGGTTAGATCTAGAGGCCTGGCCAGGGACGGTGGCTCATGCCTGTAAATCCCAGCACTTTGGGAGGCCGAGGTGGGCATATCACTTGAGGTCAGGAATTCAAGACCAGTTTGGCCAACATGGTTGAAACCCCATCTCTACTAAAAATACAAAAAATTAGCCAGACGTGGTGGCTTACGCCTGTAATCCCAGCTACTCGGGAGGCTGAGGCATGAGAATTGCTTGAACCTGTGGGGTGGGGAGCGGAGGTTGCAGTGAGCCGAGATCGCGCCACTGCACTTCAGCCTGGGTGACAGAGCAAGACTGTTTGAAAAAAAAAAAAAGAAGAAGAAAAAAGATCTAGAGGCCCGATACAATTCAGGCTTGCATTTTCACCAGATTTCTGCTGGAACTGCCTCCAGGCTTTGGGCTTCACTGTAAGCTCGTGTGTTTGTGTGCACTGCAGCCCAGTCGTCTAAACAGCGGACGTATATTTTCTCCCATTCTGGAGGCTGGAAATCTGAGCACGAGGTGCCAGGGTTGCTTTCTCCTGAGGTCCCTCGTCTTGGCTTGCAGATGGCCGCCCTTTCCCTGTGTCTTCGAGTGGTCTTTCCTCTGGTCATCTGGGTCCTACTCTCCTACTTGCATAAGGACACCAGTCACATCGGATTAGGGCCCACCCTAAATATCTCATTTCAGCTTAATCACCTCTGTAAAGACCCTGTCTCCAAATACAGTCCCATTCTGAGGTCCTGGGGTTTAGGGCTTCCACATAAGCCTTTTGGAGGACACAGTTCAGCCCATATTATTCCCCTTAGGGCTCCTGTGTCTCCATCCACACAAAGTGGGTCAGGGTGTCACACACCAGAGCAGGCAGAGCCAGCCCCACAGGGAACAGCAAATTCTCCAGCCAGCTGGTTCAACGGCAAGAGATGGGATCCTCCCTGAATTCACCCTCTCCTGCCCGGGGCCAGTTTTCAGGAGGGGACAGGTGTCGTTCTTTCCACCATGAGAAAGAACCTCTGACCTGCACCTTTCTTAGCACTGCTAGGAGCTATTCAGGCACGCCAGCTTCTCAGGCATGGCAGTTTTCAGAGCACCTGCCTCTCAGCTTGTATTACGTGGGAGGTGACCACTCGGCTTGCAGGGAGTTCCAGGTTGCCACCCTGCAACCCATGAATCCAACAAGAACCACCTCAGCCGCTCCGACGCGCTGGGCACCTGCCGTGTGCTGGGCGCCGCACTGGGGTCTTTACAGGTTCTGCTCTTGAATCCTCTCTTAGTCCCATTTCTCCCACAGCAGAGAAAACTGAGGCACAGAGAGGTTCAACAGTATGAGCAGGAAAGTCTCTTTCTCCCAGAATAATTGCTTCCACGCACCCTTTCCTGGGCACTTGGTGGCATTTTAAAGGCCTGCTACTCTTTTCTCACAAAAAGCTTTCTTTTTCCCTCCATTTGAACAAATTATAGAAATTGCTGTATATTGTCTGGGTGTGGTGGGTCACGCCTGTAATCCCAGCACTTCGGGAGGTCAAGGTGGGTGGATCATCTGAGGTCAGGAGTTTGAGATCAGCTTGGCCAACATGACAAAACCCTGTCTCTACTAAAAATATAAAAATTAGCCAGGTGTGGTGGCACACACCTGTAATCCCAGCTACTTGGGAGGCTGAGGCAGGAGAATTGCTTGAATCCACGAGGCAGAGGTTGCAGTGAGCCGAGGTCGCACCACTTTACTCTAGCCTGGGGGACAGAGTGAGACTCTGTCTCCCCCCGCCTCCCCCCAAAAAATTGCCATATATTGACAAACATGTACAAGTCACACATACTTTAAAGAATTGTAGGTCGAGCGTGGTGGATCACACCTGTAATCCCAGCACTTTGGGAGGCTAAGGCAGGCAGATCACCTGAGGTTAGGAGTTCGAAACCAGCCTGGCCAACATGGGAAAACCCTGTCTCTACTATTTTACAAAAACTAGCCAGGCTTGGTGGCACGTGTCTGTAATTCCAGTTACTCAGGAGGCTGGGGCAGGAGAATTGCTTGAACCTGGGAGGGGGAGGTTGCAGTGAGCCAAGATGGCGCTAATGCACTGTAGCCCAGGTGACAAAGCAAGACTCTGTCTCAGGAAAAAAAAAATGTGACAGGAAAAGCTGGGCATGTGGCAGCTGCTTGTGGTCCTAGCTACATGGGAGGCTGAAGCGGGAGGATTGCTTGAACCCAGGAGTTTGAGACTGGAGTGAGCCGTAATTACCCCCACTGTACTCCAGGCTGGGCAACAGAGCAAGACCCTGTCTCCAAAAAAAAAAAAAAAAAAGAGCGTACATTCTGTAATCTATTTATTTACTCATTATTATTATTTTCTGCTATTTCTCAGTGTTGCTAGATATGTCCATCGTTTGTTTTTGTTGCTGTGGAATTGGACTCCATTCTATGAGCAGATCACTGTCTTACGCATCTCTTCCATTGTCCACGTATGTCTGGCCTGCCTGCAGCTTTTTAGTGCAGTGGCACTCTGAAGGAACATGTGCAACTGCCTCCCTCAATCAAGGTCTTCAACCTGGAGTGTGCCTCAGCATCACCAGGAGGGCTGTGAAAACAGATTGCTGGGCTCCATCCCTGGAGAGTCTGAGGCAGTGGATCTGGGTGGGGCCCCGAGAGTCTGCATTTCTGGCAAGCTCCTGGGTGATGCTGCTGCTGCTAGTCCGGGCACCACCACACTCTGAGAACCACTGAGCTGGGATGTGTACCGTGACGTGGAATCTCTGGAAGACCTCTTCATGGTTGTGGTTCTGATTCATGCTGGTCTTCTGCAGGCCCTCCTCCCAGATCCCGCCGCCTACCCCCACCCAAGGGAGGGGCAGTCACCCTCCTCTTCTTTCTTTCTTTCTTTTTTTTTTTTTTTTTTTTTAATTTTTTTGAGACAGAGTCTCACTCTGTCGCCCAGGCTGGAGTGCAGTGGCGCGATCTCGGCTCACTGCAAGCTCCGCCTCCTGGGTTCACACCATTCTCCTACCTCAGCCTCCCAAGTAGCTGGGACTACAGGCGCCCACCACCACGCCCAGCTAATTTTTTATATTTTTAGTAGAGACGGGGTTTCACCGTGTTAGCCAGGATGGTCTCGATCTCCTGACCTTGTGATCCACCGGCCTCCCAAAGTGCTGGGATTACAGGCGTGAGCCACCGCGCCTGGCCACCCTCCTCTTCTTTCTAATGCAGCGGTCCTCAACCTTTTTGGCAGCAGGGACCGTTTTTGTGGAAGACAGTTTTTCCATGGACTGGGTCGGGGGATGGTTTCGGGATGATTCAGGCGCATTACGTTTATTGTGCACTTTATTTCTATTATCATTACATTGTAATATAGAATGAAATAATTATACAACTCACCATAATGTAGAATCAGTGGGAGCACTGAGCTTGTTTTCCTGCAACTAGACAGCTCCATCTGTTCCATCTGGGGGTGACGCGGACAGTGACAGATCATCAGGCATTAGGATCTCACAAGGAACATGTAACCTAGATCCCTCGCATGCAGTTCCCAATAGGGTTCACATTCCTATGAAATTTATTTATTTATTTTTTTTTTGAGACAGAGTCTCGCTCTGTTGCCCAGGTTGGAGTGCAATGGCGTAATCTCGACTCACTGTAACCTCCACCTCCCAGGTTCAAGCGATTCTCCTGCCTCAGTCTCCCAAGTAGCTGGAATTACAGGCGCACACCACTACACTCGGCTAATTTTTTTTGTATTTTTAGTAGAGATGGGGTTTCACCATGTTAGTCAGGCTGGTCTCAAACTCCTGACCTCAGGTGATCTGCCTGCCTCGGCCTCCCCAAGTGCTGGGATTACAGGTGTGGGCCACCGCGCCCAGCCATCTTTTTTTTTTTTTTTTGAGATGCTGTCTCCCTCTATCACCCAGGCTGGAGTGCAGTGGCATGATCTCGGCTCATTGCAACCTCTGCCTCCCAGGTTCAAGCAATTCTTCTGCCTCAGCCTCCCAAATAGCTGGGATTACAGGCGTACACCACCACGCCCAGCTAATTTTTGTGTTTTTAGTAGAGACGAGGTTTTGCCATGTTGGCCAGGCTGGTCTTGAACTCCTGGCCTCAGGTGATCTACTCGCCTCAGCTTCCCAAAGTGCTGAGATTACAGGCGTGAGCCACCACGCACAGCCTAAAATTTTTTCTTAAGGTAAATTAGAGATGGGGTCTCATTTTGTTGCCCAGGCTGGTCTCGAACTCCTGGGCTAAAGCAATCCTCCCACCTCAGCCTCCCAAAGTGCTGGGATTATAGGTGTGAGCCACCATGCCCAGCCTCTATACTGTTTTTTAGGGCTAAAATGTTGGTGTCCTCGCAGGACATCGTAGAGTCAATGCTTCTGTTGGAATATTGGACATCGGCTGGGCGTGGTGGCTCATGCTTGTAGTCCCAGCACTTTGGGAGGCCTAGGCAGGCGGATCACTTGAGGTCAGGAGTTCGAGACCAGCCTGGCCAACATGGTGAAACCATCTCTACTAAAAATACAAAAATTAGCCGGGTGTGGTAGCAGGCGCCTGTAATTCCAGCTACTCAGGAGGCTAAAGCAGGAGAATCTCTTGAACCCAGGAGGCAGAGGTTGCCTTGAGTCGAGATTGCACCAGTGCACTCCAGCCTGGGTGACAGAGTGAGACCCTGTCTCAAAAAAAAAAAAAAAAGAAGATTGGATGTGGATGTCAACAGGAGTCTTGAACACTTACCATGTGCTCAAAGCATTTCACGTGAATATCCCGTGTAAAGCTCACGATAACCAGACGAAGTAGGTACTGTTATCTCCATTGTTAGTGGAAACTCTGCAGCCCCAGAGAGCTTATGAATATATATAATATGCTCATGGACACCCAGCTAGTAAGAGGCAGAGCTGGGATTTGAACCCAGGCAGTCGACAGCCTGGCTTGTGCTTTCTCAGCCACAGTGCTACCTCTGAGGTTATTGGCATTTTCTACTCTCCTGCTCCCTGATTCAGCCCTGCTCTTATCTCCTCTGTCCTGTAGGAACCATCCAGTCAGGATATCCAGTTTAAAATGCTGTAGCCGGCCAGGCATGGTGGCTCATGCCTGTAATCCCAGCACTTTGGGAAGCTGAGATGGGTGGATCGCAAGGTCAAGAGATCGAGAAAATCCTGGCCAACATGGAAAAACCCCATCTCTACTGAAAATACAAAATTAGCTGGGCATGGTGGCGCATGCCTGTAGTCGCAGCTACTCGAGAGGCTGAGGCAGGAGAATCACTTGAACCCGGGAGGAGGAGGTTGCAGTGAGCCGAGATCGTGCCACTTGCACTCCAGCCTGGTGACAAAGCGAGACTCCAAATAAAATTAAATTAAATTAAAACATAAAATACTGTAGCTGCCTGGGTGTGGTGACTCACGCCTATAATCCCAGCACTTTGGGAGGCCGAGGTGGGCAGATCACCTGAGGTCAGGAGTTCAAGACCAGCCTGGCCAACATGGTGAAACCCCGTCTCTACTAAAAATATGAAAATTACCTGAGTGTGGTGGTGCGTGCCTGTAGTACCAGCTACTCGGGAGGCTGAGGTGGGAGGATTGCTTGAACTTGGGAGGTGGAGGCTGCAGTGAGCTGAGATCATACCAGTGCACTCCAGCCTGAGTGACAGAGCGAGACCCTGTCTCAAAAAAAAAAAAAAAAAAAAAAAAACAAGCTGTAGCCAATTCACAGAGGCATTTACCCTTCACACGTGAGCCAAGTGGCCCGTGTAGGTGGGTTCTATTATGGCAGCACTCTGTGTGATGCAGCCCTGCAGAGTCCCAGCCCCCATAGATACCTTGGTCAGCCCTTACAAGGGAAGGGGCGTGTTTTACTCAGTTTCGCTCAGTTGTTGGGCTGTCATCAATTAGTATCAAGTTCAAGTTAATCCCCTGGGCCAGTAGACCACTTGGTGGCATTCATCATGGGCTCATTATTTTTTCCCCTGTAATAGCAAAGGCTGGAAACCATGTAGGTGTCCATGAGTATGGGCCTGGCTCCAGGTGTACCATGTTTTAAAAAGGATGAGGCAGCTCTGTGTGGTCTGAGTGTGAGTGATCTCCAAGATAGAGTGTTGCATGAGCAAAGCAGCTCGGCTGTACACCTGTGCTGCCATTGCGGAAAGAATATGTCCGTGCCATTATTCACCTGGCACATCTAAGGAAGGGTTCCTCCGGAGGGGGATTCGAGTTGCCGGGAAATGAGAGGGAAAGCTTACTCTCCACTGAATACCTGTTGGTAGGCTTGAGTTTTATGCTACATGTATACAATATCACTTATTTTTTTAAAAAAAAAAGTTAAAATGAGGCTGTACCTTCTATTCATGTTTCTTTAGCCCTGTGTCACCGGGAGGGCAAATAAAGACCTCAGAGGCTCAGAGTCCTTAGAGTTGGATAGAGCATGGGGCTCTATCATTACCAGCTCCCTAGGAGCAGAAACTTCCACTCTTTAAAAATGAGAAACCTGCAGGGTGCGGTGCAGTGTTTCACGCCTATAATCCCAGGACTTTGGGAAGGCCAGGCAGGAGGACTGCTTGAGGCTTAGAGTTTGAAACCAGCCTGGACAACATAGCAAGACCCCATCTCTACAAAATAATGATAATAATAAAGCCTGGTGTGGTGGCTGCACCTGTAGCCCTAGCTACTTGGGAAGCTGAGGCGGGATTGCTTGAGCCCGGGAGTTTGAGGGTACAGCGAGCTATCATTGCACCACTGCACCCCAGCCTGGTCAACAGCAAGACCCTGTCTCTTTAGAGAAATCAGGCAGAGGAAGGCAGAGACCCTGACCCAAGAGGGAGCATGAAAGACAGCAGGAGCAATGGCAAGTGATGTAACGCAGCCCTGCAGAGAGTCCCAGCCTCCATAGGTGCCTTGTTCAGCCCTTGCAAGGAAGGGGTCATTTTCACCAGTTTTTCTCAGTTGGGCTGTTATCAGTACCCAGTTCAAGTCAATCCCCTGGGCCAGTAGCCCACGTGTGTGGTATTCATCATGGGCTCGCTATTTTTCCCTTCCCAGGTATAAACTCCCAAGCTCCCCAGTTCACTGCTTGACTGATGGAGGAAAACAGTGATTGGGTGATGACCGTTTTCTTGTTTCTGCAGTTCTTGGCCAGGCTGACCGAGAGGTTCGTATTGGGAGTGGATATGTTCGTGGAGACACTGTGGAAAGTCTGGACCGAGATCTTGGATGTTCTTGGACTTGATGGTAGGTGTGGGGGTGGCATTCACGTAAGGTGTCATTCTATTTTGGTGATTCTCATAGTGTGGAACTGGTACTCACAGTGAGTAATACATGAGAAAGTTGCAGAGGGCTGGTCAGTGAGGATATGAGTGAACATTTTTTATTTTAATAGTCTCATATATAGGCCAGGCATGATGGCTCATGCCTGTAATCCCAGCACTTTGGGAGACCAAGGTGGGAGGGTTGCTTGAACCCAAGAATTCAAGACCAGCCTGGTTAACATGGTGAGATCCCATCTCTACAAAAAAAAGTACAAAAAATTTGCTGGGTGTGGTGGTGCACACCTGTAGTCCCCCATCCACTTGGGAGGCTGAGGCAGGAGGATTGCCTGAGATCAGGAGTTCGAGGCTGCAGTGAGCTATGATCATGCCACTGTACTCCACACTGGACAACAGAGCAAGACTCCTCTCAAATAATCATAAAAATAAAAAACAAATGGCCCATCAAAGCTGAGATTTCTCAGATGCCACTTAGGGTAAAGTGCAGCTGGATAGTGCCAACTTGTGTGTCTGTAGGCAAAACACGTGGACCAGAGGTATAGTGCTCTGGCTTACTGGGATCCGTGCAAGAAATGACTAGTTATTTAGGCAGAAGGGGATTTCATGAGACAGAGACACTCACAGAACCATCAGAAAGGCTGAGGGAGAGATGCATGGCCTCAGACACTGCCGAACTGGCTGTCCAGGGTTGCAGCTGTTGAAACCATTGAGTTCAAGGTCACACAACTGTAGTATAATTTGAGGACCAGGAGGCCACTGCTGCCACCACAACAACTAGACTTTGCATGTGGGTGCAGGGACCCTTGCCGTTTCTGGAACCATGCATATCGGCTGCAACACTTCACTTAATTTCCCAAGTCGTGTGTGTATGGGGGAACTGCCAGGCGGAACTTACTTTCTGTCCAGTCCCTAGCTGCGAGGGAGGCAGGCTAATGTGGTTCTTAGCTCTCCAGCTTCTGCCATCCAGGAAGGCAGGCTGGGAGTAGGTGTCACCCGATGCTGCACCAGCCCGTCCACCATACCCACCGCATGGGGCAAGAATTGCCAGGGGAGCTGGCCCCTGGTTTTGTGGGCTAGGGGAGGAGGGTAGTGCAGTTCGATAGTGCAGTGCTAGTCACACGTTTATAGCCAGGAAGAGAACATTGGTGGGGCACGGCCCCTCACTTTCTACATGTGGGAGGGGGCACTGATACTGGTCTTGGCGGATGGCAAGGCAGCAACAGTCATGGTAACTGAGCTGGGCACTCCTAGTCCAGTCCTGCAGCCTGTGCTACCCCCAGCCTTACACTCCCCTTCCCAGGTAGCCCTGCCCCACCTCCACCTGCATTCCATCGGGGGGTGACAGGAGCTAACCCGGGCAGAGTGCCCAGGGTGTACAGCTTTTATACCCAGAGGAGACCTTGTCACTTACCACCTTAAGAGCTTCAGAGGCATCCCATGCTCTCAGGATGAAGTAACCTTCCCGTTTTCTCTACCGTGCCCCGTGGTGTGCCAGGTAAGCAGGGATCTCCTAGCTGCCCCCGCTCCACTGCTCTCCTTCCGTCCACAAGGTGGAGGCCGCTCTTCCCCTGGGCCTTTCCAGAGGAAATCCCCCAGCTGGGCTCTTTCCAGCCCCACGGCCCTGGTCCCTGGTCCCAGCTGCCACCTGTCTGACGGGAAGGTCTGCAGTTGCTGCATGTGGCAGGGTTCCTGAGACCATCTACAGGCTCGCTGGTTCCCTAGGAGCACTGGCAGGACTCAGCATATAGTTGTCCTTACGGCTGTGATTTATTGTGACAGAAGGACGCAAACACCATCAGCAAAGGGAAAAGGCGTGTGAATTCCCGGGCAGGCCAGGCTCAAACTTCAGAGTCCTCTCCCTGTGGAGTCACACGGGACACACTTAATTCCCCCAGCAGAGGGTGCCCACCAAGGACTCTGTGCCCCGGCTTTTTACTGGGGGCTGGTCGTGTAGTCACCCTCTGCTTGACACGTGTCAAAATTCTAGACTCCCAGAGGGAACGCAGGTGTTGTCATAAACCACATCATTTGTGTCAACAGCCTAGGCCTGGCGTCTCTGGGCTGCACTCTGGCCCCAGCTCTGCACCTGGCACAAAGAGGCCCTTTTTGTTTGTTTTTGTTTAGGATCTCACTCTGTTGCCCAGGCTGGAGTGCAGTGGCTTAATCACGGCTCACTACAGCCTCAATTTCCTGGGCTCGTGATCCTCCCACCTCAGCCTCCCGAGTAGCTGGGACCACAGGCCCACGCTACCACGCCTGGCTAATTTTTAAATTTTCTGTGGAGACAGAGTCTTACCATGTTGCCCAGGCTGGTCTCAAACTCTTGGGCTCAAACCATTCTCCTGCTTCAGCCTCCCAAAGTGCTGGGATTATAGGCGTGAGCCACCACACCCAGCCCACCCTTGGTTAATAAGAGCAGGAGGGCTGTGGGTCCCACTGCTTAGCCAGTCATGTGGGCTGAAATGTGCTCCCCAAGAATACGTGTTCCAGTCCTAATCCTGGACCTGTGAGTGAGCCCTTGTTTGGGAGTGGGGTCTGCATATGTGATCGAGTTAAATGAGATCGTCTTGGATTAGGGTGGACCCTCAGTGTAATGATTGATGTCCTTATAAGAAGTGGGGAATTTGGACACAGAAACACCAAGAAACATAGGGAGAAGACGGCCATGCGAAATGAGAAACAGGGACTGGAGGGACGGAGCCACAAGCCAAGGAACACTGGGGCCACCAGAAGCTGGAAGAGGCGAGGAAGGATCCTCCCTTGAACTTTCAGAGGGAGTATGGCCCCACCGAGACCTTGATTTCAGACTTCCAGCCTCCAGAACTGCAAGTGGATGAATTTCTGCTGTCAACCTCCCAGTTTGTAGTGGTTGGTTGCGGCAGTCACGGGAAACCATTATACCATAGCCCTGTTACATGTGGAATCTCTCAGCACCGCCATCGGTCCTTGACACCCACATTTTACTGATCAGAGATGGGGGAGTGGGGTCCACTGGCCATGATGGGCACACTGGTTCATACCTGTTGACACCCCAGGCCATTCAGAAACGTCTCCAGCCTTAATTCATTGAGTTCAGCGTTTAAGAGGCCTTAGGCCAACTCAGTCACCTCGCTGCTCAAAGAATCGGAGGTGTCAGCATAGCCAGAGGACACTGTGCACCTGGCAGCCCCTCGGGGCCACTCGTGGCCCCTCCTGGGACTTGGCAGAGTTAACGCACCCTCCCCCAGATGCAGCCACTGCGTGCAATCCTCTTAGCTTCCGTATCCACCACCTGCCCGGATTGTCAAACTCTCTGTGTTTTCATCACCACCCATTGAACCCTGGAGAAACAAACCTGATTGCAGAAAATCACACGCAGCTTGGAATGAAAAACTACAGAGTAGGAACAGCCTCCTAATCATATGGAAGAAGCCCAGAATAGAGGCATCGGCAGCGGATCCACGAGCCGTGAATGCCTGCATTCATCAGGGGAGCAGCTGGCGCGTTCCGGAGGCGAAACGAGCTTGCTTCCGTGTCGAAGCTTTTCTAGTTCTGTTTGATGCGTAAGCTTCAAGACATCCGAAGGCCTTTGGAATTCGTGTCTTATGCGTAGAAGTTTGAGTGCAAAATGCTTTACAGGAAGCCATACACCAACGTTGGATATTCTGGTAAAAAAGGTTTCTGTGAGCACAATTCTATAATTTCTTTCTTCAGTGTTTTGTTTTTTTTTTTTTAAGAGTCTGGTTAAAATGGGAACTCAGTAGCCCCAAATGGTATAATAGCAAAAAAATGTGAGCCCCCTAGGTGATGCGAAGTTTTCTAGTAACCATGTCAAAAGAGTAAAAAGAAATGGTGAAATTAATTTTTCTTCCTTTTTTTTTTTTGGTGGGGGGCGGGAGGGACGAAGTCTCACTCTATTGCCCAAGCTGAAGTGCAATGGCGCTATCTTGGCTCACTGCAACCTCCGCCTCCTGGGTTCAAGTGATTCTCCTGCCCCAGCCTCCCAAGTAGCTGGGATTACAGGCATGCACCACCACGCCCGGCTAATTTTTCTGTATTTTTAGTAGAGACAGGGTTTCACTATGTTGGCCAGACTGGTCTTGAGCTCCCGACCTCGTGATCTGCCTGCCTCAGCCTCCCAAAGTGCTGGGATTATGGGCATGAGCCACTGCGCCCAGCCTTTTTTTTTTGAGACAGAGTCTTGCTCTGTTGCCCAGGCTAGAGTGCAGTGGCACAATCCCAGCTCACTGCAACCTCCACCAACCCAGGCCCAGGTGATCCTCCCACCTCAGCTTCCCAACTAGCTGGGACCACAAGTGTGCACCACCACATCTGGCTAATGTTTGTATTATTATTATTATTATTATTTTGAGACGGAGTATTGCTCTGTCGCCCAGGCTAGAATGCAGTGGCCGATCTTGGCTCACCACTGCAACCTCCACCTCCCGGGTTCAAGCAGTTCTCGTGCCTCAGCCTCCCGAGTAGCTGGGATTACAGGCACCTGCCACCATGCCTGGCTAATTTTTGTATTTTTTTTAGTAGAGATGGGGTTTCACCATCTTGGCCAGGGTATTCTCGAACTCCTGACCTCATGATCCACCTGCCTCGGCCTCCCAAAGTGCTAGGATTACAGGCGTGAGCCACCATGCCCCGCCTAATGTTTGTATTTTTTATAGAGATGGGGTTTTGCCATGTTGCCCAGGGTGGTCTCGAACTCCTGAGCTCCAGTGATCTGCCTGCCTTGGCCTCCCAGAGTGCCGGGATTACAGGCATGTGCCACCATGCCCAGGTGAAATTAATTTTAATAAGATTTTAGTTAACCCAATATATTAAAAACATCTCAACTTATAATTAATAGAAAATTATCAGGTGTCTCACATTTTTTGGGCTAACTAAGGCCTTTGAGACTCAGTCTCTGTTTGACACTTAGAGCCCACGTCAGTTCTTCACATTTCAAGGGCTCAGCACACGATAGATGGCACAGCCTTTGTCCCCATTCTAGATCTGCTGGCGCAGAGCACGTGTCCAGGATTTGGAAGGATGGCTTAGAAGGATGGATTTAAGGCTCATGTCTTCATCATGTTGCTTACTCCTCTGAAGCCGCTGAAGCCACTTCCAACAAAGTTTCCAGTAAAGTGGGGAAAATATGAATCGTGCTTCAGTGATGCGTTGGCACAGGGCAGGGGTTGCGTGGCTCCAGAAACTGGATCCCCTGGTTCCAAATCCCAGCTCTGCCTAGTCCTAGCTGTGGGACCCTGGGCAAGGAGTCCTTGTGTGGAAAATGCTGTTTACCCTATCAACGAGTCATGAGGACTGGATGACTGTGTGTGTAGGGTGGTGGGATGGCGCCCAGCCCGTGGTCAGTATTCAGTAAACACTCGGGGGCTTACAAAGGGGCCCTCCTCCAAAATGTACATCACTGTGCAGTTCTGGGACCTGCCAATCTCACTTCTCCACACTGAGGGGCGGCTGGCCAGCTGCACCCAGAGCCAGCTTCCCCTGCCGCAGCCATCAGGACTTGACAGGTGTGCAGGTGTAAACCTGGCCCACGCTGAGGAACAAGTCGACCACCAAAACATTCACTTTGCTTGAACAGTGCCTGTTAGGAGTTGAATTGTGTCCCCCCATATTCGTCTGTTTTATCTGTTGAAGTCCTAACCCCCAGAGCCTCAGAATGGGACGCTATTTGGAGATGGGGTCATTGTGGGTGTCATTTGTTAAGATGAGTCATACTGGAGTAGGGTGGGTCCCAAATCCAATGTGACTGGTGTCCTTACACGAAGGGGAAATTTAGACACAGACACACGTAGGGAGAAGGCCACGTGAAGGCAGAGTAAAAGAGAGGAGTGTGGCAGTCACGGAGCACCAAGGATCACCAGCAACCCGCAGACACTAGGAGAGGCCTGGGCAGATTCACCCTCGAGCCTCTGAAGGAGCCAGCCCTGCTGACACGTTGTTCACAGACTTCCAGCCTCCAAACAAACTGAGAGAATAAACTTCTGTTCTTTTTTTTTTTTTTCTTTTTTTGAGATGGAGTCTCGCCCTGTTGCCCAGGCTGAAGTGCAGTGGTGCTATCTCGGCTCACTGCAGCCTCCGCCTCCTGAGTTCAAGCGATTCTAGTGCCTCAGCCTCCCGAGTGGCTGAGATTACAGGCATATGCCACCAAATCTGGCTAATTCTGTTTTTGTTTTTGTTTTTGTTTTTGTTTTTTTGAGACGGAGTGTTGCTCTGTTGCCCAGGTTGGAGTGCAATGCCGCAATCTTGGCTTACTGCAACCTCCGCCTCCTGGGTTCAAGCGATTCTCCTGCCTCAGCCTCCTAAGTAGCTGGAATTACAGGCATCCACCACCACGCCTGGCTAATTTTTATATTTTCAGTAGAGACGGGATTTCACCATGTTGGCCAGGCTGGTCTCGAACTCCTGATCTCAGGTGATCCACCCGCGTTGGCCTCCCAAAGTGTTGGGATTACAGACATGAGCCACTGCGCCCAGCCTTCTACTCTTTTTTAGCTACTTGGCCATGGCAGCGCTAGGAAAGTCAGACAGTACCCCTTTGCTGTCAGAACATGCAGGGCCACTCGTGTTTTCTTTAGGATTTTCAGGGCCTCAGGGAGTGACGTTGCTTTGGACCACCCTTCCTTGGTTTAAAGGACAGCTTTCACTGAAGTCACTGAGGGTGGAAGGCAGGGGTGGCATTCTCGTCTCTGGGCATCTTTCCTGGCTGATCACCTATCTTGGCCCCTTGATGACATGATGCTTCTCAAAGTATGCTCAGAGGAACCCCAGGAGGTCCCTGAGACCCTTTTGGTTAGGAGGGGTGACTGTGAGTTCCTCTCTTCTCCAGTAACATGTCTCTGAGGTCAGGGATTTAGTACGTACTTTAATACTTCCATATATATTGATGCCATGTTAAGATAATGACATTTTAGATAGATTGGATTAAACAAAATATCTTATTAACATTAATTCCACTTTTTTTTTTTTTGCCTTTTTTGCTGTGAGTACTTGAAAATTTTCAGTGAGAAACGTGGCTCACGTTTGTGGCTGGTGTTCTGTTCCTCTGAATTCAAAACCAGATTTGGGGGCCAGGTCTCCTCTAAATAGCTAGATAGGAAAGAGACTGGCAAACATTCAAAGCACTGCCACTGTTCTCAGCGTGGTTTGTTCTGCTTTAGAAACAGTTGCTTTTTGTGAAAAATATTTTATGTTAACCTATTGTCTTGGTCAGTTCAGGCTGCTATAACAAAATTCCATAGACTGTGTGGCTTATCAACAACAGACTTTTTCTTTTTTTTTTTTTTTTTTGAGATGGAGTCTCTCTCTGTTGCCCAGGCCGGAGTGCAGTGGCGCAACCTCAGCCTCCCGGGTTCCAGTGATTCTCCTGCCTCAGCCTCCTGAGTAGCTGGGATTACAGGCACGCACCACCATGCCTGGATAATTTTGCATTTTTTTTAATAGAGACGAAGTTTCGCCATATTGGTCAGGCTGGTCTCGAACTCCTGACTTCAGATGATCTGCCCACCTTGGCCTCCCAAAGAGCTGGGATTACAGGCATGAGCCACTGTGCCTGGCCTAACAGACATTTTCATTTCTCATAGTTTGGAGGCAGGAAGTCCAAAATGAAGGCACTGGCAGATGCACGCTGGGGGGAGAGCCCTTTCTTGTAGACGATGCCTCACTGTGTCTGATGTGAAGGAACAAGGCAGTTCTCTGGGACCTCTTTATAAGGGCACTAAACCCATTCATGGGGGCTCTACCCCCATGACCTGATCACCTCCCCAGGACCCCACCTCCTAAGACCATCACTTTTGGGGTTAGGATTTCAACATAGGAATTTTGTGGGGGACACAAACACTCAAAGCCTAGCATCTGTAATGGGTTGTTATTTGAAAATGAGTTAATGATAGCAGTGTTTTTAAATTATTAACAACAGCTGGACACAGTGGCTCATGCTGGTAATCCCAGCACTTTGGGAGGTTGAGGCAGATGGATTGCTTAAGCCCAGGAGTTTGAGACCATCCTTGGCAACACAGTGAGACCCTGTATCTACAAAAAATCAAAACATTAGCTTGATGGTGCATGCTTGTAGTCTCAGCTACTCGGGAGGCTGAGGTGAGAGGATTGCTTGAGCCCAGGAGGTAGAGGTTGTAATGAGCTGAGATCATGCTACTGCAGTCTAGCCTGGGCTACAGAGCAAGACTCTGTCTCAAATAAATAAATAATAAATAAAATTTAAAAGATAATTAACAGCTAATTAAAAACTACCTAATTTTCTGCTATGGAAAATATATCAGTTAGGTAGAACCCACATAAACAAAAGCTCTGGGGATGCTTCAGTAATACTGAAGAGTGCAAACGGGTCTTGAGACTGAGAGGTTTGGGAAACACTGGTTTAGCCTCCAGTCTGCAGGGGGCAGGTGTGAAAGTCAGCTCCCAAGTCAACCACATTTAGTCAAAATGCTCACGATGCCTCAGGAAGGCATTGTGTAGCAAACACACCCTGGCTTCTGGGGAGTCCTGGTGACCCCAAGCCTTTAGTTCCAGAGATGGCTGCTGTTTACAGTGTTGGACTCTAGACACTGGCCAGCTGTGCGGAGTCTGATCATTTTGGGGAACTATGGGATGTTCACGCCATAGGTGTCGTTATTGACCGGAGGAGCTCCAGGGTCGAGGCTTCCCATCTCAGGCCTGCTGTGGATTTGCGCTTGCCCACTCCAGATCATTGTGTCACACTTCTCCCCCACGGTCCTCTCTGTCCCCAAATGCATGAGAGTTCATCGTGCCCAAGCTGGTGGATCTCAATGTGACCCTTCGATCAGCAGCAGCAGCAGGAGCCTCCCTGGCAAACTTGTAAGAGGTGCAGATTTGGCTGGGCGTGGTGCCTCACGCCTGTAATCCCAGCACTTAGGGAAGCCAAGGCAGGCAGGTTGCTTGAGCTCAGGAGTTCGAGACCAGCCTGGGCAACATAGTGAGATCCTATCTGTATTCGCTGGTTTCCACACTGCTGTAAGGAACTCCCTGAGGCTGTGTAATTTATAAATAAAAGAGGTTTAATTGACTCACAGTTCCACATGGCTGGGGAGGCCTCAGGAAACTTGTAATCATGGCGGAAGGCAAAGGGGAAGCAAGGCACGTCTTACATGGTGGCAGGAGAGAGAGGAAGCAAGAGCGAGGGGTATGCTGCCAAACACTTTTAAACCATCAGATCTCGTGAGACTCACTCACTTTCATGAGAACAGCATGGAGGAAACCACCCCCACGATCCAATCACTTCCTACCAGGTCCCTCCCCAGACACGTGGGGATTACAATTTGAAATTAGATTTGGGTGAGAACACAGAGCCAAACCACTTCACTGTCTCTATAAAAAAAATACAAAAATTAGCCAGCTGTGGTGGTGCATGCCTATAGTCCTAGCTACTTGGGAGCCTGAGGTGGGAGGATTGCTTGAGCCCAAAAGGTCAAGGCTGCAGTGAGCTGAGATCACACCATCACACTCCAGCCTGGGTGACAGAACAAGACCCTGTCTAAAAAAAAAAAAAAAAAAAAAAAAAATCCGCAGATTCTTGGGCCCACCCAGGACCTACTGAATAAGATGTCCTGGGGGTGGGGCCCAGCAACCTGTTTTCCTAAGCCCTCCAGGGGATTCCCGGAGGAATCACACAAGTTTGAGAACTGCTTGTGTGAGAAGGCTTAGGATATAACTCTCCTTGAACTCATTAAACAACACTGTCAGGAAACAAACAATTGCAGCATGTGGGACCTCCCACAAGAAAACCATCCTGGAAAAATTAGACTTCAGAATTTCAGTGTTTCTAAAATGTCATGGGTCTCTTCTCGATTAATGGAGACTAAACTGATGGCAAAAGCAGAACATGAACTGTCGCTGGGTCCTGGTGAGGGTTGGGAGGAAACAACTATTCCTGGATAGCTGAGAAATTCAAGTGATGTTATATGGAATTGTTAATTTATTATTTATTTATTTGTTTATTTTTTTGAGACAGAGCCTCACTGTGTCTCAGGTTGGAGTGCAGTGGCACCATCGGCTCACTGCAACCTCTGCCTCCTTGGGTTCAAGTGATTCTCGTGCCTCAGCCTCCCAAGTAGCTTGGATTACAGGTGTGCGCCACCACGCCCGGCTAATTTTTGTATTTTTAGTAGAGATGGGGTTTCGCCATGTTGGCCAGGCTGGTCTCAAACTGCTGATCTCAGGTGATCCACCCACCTTGGCCTCCCAAATGCTGGCATGAGCCACTGTGCCCAGCCTGGAATTGTTAATATTCTTAGAATGATGATAGTATCATGGTTTTGAGGTGAATTATGTCTTTATTCTTAGAAGATGCATGATGAAATATGATGTGTACATCTTTCAAATGGGTTAATCTAAAAAGTATGTAAATAGAGAATGCAGCATTCAGCATTTTTAATAATTGTTCAGTCTAGTTGGTTTCAAAAGGAATATTCTACTGTTCTTTTAACTTTTTTGTTTGAATTTCTTCAAGTCAGGCACACAGGAGATGCTACTCTTACATTTCACTGCATTCTTGAGATGGAACTTTGTGTGTGGGTACCAATTAGGATCAGGTTTGGCCGAAACAGAAATCCAACATAACATTGGCTTAACCAAGATGGACACCTATTTCCCTCTTATATGAAAGTTCTCAGGGAGGTGGTGAGGCGGGTTTGATGGCTCTGATGCATGTGGTGCTCTGGACCAAAGCACCTTCCATTTTATTGTTCCTCCATGAGTGCCTTCCCTGACCTCATGTTCCAAAATGGCTGCTCCAGTTCCAGCCATTGTATCCATGTTCCAGAAGGCAGAAGAGGTAAAGGACACATTCCTGCTACTTTTAGGGAAAACATGGCCAAAGCTTAGTTACGTAGCTGCAAGAGAGGCTAGGAAATGCTTTAATCCTAGGTAGTTGTGTGCCCAGCCCGAAGGTGGGCATTTGTTACTATGGAAATTGAAGGACAACTTGCAGGCTATGCCACACTTCCAGAGGTGTTTTAGTAAAAGGTGAAAGTTGTTTTTTGAGACAAAGTCTTACTCTGTCACACAAGCTAGAGTGCAGTGGCACATTATGGCTCACTGCAGCCTCTGCCTCCCACCTTCAAGTGATCCTCCCACCTCAGCCTCCTGAGTAGCTGGGACTACAGGTGTGTGCTACCACACCTGTCTAATTTTTTTAAAATTTGTGTTCTCTAGAGATTGGGTCTGTATTAGTCTGTTTTCACACTGCTATAAAAACACTCAAGGCCAGGTGCAGTGGCTCAACGCTTGTAATCCCAGCACTTTGGGAGGCTGAGGAGGTGGATCACTTGAGGACAGGAGTTCAAGACCAGCCTGGCCAACATGGTGAAACCTCATCTCTACTAAAAATACAAAAATCAGCTGGGTGTGGTGGCATGTGCCTATAATCCCAGCTACTTGGGAGACTGAGGCAGGAGAATTGCTAGAACCTGGGAGGCAGAGGTTGCAATGAGCCAAGATTGTGCCACTGCACTCCAACCTCAAAAAAACAAACAAAAAACCCAAAAAACCTGAGACGGGGTAATGTATAAATAAAAGAGGTTTAATTGACTCACGGTTCTGCATGGCTCAGGAAACTTATAATCATGGCAGAAGGCAAAGGAGAAGCAAGCACCTTCTACACAAGGCAGCAGGAGAGAGAGAGAGAGAGCAAAGGGGGCAGCTGCCAAACACTTTTAAACCATCAGATCTCATGAGACCCCCCCCCCAACTATCACAAGAACAGCATGGGGAAACCACTCCCATGATCCAATCACCCCCTACGAGGTTCCTTCCTCCACACGTGAGGATTACAATTCAAGATGAGATTTGTGTGGGAGCACAGAGCCAGTCCATATCAGGGTCTCACTATGTTGCCCAGGCTAAAGGTGAAAGATGTATATGATTTAAAGAGAAACCAGTGTATGGAGAGGTTTTTAAAACTCAACGTGGCAGGTCATCTTAAAGGGCTTCCCTGGCCGGGTGTCGTGGCTCATGCCTGTAATCCCAGCACTTTGGGAGGCCGAGGTGGGTGGATCACCTGAGGTCAGGAGTTCGAGACCAGCCTGATTAACATGGAGAAACCCCGTCTCTACTAAAAATACAAAATTAGCCGGGTGTGGTGGCGCATGCCTGTAATCCCAGCTACTCGGGAGGCTGAGACAGGAGAATCGCTTGAACCCAGGAGGCGGAGGTTGTGGTGAGCCGAGATCACACCATTGCACTCCAGCCTGGGCAACAGAGCAAGCCTCCATCTCAAAAAAAAGAGGCTTCCCTGTGTGTCCTCATAGAGCTAAGTGTGACTATTCACAGAGGAACTTCCTTGAGTTCCTTGTGTTGTTGCAAAGGCCTTTTAAGCCCAGCAGGCTGGCTGAGCTACCCAACTCGCTTGTCAAGAAACCCCTGGCCCCTGTGTAACCAGCCCTGTTCCTCTTTTCTGTCCCGCAGTCTCCAACCTGTCCCAGTATTTCAGCCCAGCCTCAGTGTCCAGCAGCCCGGCCCGCGCGCTCCTGCTTGTCGGCGTCGTCCTCCTGGCCTACTGGTTCTTGTCCCTGACCCTGGGCTTCACCTTCAGCGTCCTGCACGTGGTGTTCGGCCGCTTCTTCTGGATCGTGCGGGTCGTCCTGTTTTCCATGTCCTGCGTGTACATCCTGCACAAGTACGAGGGCGAGCCGGAGAACGCGGTGCTGCCGCTGTGCTTCGTGGTGGCCATCTATTTCATGACCGGGCCCATGGGCTTCTACTGGCGAAGCAGCCCCAGCAGCCCCAGCAACCCCAGCAACCCCAGCAACCCCAGCGTGGAGGAGAAGCTGGAGCACCTGGAGAAGCAGGTCAGACTGCTCAACATCCGTCTCAACCGGGTCCTCGAGAGCCTGGACCGCTCCAAGGACAAGTGAAGGTCAGCCGGCCGGGCGGGTCCACAGTTACCAGCACGCTGTCTCAGAAAACGAAAACGGAGGAAAAAACCCCCAAACCCCAAACAATCTTAATAAACACGACTGAGCAAGAAAGTGGCACTGTGTAAGGCTATTTCCACCCACCCGGCAGCTCTTAGGACACATTCCCAGAAGAGCGGAAAGATCATTGACGTGGAACTACACACGAAGTGTCATTAGTGGGGAAAAAAATATTTTTTAAACAAAGGATATAACCATATTTAGTTGTACAGTAAGAGAAATTTATCTGTGCATAGAGCATAAAGTTAATTTTTTCAAGCATTTAAATACATCTTTTGTAAGGTTTTTTAATAAAGGCAGATTGAGTCAAGTTTATTAAAACTTTACATGGAGGGGAAGAATATGCTAATTTGACATTTGAGAAAAGTTTAAATGCAAGCGTTTGTTTTTGCAGCTTAGGGATTGGTGGGTGAGGTCTGTGTGCGTTATTTTCATGTTCCCAAACTGTGAGCTTTATTTCATGTTATTTTTGGTGGATGTTGACTTAGTTCATGAATGTTGTCACTTCTAAATGTGGACAGTTGGGCTGCAGGATGCAACTCAACCTCTTTTGGATCCTAGAGACCCCTGCCAAGCCCCCATCAGTCCTATTTTTAAATGAAGACATCGCCATTTCTAGAAGACCTGAGATTTTCTTCCCTCTGTGCTTCGATGTATTTTAACCTCAACATTTTGAAATGGAAAATGCAAGGAGGGGCCAAGAAATGTCCTGGGGATTTGATGCCAGGAAGTACCTGGTAAGGATTGGAGATTGCTCCAGAATCTATTCCATGTCCCAATTTGCAGTTTGCTCACTAGGGCTATATACAAAAGCTATACCTTTGAGGGGTTTTTTGTTTCTTTTTGCTTTTGATTTCCTCAGGACCTTAGAGGCAAAACAAACAGTAGCAGCTAATAACATTCTCAAGTGTATTGCTGCCTAGAAAGATTCTCAGGAACAATTAGCAGCAATAAGCAAGTCTTTGAAAAGATCTGAATTCTTTTTCCTGAAATATTTACGATACACAGGTGCTTTTTATCTGAAATCTGTTGTGTCCTCCTTTTAGGCAGTCTCTGTGGGCAGAGAGTGGGACTTACGAGGTGGACAGCTGTGGGGATCCTGGGCAAGGGACTTTCAGAAGGTGTGGCTCAGGGGCTGGTAGAAACGCCCCTTTGCTAGGACTTGTTTTTTGAAAAAGGAAGCTCTAGGCCAGGCTCAGTGGCTGATGCCTATAATCCCAGCGCTTTGGGAGGCCGAGGAGTATGGATCACCTGAGGTCAGGAGTTCGAGACCAGCCTGGCCAACATGGTGAAACCCCCGTCTCTACTAAAAATACAAACATTAGCCGGGCGTGGTGGTGTGTGCCTGTAGTCCCAGCTACTCAGGAGGCTGAGGCAGGAGAATTGCTTGAACCCGGGAGGTGGAGGTTGCGGTGAGCCGAGATCACGCCACTGCACTCTATCCTAGGCAACAGAGCAAGACTTCATCTTAAAAAAAAACAAAGCCCAGCATTTTGCAGCTTTGAAGCTGCTGGGGATCACGACTCTCTGTGGCCCTTACTTGGCCACAGATGTGCCCTGGGAACCCACTCACAGCACCCTGCGTGCAGGTTTATAGATACCCCTGCCAGACCTGCTAGAACCAAGACCTTATGGTCCAGATCTCAGTTTGGAGAAGATTTAGCTGTCTACCACTTCTTGTGTAGTGTTCCTGTGAAGTTTTATTTTTGGTTGCAAGTATCTGGAAAACAGATGCAGATGTTTTTGTGGATGTTGATGAGACTTCTGAGACTTCTGTTTCTAAGGTACACATGATGGGACCCAAACTCTCCTGGAGAGTTCCATTCACTTCCTGAAACGTGCACCTGTTTCAGGTGCATGTTTATTCAGTGTGCATGGATATTTAAGATTTGCTGGAGCAGGCTGGGCAGGATGGCTCACCCCTGTAATCCCAGCACTTTGGGAGGCCAAGGCAGGCGGATCACCTGAGGTCAGGAGTTTGAGACCAGCCTGGCCAACATAGTGAAACCCCGTCTCTACTGAAAATACAAAAATTAGCCAGGCCTGGTGGTGGGCGCCTGTGATCCCAGCTACTTGGGAGGCTGAGGCTGGAGAATCGCTTGAATGTGGGAGGCGGAGGTTGCAGTCAGCTGAGATCATGCCACCACACTCTAGCCTCAGCAACAGAGTGAGACTACATCTCAAAAAAAATTATTTGCTGGATCAAATCTTTTTTTTGAGACAGAGTCTCACTCTGTCACCCAGGCTGGAGTGCAGTGGCACGATCTCAGCTCACTGCAAGCTCCGCCTCCCGGGTTCACGCCATTCTCCTGCCTCAGCTGCCTGAGTAGCTGGGACTACAGGCGCCCACCACCATGCCCGGCTAATTTTTTATGTTTTTAGTAGAGACGGGGTTTCACCGTGTTAGCCAGGATGGTCTCGATCTCCTGACCTCATGATCCGCCTGCCTCGGCCTCCCAAAGTGCTGGGATTACAGGCGTGAACCACTGCACTGGGCCTGGATCAAATCTTTATCCATGCACATTGGAACACAGGATTACTGGGTTGAAATCATTCTAGTTTTGTCATTTAGATACTTGTAGATGAATCTGTTTTAGCACAGGGTATAAATAACTCGGGAGGTCATCTCCATCTTCTTTCCTTTTGTGCATTTGGCTATACCACGTTTAGGTACTAAAACAGCTTTGCTCATGTTGGCCAGGGGAAAACTGGCGTTCAGTGCACAAAGCTAATGATCGCCAGCCCTGCCTTGGCCCCTCCCTTGTTTATGGTCATTGTAAGATGCCCGCATGTTAAGGCTTAAGCTGTCACTGGGCTGGGTGTAATACCAGCTTCATTTTTCCTCCCACCCTCTTACCCGAAACATGAAGGGCACTGTGCTCTGTTGAGATCTCGATAAGATCATCATTTTAACTTATATTCAACTGAGGGAGGTAACATGTTATCTGGGTGCTGGTGGATTGAGACCTCAAGCATCAATTCAAAATTGCTGTCGAAAATATGCACTGTTTTTTTTTCCACTTTGGCTAAGTGTAGGCTCTGAAGCCAATTTTATAGCTTGATACATTCTGGTGAAAGATGTCTTCATTTTTAATGAAAGAACCTACAGTTAGTAGGTGTCACCTCAGGGTAGAAATTCTGATAGAAATTCTGATTATTTGAAATTCTGATAGAAATCCTAGATGCTAGATTTGAAAAAAACCTGGATTTTATTGCATATATTTCACCTTTTTTTGGGCACATGTTACCCCAAAATAATTGGGGATTTTTTTGTTCCTTCTCCATTCCATGGAAGCTTGTAGGGTATTGGGATTGGGCCTCCCCTCGCCACCCGCCACATCTCTTTGTTTTTTTCTCTCTTTTGTATGTGGAAAAATGTATTTTTGTACCATATCTCATACCTGGAGAGAAACCTTTTTTCTATCTTCAGGGCTGTAGAATATATTAGTGTAACACTTCACTGAAAGTGATGTAAAAGCATTCTGATGAAAACTGGTTCTGTTATAATTAAGACTCAGTGTTTAAAATATCTTAATCAGTGTTAATTTCCCAGTGTTTCAGTATCACAGTAAATACTTGTTTTACTGAGAACAGAAAATAATCCAGAAAAGGAAAAGGACCAGCCCTCTCTAGATTGCTGGAATTGTATGGGTGTGTTGGGGTTGGTTTAGTGACTCTTCCTTGACAACCTAGCAAAGATGCTTTTGTGGAGTGCAAACCTTTCATAAATATACTTTCCAGCCTGGGTGCAGTGGCTTAAGCTTGTAATCCCAGCACTTTGGGAGGCCAAGGCGGGTGGATCACTTGCTGTCGGGAGTTCGAGACCAGCCTGGCCAACATAGTGAAATCCCGTCTCTACCAAAAAATACAAAAAAAAAAAAAAAAAAAAAATAGCCAGGTGTGGTGGCAGGTTCCTGTAGTCCCAGCTACTCAGGAGGCTGAGGTGGCAGAATTGCATGAACCCAGGAGGCAGAGGTTGCAGTGAGCCGAGATCACACCGCTGTACTCCAGTGGAGGCGACAGAGTGAGACCCTGTCTCAAAAAAAAAAAAAAAAGTGTGTGTGTGTGTATATATGTGTGTGTATGTACACACACACACACACACACTTACTTTCCAATACCAATTGGCATTACCCAGCCTTTGGTTTCTTTTGCTTTGGTTTTCTGTTACCCCCATATCATTTCTGGTAACAGAGCCCAGCAATAGAATTTCTGGGAAGCGGGCCTTGTGAATCGTGCCTGTGTCTTAATTCATAAAGGGGAAGTGAATGCCGTTGAAAGGTGTTTAATACGCTTCCCCTAGAAATCAGAGCCTGTGTCATGCAGGAGTCGGGAAGGCAGTGATGTCAGGGAACTGGGACTATGCCTTTATGGCTGTGATGGTGGTAACCAAGTGGGGTGGTCCCCTCTGGGGAACTGAGTAAGAACACAAAGATTCGAGTCAGTGATTAGGAAGACTATAATATGACTTTTTGCATGCCCGGGAGGGCTGTCTTGTAGAGAGGATGTGAGCAGCTCAGTCGCTCCTCTGGCCCTGTGATACAGCAGGCTTATGGAGCGTTAAGAATAACAGCTGTCAAATGGCCTAGACATGGTTAATGCAATTTGTTGCTAGTGGAAATCCTGAATTGCTTCCTTTCTGTGATCACTGCTACTTCTTAAGATGCTTTTGATGAATGTCATCTGCCTTACAAGTTGACACCTGATAACTTCTCCCTGATGGGTTTTGAACTGGCTGACTTCACCGAAAAGCCAGCTCTTGCCATCTGTCTTGCATTAAAAGGAATTCCTGAGGCTCCTAAGGGGTCAGCTGCCCCACTCCCGACTTTTTTATTTTTAATGGTCTATACCTTCTGCAACATTTTTGTTTATGGCCATTTGAATGGTTGGACTTTGACTCCTCACTTGTGAATAATAGGAATATATTTTGCAGAATCTAACATAATACCCTTAAAATTCATACTGGACAACCATCAGTATGATGTATAGTATCTGGTGTAAACAAATTTTATTCAGCATATTAAATTATTCTGTGTTTTGCTTTTCCTTGATATGTAGGAGGTGCACCAGTACCAGTTTTTCTCTTGTGGTGGCTTAAAACGCTGATTGCCATTTGCATTGTCTACTGAAAAGCTGTGGCAGCGAGTGGTATCATTGACCATGTGTTCTCATGTCTTTTTGCAGATTTAAAGATTTTATTGTAGTGTCCATTTAATATCTGCATGTGTGTTTAATCTCTGAATACCATGTAATTAAACTGATTTACTTGTGATGGTGATGGTGATTAGCACACACTAAAAACCCAATGAAGCAATTGTCTCCCTCTTCTTAACTGGAAATCACACTTGTGAGGTATGGTATACATCATCAACAGTGGATTCATGATCGACTTCATATTTTGTGTATCTGGTTATAAATTTTGTATAGCATTTAATTTGGCACTTAATATAAATCCATTTGATTTGAATAGTGTGTGTGTGTACATGGTGTGTGTGTGTGTGTGCACTTAGTTTTGTGAGCCTTGGGAAACTGATTCTACAAATATATAGAGATAAATGTATCAGGCATTTTTTTTGCAAAGCGATATATACATTCCTCTTATTTATTAAATCACTGGCTTTGGTGTTATGTAGAGATATTTGTAGATCTCAGAACAGAATTAAAATATTGTGAAAATTACAGCTTAATAAATGTTTATTGTAATTTTGTTGTATGGACTTTTAAAATATATTTCATCACTTCTAACCAAACATTTGTGGAGTTTCCCCAGTTTTGATATGTAACCAGGAATCTATGGTTCTATTCTTCAATCTGAGAAGAGTCATAAAACCTTGAATTTATGTATTCAGTTGGAGGTAAGTTTGCAAGATAAAATACAGGATGCCCAGTTAAATTTGAATTTCAGATAAACAACCAGTAGTGTTGTAGTATACTGTAGAAGTGTTGGTTGCTTATCTGAAATTCAAATGTAAGCAAGTTTCCTGTATTTTTAGTTGCCAAATCTGACAGTCCTAGCACAATGATGTGTGCCTCTCCACCCCACCCCACATATCCATGCTGCTTTCTCAGGTCCCAAAAATCCTTTTCTCTTTTTTTTTTTTTTTGAGGTGGAGTCTCACCCAGGCTGGAGTGCAGTGGTGAGATCTCAGCTCACTGCTGCCTCCATCTCCTGGGCTCAAGCGAGCATGTCCGGCTAATTTTAGTATTTTTAGTAGAGATGGGGTTTCACCATGTTGGCCAGGCTGGTCTCCAGCTGCTGACCTCAGTGATCCGCCCGTTTCTGCCTCCCAAAGTGCTGGGATAACAGGCGTGAGCCATCACGTCCAGCCCTAAAAATCCTATTCTTAGTAAACATTTAGGAACAAATGTAACAGAAGTATAATTTACCTTAACCAAGTATAATTACTCTTGACTCAAGAATACTGCTCCTGCTTTTTATGCAAAGACAGTCTCACATAGGTCGATAAGGGGACAATTTGAGGCTAGTTATTGTGAAGTTATCTGGGGGCAGCCTGGGTGGCCTGTCACTGGGAAAGCAGGCAGGTGAGCGGGGGCAGTGAGGCACTGGAGGACATGCAGCAGGTAGTAGTGACAGTAACAGTGTGGGGTGAGAAGGAAACCAGAATGAGGGGGGCAGCTCATTTGAGTAAAGTCAATACCTGCTATTAAAATAATCATTTTGGCCGAGTGTGGTGGCTCACACCTGTAATCCCAGCACTTTGGGAGGCCGAGGCGGGTGGATCACGAGGTCGGGAGATCTAGACTATCCTGGCTAACATGGTGAAGCCCCATCTCTACTAAAAATACATTTAGCCAGTCGTGGTGGCACGCGCTTGTAGTCCCAGCTACTCAGGAGGCTAAGGCAGGAGAATTGCTTGAACCCAGGAGGTGGAAGTTGCAGTGAGCCGAAATCGCGCCACTGCACTCCAGGCTGGGCGACAGAGTGAGACTCCATCTCAAAAACAAACAAACATAATTATTATTTTGTGGCCGGGTGCGGTGGCTCACGCCTGTCATCCCAGCACTTTGGGAGGCCAAGGCGGGTGAATCGCTCGAGTCCAGGAGTTCGAGACCAGCCTGGGCAACATAGTGAGACCTTGCCTCTACGAAAAGTAAATAAATTAGTTGGGTGCGGTGGCGCCTGCCTGTGCCTGTAGTCCCAGCTACTCGGGAGGCTGACGTGGGAGGATCGCTTGAGCCCAGGTGGTTGAGGCTGCAGTGAGCCATGATGGCACCGCTGCATTCCAGCCTGGGCAAAAAATAATCATTTTGTAAGAATGCATTGAAAGCAAGATTCGAATTAAACACCGTAGGCCAAAGAGGAGGAGGGGAGTGGGTTATGGGATGGGGATTAAGAGGAATGCCAAGTACAAGAGGAATGAGACTTCACAGGAGAAGTCACCGAGGGCAGTGTTCCTTGGCCCTGGAGGGTGCCCCAGCCTGACCAGCTACAGCCTCACCATCTCCCACTGCCCCTTCTGCCTGCTGCCAATCCCGCTGCAGCCCCAGAGCAGCTGCGGCATTGCCAGCCCCTTCGCACCTATGAAGGAAAAAGAGAATCTTGGCATCTCAAACTCATTATGCCAAGGGCAAAGTTAAGCTTGGGAACTGAGTCACAAAACAACAACAAGAAAAAAACACAAACTTCCTTCCTGTGCTTCCCAAACATATAGCTGCCTACTTTATCTTGTGTAAAATGTAGACTTGGGCTGGCTGTAGCGTTTCAAGCCTGTAATCCCAGCACTTTGGGAGGCTGAGGCAGAAGAATCACTTGAGCTCAGGATGCAGAGGTTGCAGTGGGCCGAGATGGCGCCACTGTACTCCAGCCTGGATGATGGAGTGAGACTCTGTCTCAGAAAAATAGATAAAAATGAATACATAAATAAATACATAAAATGTAGATTCACGAGTGCTCGTCAAAGCTGAGCGAGACTCAGCCCTGCCTCACTGCCTACCATTCCCCACATTTTTCTTCCATCCTTCCCCTCCTGCTTGCGCATTCCCCTTTAAATATTTAAGTCCTCAGAACCCTTTTTGGAAAGAGCACGGGCCACAGATCCTACTGTGACTTGTGTTTCTTTTCCTTGGGCCCGGCCTCAACCTTGACAAAATAAGCCACTAATCCACTGAGACCTGCTCCAGTCACTTTTTGGTTTACACTCCTATTTAGCTGGGGTTTTTTTTGTTTTTCTTTTTCTTTTTTTAAAAAAAGGGGCTGGGTGCAGTGGCTCAAGTCTGTAATCCCAACACTTTGAAAGGCCGTGGCGGGCAGATCACCTGAGGTCGGTAGTTCGAGACCAGCCTGACCAACATGGAGAAACCCCGTCTCTACTAAAAATACAAAATTAGCCGGGTGTGGTGGCACAGGCCTGTAATCCCAGCTACTTGGGAGGCTGAGGCAGGAGAATCTCTTGAACCCAGGAAGCGGAGGTTGCAGTGAGCTGGGATTGTACCATTGCACTCCAGCCTGGGCAACAAGAGTGAAACTCCGCCTCAAACCAAAACAAAACAAAAACAGCCTGGGTGGTGGCTCACGCCTGTAATCCCAGCACTTTGGGAGGCCAACGCAGGCAGATCATTTGAGGTCAGGGGTTCAAGACCAGCCTGGCCAACATTGTGAAACCCCATCTCTACTAAAAAATACAAAAATTAGCTGGGTGTGGTGGTGTGCGCCTGTAATCTTAACTACTAGGGAGGCTGAGGTGGGAGGATTGCTTGAACCGTGGAGATGGAGGTTGCAGTGAGGCGAGATCTCGCCACTGCACTCTAGCCTGGGCAACAGAATGAGACTCTGTCTCAAAAAAAAAAAAAAAAAGAAACAGAACAGAAAAACAAAACGGTACAGGGGTTTCACCATATTGGCCAGGCTAGTCTTGAACTCCTGACCTTGTATTCTGCCCACCTTGGCCTCCCAAAGTGTTGGGATTACAGGCGTGAGCCACCGCGCCCGGCCCTAGTTTGCATTTCCTAGCATTTTATATAAATGGGATGAAACAGCATGTGTCTCCCCATGCCCACACCCCAGCTTCTTCCACTTAATATAATTATTTTGAAATCCATCCCAGTTGTTGCCCTTATCAACAGTTCACTCTTTTTTATTGCTCCGTAGTATTCCATTGTATGGATGTACCACAATTTGCTTATCCATTCACCTGTTGATGGACTTTTTGGTTGTTTCCTATTTGGGGCTGTTACAAATAAAGCGACTATGAACACTTATGTATAGGACTTTGTATGAACATACTTTTCACTTCTCCCAGGTAAACACTTAGGACCAAAATGGCTGGATTATATTGTAGGTATGGGTTTAACTTTTTAAGACATTGTTTTCCAAAGTGGTTGTAGCATTTTACATTCCTACCCACTGTGTGTGAGAATTCCAGTTCCTCCATAGCCTCACCAACAGTTAGTATGATCAGCTGTTTTCACCCAAAACATATATTCACTTACTATAATAGGTTTTTTTTTTTTTTTTTTTGAGACAGGATCTTGCTTTGTTGCCCAGGCTGGAGTGCAGTGGTGCAATCACAGCTCACTTTAGCCTCGACCTTCCAGACTCAGGCAGTTCTCACGCTTCAGTATCCCACATAAGTGGGACTACAGGTGTGTGCTATCACACCAGGCTAATCCTTTATATTTTGTAGAGATGGGGTCTCACTATGTTGCCTAGGCTGGTCTTCAACTCCTGGACTCAAGTGATCCCCCCATTTTGGCCTCCCAGGGATTACAGGTGTGAGCTGCCATGCCTGTCCTCTTTTTTTCTTTTTTACGTTTTTTCCATTTTTCATTTTGGGATTACAGACATGAGCCAGTATGCCCGGCCTGTCAGGTGTGGTCTTAACTGAAAGCTAGCCATCTTTCATTAAACAAAGAAATGCTTATTTCTGACAAGTGTAAACAGAATTTCAATAAACAGCTTGTGGAAATCTTATGAATTACATACATTAGCCAACACTTGATCTTCACAGTAGCAAAATATCCACTGAAAAATGATAACATGCATCTATCCAAAGCACCTGTTCTGAAGCCCCAAAGAAAAGCAAACCAAGTCAATAGTTGATGGTCAAATCTTTGATGACGATTAACAAAAAATTAACAAAATAAGTAATCTATAGTTTGTTTTGTTTTGTTTTTTTTTGTTTTTTTTAAGATGGAGTTTTTCTCTTGTCGCCCAGGCTGGAGTGCAATGGCATGATCTCTGCTTACTGCAACCTCCGCTTCCCAGGTTCAAGCAGTTCTCCTGCCTCAGCCTCCCGAGTAGCTGGGATTACAGGCATGTGCCACCACACCCGGCTATTTTTTTTTTTTTTTTTTTTTTTTTTGAGACGGAGTCTTGCTCTTTCGCCCAGACTGGAGTGCACTGGCACTATCTTGGCTCACTGCAACCTCCGCCTCCTGGGTTCAAGCGATTCTCCTGCCTCAGCCTCCTGGGTAGCTGGGATTACAGACACACACCACTACACCTGGCTAATTTTTGTATTTTTAGTAGAGACGGGGGTTTCACCATGTTGGTCAGACTGGTCTCAAACTCCTGACCTTCTGATCCCTTGCCTTGGCCTCCCAAAATGCTGGGATTACAGGCATGAGCCACCGCACCTGGCCTAATTTTTTTATTTATTTTTATTTATTATTATTATTATTATTTTTAGTAGAGACAGGGTTTCACTATGTTGGCCAGGTGATCTAAATTTTTTATTTAGTAACTGCTCATCATTGATTACATTGGTGACTTCAATGTAGATAATGCTAGGTTTAGCTCCAAATATGATCTAAATATATCTTAACCATTGCTAACCATGAAACAACAGCTAGCACAATGTCAACACAGGGCACTATTGGGAGATTTAGTACTCAACATCATGCAAGTCCCTTGTAGAATACTGAAGTTTTGTGAGCTGGTCACGGTGCTACAGAATGAATGTGTGCGGCCCCTCAAAATGTATATGTTAAATCCCTAATTCCCAATATGGTGGTATTTGGAGACAGGGTGGTGATTGGAGATGGGAGGTGATTAGTCTAGATGAGGTCCTGAAGGTGGACCCCCATAATGGGACTAGTGGCCTTATAAGAAGAGGAAAAGACCAGACACCCCTCGACTCCACCATGTGAAGACACAACAAGAAGGTGGCTGTTTTTTAACCAGGGAGAAGGCTGTCACCAAGTACTGAGTATGCCAGTACCTTGCTCTTGAACTTCCCAGCCTCCAGAACTGTGTGAAATAAATATTTAGTCTATAGTATTGTATTACAGCATCCTGACCTTACTAAGACAGATGGTTGTCTTCATATGAAAAAATTAAAATGACAAAAGGCTTTGTTTTGTTTTTTGAGACAAAGTTTCGCTGTTGTTGCCCAGGCTGGAGTGCAATGGCACAATCTTTGCTCACTGCAAGCCCTGCTTCCTGGGTTCAAGTGATTCTCCGGCCTCAGTCTCCTAAGTAGCTGGGATTACGGGCATGTGCCACACGTCTAGCTAATTGTTTGTATTTAGTAGAGACAGGGTTTCACCATGTTGGTTGGGCTGGTCTTGAACTCCTGACCTCAGGTGATCTACCTGCCTTGGCCTCCCAAAGTGCTGGGATTACAGGCGTGAGCCACCACACCCTGCCAAAAAGGCTTTATTTGATCTAGTCCCTAAATTACCCTCAGAGAGCAGATTGGCAACCTGTGGACACACTAATTTAGGCATAGCTATAGTAGATGAAATGTTCCCTTAAGGTCCTGGAGGAGGTCCCATCTGTCAGGAAATTATCTAATTAGTGGAAAGAAACTGGTGCGTGTGGCCAGGCACAGTGGCTCATGCCTGTAATCCCAGCACTTTGGGAGGCCGAGGCGGGCGGATCACGAGGCCAGGAGTTTGAGACCAGCCTGGCCAATACGGTGAAACCCCATCTCTACTAAAAATACAAAAACTTAGCTGGGTGTGTTAGTGTGCGCCTGTAGTCCTAACTACTTGGGAGGCTGAGGCAGGAGAATCGCTTGAACCCAGGAGGCAGTGGTTGCAGTGAGCTGAGATCAAGCCACTGCACTCCAGCCTGGGCAACACAGCAAGACTCCGTCTCAAAAAAAAAAAAAAAAAAAAAAAGAAAAGAAAAGAAAAAGAAACTGGTGCATGTATACACATGTCTCAAAAACAAAACAAAACAAAAAAAACCTGATTTTAGACAGCTGAGAATCTATATATAACTGACACATAAATATGCTATACATATCTGTATGTTTAGAAAATGTTTAAAAGAGGCCGGGCACGGTGGCTCACACCTGTAATCCCAGCACTTTGGGAGGCCTAGGTGGATGGATTACTTGAGGTCAGGAGTTTGAGACCGGACTTGCCAATATGGTGAAACCCTGTCTCTATTCAAAATACAAAAATTAGCCGGGTCTGGTGGTTCACGCCTGTAGTCCCATCTACTCGGGAAGCTGAGGCAAGAGAATAGCTTGAACTTGGGAGGCAGAGGTTGCAGTGAGCTGAGATCACACCACTGTACTCCAGCCTGGTCAACAGAGTGAGACTCTGTCTTGGAAAAAAAAAAAAAAAGAAAAAAATGTTTAAAAGAACAGAACTGGAGAAAATAATAGAAAAGGAAATGGATCTGTATGCAGCCCTACCAGAGCTGGAAGCTGTGAGCTCAGGCTAAATTATCTTTTCATTTCTAGAGTTATATGATTATAGTATCCTTTTCCTCCATCAGTCGACTTTAGCATTATCAGTCATACGTGCGTGTTTTTACATTTATTTTAATTCGGCTATGGATCTCACATTCACAAAGGTCTCACATAAACTTTAGAACTTATCTCTAAAAATGATTATTCCTACAGTCACAGATTCATTTTTTTTTTTTTTTTGGATCAAGACTTTCCTGGAAATCACTGATAGTTTTGAAAGCACACAATATTCACCATACAACTTTAAACTTTAAACACAGCCTCTGTTGTAAGCCTGCAATGATTAAACTCTTTAATAAATCCTGAAATTTTTCTCTGAATAGCAAAAAACACTGCATTGTGTGTATGTTCTAACATTGTACATATTTAAATAATTAGAATTAAAAGCATTACTAAATGTAAACATTTAAAACAGGGATTTATAGCATAACGCAATTTCAGCATTTCTTTACTTTTTTTTTTGAGATGGAGTCTTGCTGTCCCCCAGGCTGGACTGACTGCAGTGGCGCGATCTCGGCTCACTGCAAGCTCCGCCTCCCGGGTTCACACCATTCTCCTGCCTCAGCCTCCCAAGTAGCTGGGACTACAGGAGCTCGCCATCACGCCCAGCTAATTTCCTGTATTTTTAGTAGAGACGGGGTTTCACCGTGTTAGCCAGGATGGTCTCGATCTCCTGACTTTGTGATCCACCCGCCTCAGCCTCCCAAAGTGCTGGGATTACAGGCGTGAGCCACCGCGCCCGGCCTTTTTTTTTTTTTTTTTTTTTCCCCGAGATAGGGTCTTGCTGTCACCCAGGCTGGAGTGCAGTGGTGCAGTCTGTATTTTTAGTAGAGACGGGGTTTTGCCATGTTGGCCAGGACGGTCTGGAACTCCTGACCACAGGTGATCTGCCCCATTCGGCCTCTTGAAGTGCTGGGATTACAGGCGTGAGCCACCACGCCCAGCCCGTTTTATACAGCTTTGATTTTTATTTATTTATTTTTTTGAGACTGAGTCTCACTTCGTTGCCCAGGCTGCGGTGCAGTGGCGCAATCTCGGCTCACTGCAACCTTCTCTTTCCAGGTTCAAGTGATTCTCCTGCCTCAGCCTCCCGAGTAGCTGGGATTACAGGCACATGCCACCACATCCGGCTAATTTTTGTATTTTTAGTAGAGACGGAGTTTCACCATGTTGGCCAGGCTGGTCTTGAACCCCTGACCTCAGGTGACCTGCACACCTCGGCCTCCCAAAGTGCTGGGATTACAGGCGTAAGCTACTGTGCCCGGCCTACTTTTTTTCTTATAGTTAAAAAAAAAAAAAAAGATTTTAAGTGGCCTGGCCCTCTCTTTAAACTTCTGAGTTTGGGCGGATAGTTGAGTTGGGTTGGGTGGTTAGAGAAGAAATGCTCTGGACAGATTGAAAGACTAAATTCCTACAAGGAAAAGTGGTCATTTTTCTGTGGTTTTATCCCAGGGGAGTTGGGGCACACTGTATTGAAGGGATGTAAACTCTCCAAGATGCAATGCTGCCTCGAAATGCCTGCCTGGCTCATGGGTGTCATGAGATCTGAGTAGTCACCATGTGTGTTCCTAAGGTTCCTCAGCTCATCAGATCTCACCCCAAGGTGGCCCAACCTAAGTAAAAGGCAAATCACAATGGACATATCCAGGCCCTGCCCTAAAGAGGCAAGCTGACAGTTACTCATATCCATTTTGTGTTTAGGAGGGGTAATAAGAAATTCGGTTTGGACCCATTGGAATAGGGAGAGGGAGGAAGACATGGCATTTAGTCCTTGCCCTACAAAAATATCGCCGTTCTAGGAACCTGCGTCTGTGGGGATTCAGCCTGGGGTTCCCTGCCTCTGTTCACCCCATAGCCAAGTAGAGCGGATGGTGGGGAAATGCCCCTGCCACCGGCCACAAGGTATATGCAAGAGAGCCCAAATTTATTTTTATTTACTTATTTATGTTTCGAGATGGAGTTTCGGCTTTTGTTGCCTAGGCTGGAGTGCAGTGGTGAGATCTCGGCTCACTCCTCCGCCTCCCGGGTTCAAGCGATTCTCCTCCTGCCTCAGCCTCCCGAGTGGCTGGGATTACAGGTGCCCGCCACACGCCTGGCTAATTTTTTGTATTTGCAGTAAAGACGGGGTTTCACCGTGTTGGCCAGGCTGGTCTCGAACTCCTGACCTCAGGTGAGCCACCGCGCCGGGCCAAGAGAGCCCAAATTTTACTCAGACCATCCTATCTATCAAAAGCAGCACCAGCCACTATTCTGTGGGTCTTTTATTATCTCAGGGCACTAATCACGTACTCAGCTGGCGAACCTGTTCACTTTCTCCCACTGGGCTTAGCGTGGTTCCCTCCCATTCCCCAGCGCACTCATCCTAGGGGGCTCATCTGCGTATTTGAATATGCGTACGGAAGAATAAACATCCCCAGGCACTTCAGGCACAACCCTCCTTTGGTAGCGCAGAAGTCAAGCTAGAGGTCGTGACCCCCTGGAGTTTCGGTGGTTTCGGGTTGGGGAGCAGAGCCGGTGGGGCAGGACCGACTCGCCGGGGCCCGTCAGGAAATCAAGGTGACAGCGCCCGGCACTGGCCTTGGTGGAAGGGTGACTCCGCCCCATTGCTCAGCTCCGATTGGGCACGCCCTTTTCTGGTTCTCCCTCAGGATTGGCTGAGAGTTGCGGCCTGTGAACCGGAACGCGTCGCGATTGGTTGGCGATCAGGCCGCTCTTCCAGACGCAGAGGCCTGGGCCGATGTGGGCCCAACTCTCTGCCAGCCAATCAGCGCTCGGGCTGAGTGTGGCGCGTGAGTGTGTCCGGGATCCCTCCGCCGCCCGGGCGTTGGGGTCGCGGGAAGGGAGGGGACTGGGAGGGGATGCGGTGGGGACGTGTAGGAGGCCCGTGGGGTTGACTTGGGCGAGGCAGAGAGGACGCGTGTGCTGGCAGATGGAGGAGAACCGAGCGGAGCCGGGCAGCTTTGTCAGGAGTCTTCCCCTACTGCTAAGGACCCCTCCTGCAAATTCAGACTCTTGCGTGACACCCCAAAGAATAAATTAATAGGCTGGGCGCGGTGGCTCACGCCTGTAATCCCAGCACTTTGGGAGGCTGAGGCGGGCGGATCACGAGGTCACGAGATCGAGACCATCCTGGCCAACATGGCGAAACCCCGTCTCTACTAAAAATACAAAAATTAGCTGGGCATGGTGGCGGGCGCCTGTAGTCCCAGCTACTCCGGAGGCTGAGGCAGGAAGATCGCTTAAACCCGGGAGGCAGAGGTTGCAGTGAGCCGAGATCACGCCACTGCCCTCCAGGTTGGGCAACAGAGCGAGACTCTGTCTCAAAAAAAAAAAAGAATAAATTAATAATCAATAAATTTAAAAATTAAAAAGGAACACCACCAAAAGAATCATGAAAACAAATAAAGAAACAAAGGCTAATAAAAATAAAAGAAAGGCTTAAAGTGCCCAAAATATCTAAAAGAAATGCACAATATCGACTTACAGTATAGACAGAAAAGACCTGCAAATTCTGCAGCCTTAATACCTTCAGTCTTTTTGGAAATGTTTCAGGAGCTGCTGCTCTGTGGCCTGCCTCGTGCTAGGCGTTGGAGAACCCCCAAAGGAACCACGGGGACCAGAGCCCGGCGGTCACGGTGCTTGCTCTTGGAGGCACATAAAGGGCTTCATTTCAGATGGTGAAAGTGCAATGGGGTGATGGAGTGGAGAATGTGGGCGCTCTGAATTGTAACCACGTGCTATGACATGGGGTGGGGGAAGGCTCCTAATCTAGGAGCAGCCTTCTCTAGGCCTTTAACTATCTGCATAAGAGATAGTATGAAAAAGGAAAGGGAAATTTGTGTGTGCGCGCAAGTAAGATTTCTTTGCATCTTATTACAACATCTATCCCCTCCCTTCACCGTATGTGCCAGCTGAATACACTAGGGACTTTGTATTTTTCAGGATCCTTTTCTCCGGAAGCCTGGCTACTGAAGAGAGAACTTCACACTTACATAAGAGGAAAAAGAAGCCAGAGGATGGAGTGTCACCTCATCTGGTCACCTTTTCTTGCCCTGTTAGAAGCAAGACAGCAGAGCATAGCAAGCTTCAGATGGCTTGTTTGGCTGGTCTGAGTCTCTTTAGGATTAAATGAGGCCTCTGTTTACAGAGATCCTTTGTTTCACTATTAGCATTAGGCTAATAAGTTTTAGTACAGCCTAAACCCCGTTTTAGGGTATATCACCTGGTTGTTGGTGATGTTGAATTACAGGGTGTCCTACAGAGAGTAGCAGAAATGTAGCTGTGTCTTCCAAGTATTTGCTATGAGTCCTCAGTGGCAGATACCTGTGAGCTGTAGCATAAGATGCATTCGTGTAACAAATATCTATTGCGTGCCTGCCACATGTGAACACAAGGCGAAAGGTCCCTGCTTTCATGAAATTTCATCCTATTTCATTGTATTAATTTCATTGAAAGTAATAATCAATTTCAAATAAGGATGATTTGGCCTTGCACTTGAAAGAAGCAAAACAAGATCATGTTTACAGTGCCTGGGGGTGGAGAAGGGAGGAACATTTTATAGTTGTTGACTGGCTGAGTTGGGGTCAGGTGCTCCCAGCAGAAGTGGGCCGATTCATCAAAAATCAATTCATTGAAAGTCATTTTGCCAAATAATCAATTCAGTGATTTAGCAAAATTTTCCAGATTTACCAACTTACCAAAAATGGCATTTTATGGCTTAATCTTCTTGATTTAGATTCAATGAATAAGAATACAGTCATCTGAATTTTTTCGGACATATAAGAAAATACACTTTTTTTTTTTGAGATGGAGTCTCACTCTGTCGCCCAGGCTGGAATGCAGTGATGTGATCTCAGCTCTCTGCAAACTCCGCCTCCCAGGTACAAGTGATTCTTCTGCCTCAGCCTCCCGAGTAGCTGGGAATACATGTGTGCACCACCACGCCTGGCTAATTTTTGTATTTTTAGTAGAGACAGAGTTTTGCCATGTTGACCAGGCTGGTCTTGAATTCCTGACCTCCCACCTCGGCGTCCCAAAGTGCTGGGATTACAGACATGAGCCACCATGCCCAGCCCCTTCCAGTTCTTTTTCTACACATATACATTAATGTATAGAAAAAATATATATACGTCAGGCCGGGCGTGGTGGCTCACACATGTAATCCCAGCACTTTGGGAGGCTGAGGTAGGCGGATCACGAGGTCAGGAGATCGAGACCATCCTGGCTAACACAGTGAAACCATGTCTCTACTAAAAATACAAAAATTAGCCGGGCATGGTGGCAGGCGCCTGTAGTTCCAGCTACTCGGGAGGCTGAGGCAGGAGAATGGCGTGAACCCAGGAGGCAGAGGTTGCAGTGAGCCGAGATCATGCCACTGCACTCCAGCCTGGGCGACAGAGCGAGACTGCATCTCTTAAAAAAAAAAAATATATATATATATTTATATTTATATTTATTTATTTATATATATTTATTTTTATATATATGTCAACAAAGAAATTTTTAAACACAAATGTTTTCTTGTATGTATTTTTCTACAACTGTACATGTCATTCTACAATTTATTCTATCTTCTTCAGCAATCTTTTTGAGGCTGGGTGTGGTGGCTCATACCTGTAATCCCAGCACTTTGGGAGGTTGAGACAGGAGGATCACTTGAGCCCAGGAGTTTGAGACCATTCTGAATAACATAGGGAGACCCTGTTTCTATTTATGTATTTATTTATTTTTTGAGACAGGGTCTTGCTGTGTCACCCAGGCTGGAGTGCAGTGGCATAATCAGAACTCGCTACAGCCTCCACCTCCTGGGCTCAAGTGATCCTCCCACCTCGGCCTCCTGAGTAGCTAGGACCACAGGCACATGTCACTATGCCTGGCTAATTTTTTATTTTTTATTGAGAGAAGGTCCCACTATGTTGCCCAGGCTGGTCTTGAACTCCTGGGCTCAAGCAATCCTCCTGCCTCAGCCTCCCAAAGTGCTGGTATTACAGGGGTGAGCCACTGCACCCAGCCCCCATCTCTATTAAAAAAAAAAATCTCTTTGAGAACTGTGATGTTTGTAGGTGAATGTGATTGTTTTTAGTGGATGTGCATAGCATTGTACAGTATGGATTATACTATACTTTGCCATTCCCATGTTGAAGGACTTTAGTTTGTTTCTAGTTTTTCACCCTAGGCTTAGTGAAGTAAGACTCACCCAGAGTCTTGGGGCCCTGCTTTTATTAATTGTTTTATTTTTATTTTTACTTTTTTTTTTGAGATAGAGTCTCGCTGTGTTACGCAGGGTGGAGTGCAGTGGCATGCAATCTTGGCTCACTGCAACCTCTGCGTCTTGGGTTCAAGCAATTCTCCTGCCTCAGCCTCCCACATAGCTGGGATTACAGGCATCCGCCACCACACTCTGCTAATTTTCGCATTTTTAGTAGAGATGGGGTTTCACCATATTGGCCAGGCTGGTCTCGAACTCCTGACCTCAAGTGATCTACCTGCCTCGGCCTCCCAAAGTGTTGGGATTACAGGCGTGAGCCACCGTGCCTGGCCTATTGTTTTAAATTGTGAGATGTACAAAGCATACAAAAAGACTGAATATAACATACATGTGCAGTTTACAAAATAATAACTGTGGACCATGTACTCACCACACCGCTTAATAGGGCATGAGCTATTAAGTAGCTTGGAAATCTCTCCCTAAATTCAGCCCTTTTATTTGCCCTAGAAGAAACCATTTCCCTGAATATGGTTAAGCATTTATTTGCTTGTCTTTATGTTTTTCTAATATGTATGGATTTTTTTTTTTTTTTTTTTTTTTTTGAGACACAGTTTCAGTTTTGTTGCCCAGGCTGGAGTGCAATGACACGATTTCGGCTCACTGCAACCTCCGCCTCCCAGGTTCAAGCGATTCTCCTGCCTCAGCCTCCCGAGTAGCTGGGATTACAGGCACCTGCCACCACACCTGGCTAATTTTTGTATTTTTGGTAGAGACAGGGTTTTGCCACGTTGGTCAGGCTGGTCTCCAACTCCTGACCTCAGGTGATCCACTTGCCTCGGCCTCCCAAAGTGCTGGGATTGCAGGCATAATCCCAGTGTGCCTGGCCTAAATACATATGGATTCTAACAAGAACTTTTTTGGGGCTTGCCTGATTTTGACCTTCCTGTGAAAGGAAACATACAGTTTATACACTTCCGGGATTGCTTGTTTTCTTTGCTTCTCAACACGATGAGCTTCGTCACATGCATGCATCTGTGGAGCATGAATTTTCATTGCATAGGATGACGGTCCCATCATTTTCTTTTCTTCTTCCTCTTTTTTTTTTTTTTTTTTTTGAGACAGAGTCTTGCTCTGTTGCCCAGGCTGGAGTGCAGGTGCCTGATCTTGGCTCACTGCAGCTGCTTCCTAGGTTCAAGCGATTATCCTGCCTCAGCCTCTTGAGTAGCTGGGATTACAGGCGCCCGCCACCACGCCCGGCTGACTTTTGTATTTTTTAGTAGAGATGAGGTTGTGCCATGTTGCCCAGGCTGGTCTTGAACTCCTGGGCTCAAGTGATCTGCCCTCCTCTGCCTCCCAAAGCACTGGGATTACAGGCATGAGCCACTGCGCCCAGCCGGTCCCATCATTTTCTTATCTTTATTCCCGATGAGGATTTGAAGTTGTGTGGTCATATTTTATCCTCTGCTTTCCCCTGGGGGCTGGAGAGGAGGTGGGGAAGCTCAACCTTGAGACATCAACTCCGGCACATCTTGTACTTAGTAACTGGCACCGACTCAATATCCACAGCCCCATGGGCATGCGGGGAGTGTTGATGCAACCACACCATGGAGGCCAGAAAAAGAAATCCTCAAGCAACCCTTTGGCCTGATGGACTCAGGGGACCTGCCTGAGTCTGCAGTTGGAATCACCCCTTTCCCTTTCTTCTGGCCTGACCTCGGGGAGCCACTATGTCGGCAGCTGCTGTCTGTGCAGATGCTGTTGCTTCCTGTCCCTCTGCCCCTCCAGCCTTTCCCTCCGCCCCTCCAGCCTTTCCCTCCGTCTCATTGCACTGTTGCTTTGGTTATGACTTGGGTAAGATCAGAGGCTCCAACTTGTTCTCATCTAGTCCAGCTCCAAGTACTCACCGAATCCAGCAGCATATCCTGATGGTTCTCCCTTCCAAAATAGTTCTATGTATATAGAGGTATTCACAGATTTATATTTATATAAAAATAAATGTATATATTTACATTGTGGGATATAGAGCTATCTGAATATAACATGTATGTACAATTTATGAAATAAATGCACACCAAGTAGTCACCGCCCAGCTTAATAGGGGATGACCAGTGTCGTGGAAATCCCTCCCTAAATTCAGCCCCTTTATTTGCCCTATGAGAAACCAGTGCTACATCTATAGCTCTATATACCACTATGTAAGTATATACATTTATTTATTTATTTTTTGAGATAGAGTTTCACTCTTGCTGCCCAATGTGGAGTGCAATGGCGTGATCTCGGCTCACTGAATTACAGGTGTGTGCCACTGCACCTGCCATAATTTTTTTTTTTTTTTTGAGATGGAGTCTTGCTCTTATTGCTCAGGCTGGAGTGCAATGGCACGATCTCAGCTCACTGCAACCTCCGCCTCCCAGGTTCAAGTGATTCTCTTGCCTCAGCCTCCCAAGTAGCTGGGATTATAGGCACCCGCCACCACACCTGGCTAATTTTTGTATTTTTAGTAGAGATGGGGTTTTGCTATGTTGGCCAGGCTGGTCTCGAGCTCCTGACCTCATGATCCGCCCACCTCGGCCTCCCGGCGTGCTGGGATTACAGGCATGAGCCACAGTGCCTGGCTCTGTCACCGAGGCTGTCACCGAGGCTGGAGTGCAGTGGCGTGATCTCGGCTCACTGCAACCTCCGCCCTCCGAGTTCAAGTGATTCTCCTGCGTCAGCCTCCCGAGTAGCTGGGATTACAGGCGCCTACCACCATACCCGGCTAATTTAGTAGAGACAGGGTTTCACCATCTTGGCCAGGCTGGTCTTGAACTCCTGACCTCGTGATCCACCCGCCTCGGCCTCCCAAAGTGCTGGGATTACAGGTGTGAGCCACCGTGCCCAGCTAAATTTATTTTTTATACTGTTCCATCCACCTCAAACCCAACCACACTCTATGACCACACAACAGACGAATAATCCTTTCAAAATGTACGTCATGTCACTTCCCCATTCAAAAGCTTCCAAGTGGCTTCTCATCACACTTTGCATAAAACCCAAAGCATTTACCCCATGGCCGCCCAAGGCCCCGTATAGCCACTGCGTTAAGACAGTGCCAAGCAGGCCTCAGGGACTTTGCATTTGCTATGCCCTCTGGAAGGCTTTTCCTGAAGATCAGCACTGGACTGGATGTTTCACTTCATTTAGGTGTCAGCTCATGTTACTTCATTAGGGAGGTCCTTCCTTGATCACTTTTTTTTCCTTTTTTTGGTGAGACTGAGTTTTGCTCTTGTTGCGCAGCCTGGAGTGCAATGGTGCAATCTTGGCTCACCGCACCCTCTGCCTCCTGGGTTCAAGCGATTCTCCTGCCTCAGCCTCCTGAATAGCTGGGATTACAGGCTTCTGACACCATGCGCAGCTAATTTTCATATTTTTAGTAGAGATGAGGTTTCACTGTGTTGGCCAGGCTGACCTTTTTTTTTTTTCCCCATGTTTGGGGCTTGTCTTTGTCTCTCAAGTGTGAAATATAAATCATGTTTTTACAAGTTTTGCGAATCTTGACTTTTCATACCTTGTTTTTGTAAGCAAAAGTTTCTTATTAAAATAATAAAATGACTGTCTTTGTGTGCAATATTTATCTCAAATGTTTGTTAAAATAGCATTGTTATTTCTCAGGACAACAGCAAGGATCAGCCCCTGCAGAAGCTTAGGAACTACGTACAGAACTTTACAGAACAGACGCAATACTGTAGCTTAAGCCTCTCTGCTGACCAGAGAATGGAATTCTGCGTGGACTCAAGGAACAAAAGGAAACTAGGCAGGGAAAGGGAAAAGGAAAGTGGCCATCTGAATCAAACTTCAGCTGCCATCAGGGCACATCTTGTGGTGGCCACAGATTGCAGGCTGTTTTTGGAAGACTCAGGCTCAGCACAGGATTCCATTTGTCTACCTGGCTACACCCCTGGCTGAGGTGCCATGAGGTCAATGTCACTCAAGTCCCTGGCCAGCCAAACTCCCGCAGCAAAGAGTCCCAAATCGACGATCAAGTTCCTCCGGAAGTCACTCCTGTCAGTGGCAAAGCGGTAGACGCCCCGAGGCCAATCTCCCACGTTGTCCGGTATTTCGGGAGTTTCATTAGCCGGCAGCGCTCATCCGGATCCCGCTGGAAGCCATAGTAGGAAGCTTCGCACAGGCCCTTTTTTTTTGAGATGGAGTTTCGCTCTTGTTGCCCAGGCTGGAGTGCAATGGTATGATCTTGTCTCACTGCAACCTTCGCCTCTGGGGTTCAAGCGATTCTCCTGTCTCTGCCTCCCAAGTAGCTGGGACTACAGACATGAGCCACCATGCCTGGCTAATTTTTGTATTTTTAGTAGAGACGGGGTTTCATCATATTGGTCAGGCCGGTCTCGAACTCCTGACCTCAAGTGATCTGCCCGTCTCAAAAAAAAAAAAAAAAAAAAGTGGCTTCTTTCTGATGTGGTGTGCATTCCTCAATACAGTACATCAAAATTTTATTTTATTCATTCACATCATGGCATATTTATTCCAGTTACAGCCAATCCACCTCTTACTTTGATATAAAGTGCTCGTTTTTTATGACCATTTAAGTCTGTGATGAAAATGTCTAGAATTCAACTGAAGTCAAGATACAGACTCTCCGCACAGTCCTGTCAGGAGAGACTCCAAAGTGGGGATTCTTTGGCAAGGAAGACAGGGGGAGTCTCACTGAGCAGGCAGCCATCAGTGTCCATCCGCCATGTTGATTTTCTTTACCGACTCTCTCCCTGATACAGAAATTTTGTATTTTTCCAGCTTCTTGTTAGCACTTTGGCTTTTGTTTTTATGTGTGCAAAGAGACATCAAGCTTTGCGAAGAGAGGAGAAAAGTGAGATTACAATTTCCCAGAGCACATGGACTATCCTCGAGTACTTCTGGTTCTGTCTCAACTATGGGTGCCATTCCTCTTCCAGACCATCCATTTGGGACCTTTTGGGAAATATCTTTGCTGTTTCCAAATACTCATGTCTTTTACATGAAACCCCTTTCAACATATTCCAGTATGCGGAGCTTGCAGTGAGCCGAGATTGCGCCACTGTACTCCAGCCTGGGAGACAAAGCCAGACTCTTGTCTCAAAAAAAAAAAAAAAAAAAAAAAAAAGGGATGTGGGAGAAGAAGCAAGGTGGATCTTGAAAAGACACCTCCAAAGGCCCGTGAGTGTCTGGAAGTGTGTCACAGGGGGTGAGGGCTAAGTCTCCAGTCATTCTGGCTGTGGCTCACCTCTGCCTTGGGCAACCTCACAGGTGCTGTGTCTGGTTGGGTGGGCCAAGCTGGAGGAATTAGGAGTGAACCAAGTGGCTGTCAGATATATAAATCCAGGCTTCTCCCTGCACCATGAAAACTGGTCAACCCACTGGTCAAAGTGGATTTCCACATGCATGAGGGCTGGGTCTGTGCTTTACACAGCTGGGTCCCCACTGCCCAACTCACAGCGGGCAACTGCTAGGCACGTGCTGAGGGAATGAATGTTTCTTGAACTCCTACTGTGGGTCAGGCATTGGGGACTGCGCAGTGCACTAGTGAGACAAGGATCCTGCCCCTGTGGAATTCGCATTCTGGTGTTAAAGGAATGAACACAAATACGTAGATCTCTCAAAGATGAATCTCCCTCTGGGTGGAAATGGACTCATGCCTCGCAAATGCAATAACACGGAGACAAAGAGCCAGAGGTGGCCCCAGAATTTGGAGGCCAGGGAGGGGGCAACCTGGAAGTCATGTTTATATAGCAAGCACACTGTTTTAGGTTTGAATCTCTGTTTATATGTGGTGATTAGGAGATGGAAGCTGTTTAAAATTAGGTGGTGGAAGTGGGAGGTTACTTCATAAAATTCCAACACTGGTCAGGCATGGTGGCACAATCCTGTAATCCCAGCCACTTGAAAGGCTGAGGCAGGAAGATCACTTCAGCCCAGGAGTTCGAGGTTGCAGTGAGCTATGATTGCGCCACTGCACTCCAGCCTGGGCAATACAGCGAAACTTCGTCTGTCTCTAAAAAATAAAAATAAAAACAAATTTAAGCTCCAACACTGCAAAAAACTATTTTGGGGGAAGTTGATTGGGTGGCGAAGATAATAAATGAAGACAAACGATTTGGGATGGTCTTTAACACGGAGCCCACAGTAGGGGTATGATAAATAAACCTCCAAAATATACCTGAAGTCCATTTCTTCTCTCCATCTCCACCCTGGTCCAGCCACCATCATCTTTTGCATAACTTCTCCTGCCTTTGCCCCTGAAGACTATTCTCAACTCAGCATCAGGGAGATTCCTATCACAGCCACAGTCACAGCGGGTCCCTCTCTGCTCAAAATCTTCCAGTGGTCTCACCTTAACCCAGGATAAAAGCCAAAGTCTCCATTGGGCTCCAGGACCTACCTGAGCTGCCACCCCTTCCTCTGCTGATTTTATCTTCTACCCCAGGTCTCTCACATCAAAAATCTTGTCCTCCTTACAAAGTTCTCTAAGCACCCCCAGCACTCGCCTACCTCAAGGTCTGAGCCCTGGCTGTTTCCCCTGCCTGGAGACTGAATTGCTTACTCCTGTCGCCTTCTTCACGTCACTGGTAGAAGTTGCCTTTTCAAGGGGGCCTTCCCTGACAACCCTATTTAAAGAGAAACACCCCTTCTCCCACATTCTGTACGTCTCCCTTGCTTTCTCTCCATAGCACTTAATACCTTTTTTTTTTTTTTTTTTTTGAGACAGAGTCTCGCTCTGTTGCCCAGGCTGGAGTGCAGTGGCACAATCTTGGCTTACTGCAACCTCTGCCTCCTGGCTTCAAGTAATTCTCCTGTCTTAGCCTCCCAAGTAGCTGGGATTACGGGCATGTGCCACCACATCTAGCTAATTTTTTTGTATTTTTAATAGAGATGAGGTTTCACCATGTTGGCCAGGCTGGTTTTGAACTCCTGACCTCAAGTGATCTGCCTGCCTTGGCCTTCCAAAGGGCTAGGATTACAGGCGTGAGTCACTGCATCCAGCATAATACCTTTTATTATACAAATGTTATATACAATATGTAGTTCTCTGTAATTTGTGGACCCAGACAATCTTAGGTCTCAATTGATTCAGAAAGTTAATTTTGCGAAGGTTAAGTATGTGTGCCCACGACACAGACTCAGGAGGTCCTGACATGTGCCCAGGTAGTCAGAGCACAGTTTGGTTTTATACATTCTAGGGAGACATGAGACATCAGTCAGCATATGCAAAATGAATACTGGTTCTGTCTGGAAAGGTGGGACAACTCCAAGCAAAGGTGGGAAGACTTGAAGCAGGGAGGGGGACTTCCAGGTCACAGGTAGATACCTGACAAACGCTTGCAATCTTTTGAGTTTCTGATGAGCCTCTCCAAAGAAGACAATCAGATATGCATTTATCTCAGCGAGCAGCGGGGTGACTTTGAATAGAATGAGAGGAAGGTTGGCCCTAAGCAGTTCCCAGCTTGACTTTTCCCTTTAGCTTCGTGATTTAGGCCCCAAGATTTATTTTTCTATCACGCTTTCCCCCTTTTCTTTTTAAAAATCTTTTGGCGAAAGCATTTTTAGAAGAAAACGAGTCTCAGGCCGGGCGCAGTGGCTGGCTCACGCGTGTAATCCCAGCACTTTGGGAGGCCGAGGCGGGTGGATCACGAGGTCAGGAGATCGAGACCATCCTAGTAGGGTGAAACCCCGTCTCTACTAAAAATACAAAAAATTAGCCAGGCACGGTGGCAGGCGCCTGTAGTCCCAGCTACTCGGGAGGCTGAGGCAGCAGAATGGCGTGAATCCGGGAGGTGGAGCTTGCAGTGAGCCAAGATCACGCCACTGCACTCCAGCCTGGGCAGCAGAGTGAGACTCCGTCTCAAAAAAAAAAAAAAAAATGAAGAAGAAAATGAGTCTCTGCTCTCGGGTTTCATCTGATCTTTCATGGCTAGAATGGTTTATTCCTAGACAGGTAGGTCCCAAGTTATTAGGAAGGCTTATTTTTAGCAGGTTGTGAAGTCTGATGTCCTGTGAAGTGAAAATAGGGGGAGGAAGGGAGAAAAGCAACAACAAACAAAAGAACAATCCTGGAAAATTGATATAGGCCACATTACCCTGAAGTCCATACATCAGTAGGCAGGTATGAAAATGTCTTATGTATGTAAATAGGTTGCTGTTATTTTCTTCTGAAGTTTAAGTTGTCTAGCTTCAGTTTGCAGGGCTTTATGAAAGCATAGCTTAGTTTTTGGTGACTCCAAATTAGAAAAAATGGGAAAAAAGAAGAAAAAAATTGAAAATGTTATTTTGCAGGCTTGTAGTCAAGAAAAATTAGAATTTGGTCCAAATTGTAGACAATAATAAAAATTGAAAAACATTAGGTAAGACTAGAATCTAACAACAGGTGTACTATAGTCTTTGAAACATAATTTTTCTCTCTCCAGTTTCCCATTTTTACTAAGGACAAATAATGGTATGACTTATTTGCTTTATTATACTTGGCCTGATTATTTGTATACAATGCTGCAAGAATAATATATATTTTAACATAGGCTTTTAAATTGGCTTTGATGGAACTTTGTTCCATAGAAGGAATCTCAGATGAGACATTTTAAAGCTGAGTCCAGGCATGGATTTGTACCATCAAATACCTATGAGTTGGTTGAATCCCTCTCCTCTTGAGGTTCCAAGATAAACTTGGAGTTCTTGGACCTGTCAGAAAGTGACATTCTTTACTTACCACAGGTTAGGAATCCTGTACAGGGACTGTGTAGGCAGAGGTATGAGGCCAGTTTTTCCAAGGGGCTTTTATTGGCTCCATAAGTCAAGTTTGATCCCTTAAAGGAAAGCATACCATTCCATTCAAAGCCTTGTTTCTCCAACTGTGTCCTGTTACAAATGAAAACAGGTTCTTACTGCACTTATGCAATTAACTGTATTGTTGTAAGTTAAGAATACTCACAAATAGTTTCCAAAATTTTGTAGAAATCAGGTAGAGAGAAACAAATATGCTCCAAATTTTGTTCATAGTCATATCCTATACTCAATTGTTAAAAGCTATAAATAGCTTAAAAGTTTTCTTCACTCAGAAAAACAAAAAGATCAGCAATGTTTTAAGCAAAAAGTTAAAAAGATTACAGATTACTTCAGACTTCTTCTTTTTCTTTCTTTTTTTTTTACGCAATCTCTGCCTCCTGTGTTCAAGTGATTTTTCTGCTTCAGCCTCCTGAGTAGCTGGGATTACAGGCATGTGCCACCACGCCCAGCTAATTTTGTATTTTTAGTAGAGATGGGGTTTCTCATTGTTGGTCAGACTGGTCTCGAACTCCCGACCTCAGGTGATCCGCCTGCCTTGGCCTCCCAAAGTGCTGGGATTACAGGCGTGAGCCACCACGCCCGGCCAGGACTACCTACCTCTTAACTGGATCTCTGAGCTCTGGGCAGAGCCCACATTGAATCCTGGGTCTCCAAAAAGGGAGAATTATTTTGAAATTAGACCATGTGATGCTTTTACAGTACACTTAAATTATTATTATTTTTTTTAAGAAAGATATTTCTTTTTTTTTTGAGACAGAGTCTCATTCTGTCACCCAGGCTGGAGTGCAGTGGCGTGATCTCGGCCCACTGCAAGCTCCGCCTCCTGGGTTCACACCATTCTCCTGCCTCAGCCTCCTGAGTAGCTGGGACTGCAGGCACCCGCCACCACGCCTGGCTAATTTTTTGTATTTTTAGTAGAGATGGGGTTTCACCGTGTTAGCCAGGATGGTCTCGATCTCCTGACCTTGTGATCCATCTGCCTCGGCCTCCGAAGTGCTGGGATTACAGGCGTGAGCCACCGTGCCTGGCCAACAAAGACATTTCTAAGTGTCTAAACTACACTCTTCCTTAAAAACCCCAGAAAAGCATCTATTGCAATAGCTGTTAATGAAAAAAACAGAATTCAGTCAACTGAGAAAAACAAAACCAAAACCAAAAACAAAAACAAAAAAACCTTTGCTCTAAAAAAAAAGCATCAGGTCCTAGGAGAGAAAAACAAAAACAAAAATATGATAGCCTTTTAAATACAAACACGAGCACATGCACACACACATCTTGGATGTTAGCTTTTAATTAAGCTGACTTTCAACCATTGAGCTCCTTTAAAAAAATCTTTTTAAAATCTCATTACTATATTTCTGTTAGGACAAATTGCTGCTATTTCAGAACTACCAAGTAGCAAACCAGAAAGGGCTTGATTTAGGAACTAAATCTAGGCTGTCGTGGTTAGAAAAAGCAGGCAGAGCCTTAGCTATGGAACTGCAGCTTGGGGCAACAGCCATTGCTTTCACTTTGGCCTGGCTAGCAAAAAGGTGGCCTTATTATGTAAATAAAGCCCCTTCAGTAGTTAAAATCAAACATCTTTCCTCTTTATTTTTTTTCTGTTGCTGGTTGTTTTCTTCCCCTACCAGGCAGTGTGTGTGTGTGTGTGTGTGTGTGTCTGTGTGTGTGTGTGTATGTGAATTTAGCCACTTTAGAGTCCTTGTTCCCCGCAATTTGGAACTTTCCTTTTGATTTGATCAAGTCAGATAGAGTTGATCAAACCCAATGGGAAAAAGACCAAAGCAACAACAAAAACAGAGACAAACAACCAACCAAAAAAGCATTTAAGCCAAACAAAAAATGGCACAACTTATATGATCACTGAGCGCACTCTAATGGTAAGGATAAATTAATGTTAGAGGAAAGGGGTCCCGATCTAGACCCCAAGAGAGGGTTTTTGGATCTCACACAAGAAAGAATTCAAGGCGAGTCTATAGACTAAAGCAAACGCAAGTTCATTAGGAAAGTAGAGGAATAAAAGGATGGCTACTCCATAGACGGAGCACCCTGAGGGGTGCTGGTTGCCCATTTTCATGGTGATTTCTTGATGATATGCTAAACAAGGGGTGGACTATTCATGCCTCCCCTTTTTAGACCATATAGGGTAACTTCCTGACATTGCCATGGCATTTGCTAACTGTCATGGCGCTGATGGGAGTGTAGTAGTGAAGTCAAGCAGAGGTCACTCTCATCGCCATCTTGGTTTTGGTAGGTTTTAGCCAGCTTTTTTACTGCAACCTGTTTTATCAGCAAGGTGTTTATGACTTGTATTTTGTGCCGACCTCCTGTCTCATCCTGTGACTTAGAATGCCTTCACTGTCTGGGAATGGACCCCAGTAGGTCTCAGCCTCAGTTTACCCAGCCCCTACTCAAGACGGAGTTGCTCTGGTTCAAATGCCTCTGACATTAAGACCAGCTGGTTGTTAACCTTAACTTTAGCCAAGACAAACCCCAATTCAGTTACTTACCTAGGGATGGGTCTTAGGCTGTAGACTGCTCTCTACCATTCTAGAAGCAGGAAAAAAGACCTCATCTTCCCTGTTGGAAGCGAGCTCAAACTCCATAAAGGAGTTACCTGCCTTCCATTGTCATGGAAACAGGAAACCTTGCCTTCCTTGTTGGAAGCAAGTAAAACTGCAAAGAAAAGAGTTGTACAGCAAAATAAACTTTAGATCTCCACCAAATTTTGGGAGATCAGGGAGTCTCTGGAGGGGGTGCTCTCAGACCTAGGCTCACTCCTGTAATCCCAGCACTTTGGGAGGCCGAGCGGGGGGGATCACCTGAGGTCAGGACTTCAAGACCAGCCTGGCCAACATGGTGAAATCCCGTCTCTACAAAAATGCAAAAATTAGCCGGGATCGGTAGCTCACGCCTGTAATTCCAGCACTTTGCGGGGCTGAAGCGGGTGGATCACCTGAGGCCAGGAGATGGAGACCAGCCTGACCAACATGGAAAAACCCTGTCTCTACTAAAAATACAAAATTAGCCAGGCGTGGTGGCACATGCCCGTAATCCCAGGTACTCGAGAGGCTGAAGCAGGAGAATTGCTTTAACCTGGGAGACGGAGGTTGCCGTGTGCCGAGATCTCGCAATTGCACTCCAGCCTGGATAACAAGAGCGAAACTCCGTCTCAAAAAAACAAAACAAACAACAACAACAACAAAAAAAAACCACGAAAAATTAGCTGGGCATGATGGCGTGCGCCTGTAATCCCAGCTACGCAGGAGGCTGAGGCAGGAGAATCGCTTGAACCTGGGAAGCAGAGGTTACAGTGAGCTGAGATTGGGACATTGCACTCCAGCCTGGGCAACTGAGTGAGACTCAAAAAAATAAAAAATTAAAAAAAAAAAAAAAAGCAAAGGCGGGGAGGGGGGCTTCCAGGTCATAGGTAGATAAGAGACAAATGGCTGCATTCTTTTGAGTTTTCAATTAGACTCTCCAAAGGGGGCAATCAGGTGTGCATTTATCTCAGCAGAGGGATGACTTTGAATAGAACGGGAGGCAGGTTAGCCCTAAGCAGTTCCCAGCTTTTCTTTTCCCTTTAGCTTAGTAGTGGGGCCCCAAGATTTATTTTCCTTTCACAAATGTGTATTTTGATACCCATTGGCATACTATGTATGTTATTGTATTATACTATGACATTATCTTGTGTACGTACACGATGTACTTATTTGTTATCGTCTCCCGGCCTCCTCACACCTTTACCCCTCCTCTCCTGTTGACAGAGGGCAAGAATTTTGCTTTGTTCGCTGCTGTATCCGCAAAGCCCCCAAAGTGCCCGGAAGGTCGCAGGCGCTCAATAAGGACCTGCAGGAAGAAATAGCGAATGAATGATGTACACGTGTAGGAAACAGCGGGCTCGGACGCCTGGCTTCTCCGGCTGCCCTAACGCCCTCTAGCTCCAGGTGAGGTCGGTGAGCTGGGGCCAAGGCACGTGGGCGCCCCTCACCCCCACGCCCCCCGGCCGCGGACGCTGGAGCCGGCGGCTGAGAGCACTCCTTTGCGCGGCGCTGCACTCAGCGGAGGGTTACAGGCGGGAGGGCGGGGCCTGGAGGGGGCGGGGATTCGGGGGCGGGGCCTGAGGGGCGGGGCCTGGGCCGAGTGGCCCGCCGGAGGCGGCGGCGGTCGTTCAGTCCCCTGTTCCCCGCCGCCGCCGTCGCTGACCCAGCCTGCCAGGCGCTCCTGACCGTCGCTTCCCCCGGTTCCAGGTCCCCGGCCCTTGCCTTAGCCCCGGCCTCTGGTCCCCAGCCCTCGTCGCAGCCCCGGCCGCCCACCGCCGCCATGTCCAAGGAGGAGAGCCCCGGTCGGGAGGAGATCCTGGAGTGCCAGGTGATGTGGGAGCCTGACAGTAAGAAGAACACGCAGATGGACCGCTTCCGGGCGGCTGTGGGCGCCGCCTGCGGCCTGGCGCTGGGTGAGAGTCGGGCGCGCGGCCGGGCCTGCGGGGGATGGGCGGGGGCCGTGCAGGGTGGTTGGGTGGTCTCCCCGTGGCTAGTTTCATGCTTCTGGGGCTGGAGGAGCCACTTGATGGCGGGGAGGCCTTCTGACTGCGGGGTTCCCCCCAGTCTTGGGGAACATCACCCCTCCACAGCACCTCCTGGCACTTCCTGACTCTGCAGCGTCTCCTCTGCATGTGGGGGTCACCCTCTCCCCGGGAGTGTCACCCCTCGGGAGGGCCAGCTGCCTGTTGACCGTGTGATCCCCTGCTAGGCTTTCCTACCTGTGAGGTGCTCCCTGGAGTCTTGACCTCCAGCCTGTGGGGGCTTCCCCCGGACATAGGGCCTTTTTGACTTGCAGCTCTTCCTCTGTTTGTGGGGGTCCCTTGCCAGTCCCCAGTGCCGTGCACTCTGCCCCCCCGACCTCCCTCATCTCCAGCTGCCCCTGCTGGAGGCCAGCACCTAGAAGGATGGTCAGGCAGGAGGCCCTGTCCACGTGTCTACACTCCCAGCCCCGAAACAGAACCTAGTAAAAGACTCTCTTTACACCCATCACCTTGAACCTCAGAAACCGCCTCTCGGGGTGTGGGTGGGGCAAAGGCTCCTTCTCCGTGGGGTAACCGCTCCAGGTGCTCTTCCTGAGCTCTAGCTGGCTTGCCCAACTACCAGCTCCACCCCTTCACCCTGCCTGCCCTAGGTATTGCTAGGGGATTTTTTTTTTTTTTTTTTTTTTTTGAGACAGAGTTTCGCTCTTGTTGCCCAGGCTGGAGTGCAATGGTGAGATTTCGGCACACTGCAACCTCCGCCTCCCGGGTTCAAGCGATTCTCCTGCCTCAGCCTCCCGAGTAGCTGGGATTACAGGCATGCGCCACCACGCCCGGCTAATTTTGTATTTTTAGTAGAGACGGAGTTTCTCCATGTTGATCAGGCTGGTCTCGAACTCCTGACCTCAGGTGATCCAATCGCCTTGGCCTCCCAAATTGCTGGGATTACAGGTGTGAGCCACCGCGCCCGGCCTCCTAGGGGATTTTTAACTCATGGTCTCCCCTCCTCACCCCCTCCGCTGGCGCAGGGACTCCCTTGTTTCTGTTGGTGGCGTCACTGTTCTTGCTCAGGCTCACAGGGATGGACACCCCAGTCACCTGTGGCACCAGAAGTCTTCTGCCACAGCCCCATGTCGCTCGCATCTCCTCCTTTGCAGCCCCTTGCCAGGGATTCTGGGGCCTCCTTTTCTCCTCACCAAACAGTGGTTGGTTTTCCTGCTTCCTGCTTTTCCACCCATTTGCATCCTGCTTGCTTTGCCAGAGTAATCTTGAAGCACACAGGTCTTTTTTTTTTTTTTGAGACGGAGTCTGTCTCTGACGCCCAGGCTGGAGTGCAGTGGTGCGATCTCGGCTCACTGCAAGCTCCGCCTCCCGGGTTCACGCCATTCTCCTGCCTCAGCCTCCCAAGTAGCTGGGACTACAGGCGCCCGCCACTACGCCCGGCTAATTTTTGTATTTTTAGTAGAGACGAGGTTTCACTGTGTTAGCCAGGATGGTCTCGATCTCCTGACCTCGTGATCCGCCCACCTCGGCCTCCCAAAGTGCTGGGATTACAGGCGTGAGCCACCGCGCCCGGCCTGAAGCACACAGGTCTTGCTTTGTCACTCCTTGGCTCAGAAGTTCTCAGTGGTTCCTTGTTGACCGCAGAATTGCAGACGGCTGCCTGGCAGCTTCCAGGCCCTCCACAGCAGTGGGGAGCTTCCACAGAGCCCCTTTCCTACGCGAATCCAGAGCCGTTCCTCTCCTTCCCTTCCTTTCTCTTGGAGACAGGTGTAGTCTGTTGCCCCAGGGGCTTCTGGACAGCAGTTGGTAAATGAGTGTGTGTTGGATTAGGGCATCCTGGAGACTCCTGGAAGAAGCAGGAGGCTGCCATGTGGGATTATGTTCTTCCTCTGTGTCACCTTGCCTTGATTCCATCTGTTTCCTCTGCCAGCAATAACAGAATGCTGGTCTGGTGCCTGTCTAGCCCTGATGTTATGAAATAATTTCAGATTGGGCAGCCCTGTTAGATGGGTGAAACCACCTTCCTCCGTGGGAAGTGTTGAAGAGAAGGAATTTGTAATCTAACTATCTGGATTTTTTTTTTTTTTTTTTTTTTTAAGCCTTGTTCTTCTCCCCCAGGCTGGAGTGCGATCTCGGTTCATTGCAACCTCTGCCTCCTGGGTTGAAGCAATTCTCCTGCCTCAGCCTCCCGAGTAGCTGGGATTCCAGGGGCCTGCCACTATGCCCGGCTAATTTTTGTATTTTTAGTAGAGATGGGGTTTCACCATGTTGGCCAGGCTGGTCTAGAACTCCTGACCTCAGGTGATCCACCTGCCTCGGCCTCCCAAAGTGCTGGGATTACAGGTGTGAGCCACCGTGCCCGGCCGACTACCTGGATTTTGAACTAGCTCTAACACTTACCAGCTGTGTGATGAGGAGGAAGTCATTGGATCTCCTCATGCCTCGTTTCCCCATCTGTAAAATGGGCGTAACAGGACCTGAGTCATTGAGTGGGTGTGCGGGTGACAGGAAATGGTCAAGCCCAGTGCTCAGCTCTGCCCTGGGTCCCTGGGGTTGGGGAGTAAACATGAGCAAGTGCTGGGAGGGCCCGAGCCTGGCTGCGGATCTCCTTTCCCTCCTTCAAGGCTCTCAGACTGGTGGCCCATGGGCCAGGTCTCATCTGCAGACACACTGTTGAGTTGCCTGCATTTAAAAGTTAGGAGAGGGGGCCGAGCGTGGTGGCTCACACCTGTAGTCCTAGCACTTGGAGAAGCTGAGATGGGTGGATCTTTTGAGCCTAGGAGTTTGAGACCAGCCTGGGCAACGTGGTGAAACCCCTATCTCTGCAAAAAATACAAAAAATTATCTGGGCATGGTGGCATGCACCTGTAGTCCCAGCTACTCTGGAGACTAAGGCGGGAGGGTTGCTGGAGCCCAGGAGTTGGAGGTCGCAGTGAGCCGAGATCTCGCCACTGCACTGCAGCCTGGGCGACAGAGTAAGACTCTGTCTCAAATAAATAAAAATTGGGAGACCACATATGAAAAGCAAGCTTTCCAACCTCTGAGAACCCCAAGGCCTGTCATGCCGGGTCTGCATTCCCAACGTGGCAGCATTGTCCGGAGCTGAGTGAGGCCCCTCCCTTTAGTTTGGAGGAGGGCGTTTAGCGCTGTTTTTGTCCTTTTCTCCTCTTACCACTCTTGAAGGTGATTTCCACCGGCCTCTCCCCTTTCATGTTCCTGGCCCTGGAGGCTTTGGGCTTGGCTTGAAGATCCAGCTCAAATGCTATCTTCTTTTTGATTATTCTCTTTGAATATTTCTGCCTTCCCTCTTCTCTCCAAGCACATGTAATTTGGGCTTTCATTCTGCCCTGCCTTTTTGTGTATTTGTGAGCATTCTTTTTTTTTTTGAGATGGAGTCTCACTCTGTCGACCCAGGCTGGAGCGTAGTGGCACGATCTCGGCTTACTGCAACCTCCGCCTCCCGGGTTCAAGCAATTCTCCTGCCTCAGCCTCCTGATTAGCTGGGATTACAGGCATGCGCCACCAAGCCTGGCTAATTTTTTTGTATTTTTGGTAGACACGGGGGTTTCACCATATTGGCTAGGCTGGTCTCGAACTCCTGACCTTGTGATCCACCCACCTCGACCTCCCAAAGTGCTGGGATTACAGGCGTGAGCCGCCGCGCCTGGCTGTGAGCATTCTTATTGCTTAAAGACAGTGCCCGTGAACTTGTATCCTCTCCTTTGTGTCTCAGCAGAGGCTCACTTGTAGCCTGTATAAAGTATGGGGTCATGCTTTGGACTGGATGTCAGTAGAGAGCAAGGCATACTCAGCAGCCTTGCTCCAGCCCTGCAGGCTTCAGGGAGGAAGGGAGGGGCGTTCCCCACTCCGGCCGCCTCTCCATGAGCCCGTCTTCCCAGACCAAGGTTGGCAGGAAGTTTCTATCCCTGCATTTTGGGAGGCTCTGGTAGGGTTACCCACCCTCTTTTCCACTACCAGAGCCACAGGTTGGTTGGTTCCTGTCACTGCTTCCAGCTGAAGCCACCTGTGCACTCCCTGCACATCCACGTGGGGCTCTGGAGTCCTCTGATGCAGACTTCCTTGGGGTCGGCTGCAGCTCCAGCCTGGCATATGTGCCTGTGATTCCAGGCCTCTAGCAAGCTCTGGCAGACGTGCTGCATATACTAGCCCTCTGTAATTAGGAGGCAGGGAGGTGGCACCAGTTTCAAAGGCATGCTCTTTTGGAGGACTGTGCCAAGTGTCCTTCTGTGTACCACAAGCTGCACGTCGGCTCTCTGTGCAAGCAGCTGGGATGGAGTTTGCCAAGAAATAGAAGGCTTGGGCCCTGTTCTCAAATAGCTCCGGGGGCTAGGGGAGAGAGCCCATGTGAAGATAGTGCCACAAGTTAGTGGACACTGGGCATTCCACGAATGGGGCATTGGTGTTGACATTCTGAGTACTGCACTGTTGTATGACAGATGCACCTGACGGCTGTGACTTCAGAAGAATGTGTGTTCAGAGTTCCAAGCTAAGGAATCCAGGAGTGGCCAACCTGGATTTATTCCTTGTCTATGAGGAACATCTGAACCCCCGGCCCATCCCGTGGAATGCAAGCTCTACAGGGGGATTGAGGCCCTTTCTTTTGGATTAAGTAAAGGTTACCAGGTGGAAGTTGCTAGGGGAGGGTGCTAAGTGAAGGTGCTGTATAAACTGCGTGCATTTTACAAGTGGTTGCGGTTCTCCTGTCCAGCCTGCTGCCCCCAGACCATCCCTGTAGGTAAGTTTCCAATAAACCCTATGTCTGGCTCACTGCTTCCAGATCTCTGGAATCTGGTGCCATCTATTGGAGTTAATAGGGGTCCAGCACAACAGCAGTGTGCTGGGTTTAGCAGAGAATGCGGTTTAGAAGGGCGGATAGCCTGTAATCTCAGCTACTTGGGCAGCAGGGGCAGGAGGATTGCTTGAGTCCAGGACTTAGAGGCTGCAGTGAGCTATGATCATGCCACTGCACTCCAGCCTGGGCAGAAGAGTAAGATCTTGTCTCTAAGAAAATGAATAATAAAAAAAGGGCAGATAAAATCTTCAGCTAAGGTTTGAAGGTGTAGGCTGGCCAAGATTCTCGTAGGTGGAGAGGAAGAAGGGCTGAAAATTCAGAAGCCTGTAGGGACCAGACAGGTGCCCAAGATAATAATAGTTACTATTTAGTGAGCTCTCTCTATATGCCAGGCTCCATCTGGCACCTGATATGTCTCAACTGATGTAATCCTGTCAGTAATCCTATCAAGTGGGTGGTAGTACTAGCCCCATTTCACAGCTGAACAAACCAAGGCACGAAGTCCCAGTTAAGACTTTGTAGCTGGAGGCGGTGGAGCTGTAGTCTGCCATCTGGTTAGTTGTTGCCTCTGGCATTTGCCTGAGGGCCCGGTGAGGCAGCTGTTCTTAGTTCTAGCTAATCCTCACTATGTGGTGTGGTCAATGCATTTGTTACCTATTGCTGGTGACAAATCAGCCCAAAAGTTAGCGACTTAAAACAAGAATAAACCTTTATCACCTCTGAGTTTCTGTGGGTCAGGACTGGGGAGAGGCTAGTTGGGTGGTTCTGGCTCAGGGTCCCTGAGGGGCTGCAGTGGGAACGCACCCGTCCCCAAGAGCTCACTCACATGGCGGTAAGTTAGTACTGGTGGTGGCAGCAAGGTAGTGCGGGAGGCATCTGCCATATGCCACCTAGGACTGCGTGAGCGTCCTCACTGGCTTCTCCTGGAGCAGGTGACCCAAGAGAGCCATGTGGCTGCAGTGACCCTTACAACCTGGCCTTGGAACTCACGTTTGGCTACTTCCACAATACCCTGTTGGTGACACAGATCAGCCCTCTCAGGTTGGGAAGGGGACCATAGAGGGCCATGAATGCCTGGAGGTGACAATTATTGGCCGATGACCACAGTCAGGTACTCACTTTTCTCAGGAGAAGCCGGAATTTCATTTAAAAATGGATTTATGTGCTTGCTTTGGCAGCACACATACTAGGTAGAAAAATTTGCGTGATCCCTGCACAAGGTGGAGATGCAAATTCACGAAGTAGCCCATACAAAAGCGAGAACAGGCTTTTAAGTGTGAGCAGCTTGCACAGGCTGAATCAGACCTGGGCTTGCGGTTGCAGCGTCCTCCCCGGTAGAGGCGGGGAGCGTGGGAGCAGAAGAGTGTGTCTGAAGAGTCGCATTTGATGAGAGGGCTGAGTTGCTGACAGTGGGAAAGTTTCCATCTGAAGTCGGCCACTTTTGCTGTCGTCTCCCAGGGTCCTTGTGGTGTCAAGAGGCCGTTGTGGCTGCATCCTTCCAGATTCATGGGGCTGGCCGCGTCTGCCTTCCTTAGCAATGCTGTTGGCGAATGCCCTTTTGTGATAGACTTTTTGTTGTTGTTGTTGTTGTTGACAGAGTTTCGCTCTTGTTGCCCTGGCTGGAGTGCAGTGGCATGATCTCGGCTCATTGCAACCTCTACCTCCTGGGTTCAAGAGAGTCTCCTGCCTCCGCCTGCCAGGTAGCTGGGATTATAGGCATGCACCACCACACCTAGCTAATTTTTTGTATTTAGTAGAGATGGGATTTCACCATGTTGGTCAGGCTGGTCTCAAACTCCTGACCTCAAGCAATCCACCCACCTCGGCCTCCCGAAGGGTTGGGATTACAGGTGTGAGCCACTGCTCCTGGCCTTTTTTTTTTTTTTTAAATGGGGTCTCACTCTGTCACCCACCCAGGCTGGAGTGCAGTGGTGGGATCATAGCTCACTGCAGATTTGAGCTTCTGGGCTAAAGCGATCCTCTCCGCTGTCCCTGCCCCAGTTCTTGTGATCCCTCCTTGTCCAGCATAACTGAGGACCATTCCTGGACACCACAGTCAGAGGGGACACTGCTGAAGGGCAGGGAGCATCGTGTCTCTTCCTGTCTTCCCCACCGGGGCTGGGAACAGTGAGGATGGACAAGCTTGACTTGACTGATGGCAGTGAGATAATTCAGCTCAGCGGTTGTATCATGCCTTTTTCCCCATTCCTGATACCTCATTGGCCATCTTTCTGATACGTTATTATATCCCTGCTAGTCTCTGCCTTCCTGGAGCCCCAGCAAGGCTGTGCTTTGAAACAGAAGCACTGTATGGCTTCCCCTGGTCCCCGATAGGATAAAATTCTCCTATCCCTAAGGACTGATTGGCTCACTGTGGCCAGTCCACTTGGATCCTATGCAGTTGAGAGGGTGAAGAGTCCTCAGCGAGTCTGGGGTCAGTTTTTCAGTGAAGTCACATTTCCTTTAGGAGTTAAATACATCTCTTTGTATCAAGTTTCCAGCTCACGTCTTGATGGTGGGTAATAGTTGTTTGGAATCTGCAAGGGGGAACTCCCCTGGGCATAAAAAGTTGTGGAATAAAAGGAGGGAGACCTTTTACCTTCTAACTTTTTTTTTTTTTTTTTTTTTTTGAGACGGAGTTTGCTCTGTCACCCAGGCTGGAGTGCAGTGGTGCCATCTCGCTCACTTCATCCTTGGCCTCCCAGGTTTAAGCAATTCTCTGCCTCAGCCTCTCAAGTAGCTGGGATTACAGGCACCTGCCAACATGCTCGGCTAATTTTTTTTGTATTTTTAGTAGAGACGGGGTTTCACTATTTTGGCCAGGCTGATCTTGAGCTCCTGACCTCATGATCCACCTGCCTCGGCCCCCCAAAGCGCTGGGATTACAGGCGTGAGCCAGCGCGCCCGGCCTCCATGTAACTTTTTACACTTTTGTAATTTTGAGTCTTGTGAACATATTGCTTATTCAAAAATCAAAATAAGTAATAATACCCCCCGACATTATACTGGCCTTGAGAGGTCATCAACAGACTACCCATTGTATTGACTATAAATTTCCTGAGGTTGTATGGTATAATAATGGCAAACTCCTAATGCCACGGTGGTAATTTCCAAGGCCCTGTTCTAAGCACTTTCTACATGTGCTCATTTAAATCCTCACAACAGCCCTGTGGCTGGAGGGGGATTATTAATTATCCCCATTTTGCACTTGCCTGAGGTCACAAAGCTAATAAGTGGCAGAACCAGGATTTGAACCTGGGCATTCGGGCTTTAGAGTCTATGTTCTTAGGCATGGTGGTTAAATATAAAATCACTGAAGGTGACTCAAAACATCACCTCATCGGCTTTTGTTCTTTTTGGGGACTAGTGGTGTTGGGTTTGCGTCAATACAAATTAAGCTCCTTCTCCCCCAGATCATTTCTCCTCAGATGAATTTGGCTCGCTTGGACATGCCCGAGGCTCCTGAGGTGTGTCCATCTTATTAATGAATTGCCAAAATTTCCCTTCTAAGGTTAATCTGAGCTATTTCATTTTTAGAGAATTATGATGACTTGTACCATTGGTCCGTTGAGTCATATTCAGACTTCTGGGCAGAGTTCTGGAAATTCAGTGGAATTGTCTTCTCACGCGTGTATGATGAGGTAAGTAGAGATTTTCCGTGGACGTCATCTCTTTTTGTGGTCGTGCTTCAAAGTGAAATGCTAATTTTGGGGAATACTGAATCGTATCTTCTTTTTACAACCTCATGCAGTTGGGAAAAAGCCATTGCCCTAGAGAACTGGCATTAAATTATCACAGACCTCATCGAGAACTTTGCAGCCTGTTAATTCTCTGTTGTATGGGGACCCCAGGCCCTGTCCTGGGAACTTGAGAGATCCTAAATAGTAGTTTTGTTTGTTTGTTTGTTTTTAATTTTTAAATATTTGGGGCTGGGTGCAGTGGCTCACACCTATAATCCCAGCACTCTGACAGACCAAGATGGGAGGATCCCTTGAGCCCAAGAGTTTGAGTGCAGGCTAGGCAACAAAGCAAGACCCTGTCTTCAAAAAAAAATAAATTAGCTGGGCATGGTGGTGCATGCCTGTGGTCCCACCTACTCAGGAGGCTGAGGTGGGAGGATCGGTTGAGCCCAGGAGGTCGAGGCTGCAGTGAGCTGTGGTTGTGCCACTGCACTCCAGCCTGGGCAATAGAGCCAGACCCTGTCTCAAAAAAAAAAAGGTTTAATTATGTTAAAATACATATATCATAAACTATTATGTAACCATCTTAACTATTTTAAACTGTACACTTCAGTGATATTAAGTACATTTACATTGTTGTAGTTTTTTTTTTTTTTTTTTGGGATGGAGTCTTGCTCTATTGCCCAGGCTGGAGTGCAGTGGGGCCATCTTAGCGTACTGCAACCGCCACCTCCCAGGTTCTAGCAATTCTCCTGCCTCAGCCTCCCGAGTAGCTGGGATTATAGTCATGCACCACCACACCTGGCTAATTTTTGTATTTTTAGTAGAGACAGGGTTTTGCCATGTTGCCCAGGCTGGCCTCAAACTCCCAACCTTGGGTGATCCACCCGCCTCAGCCTCTCAAAGTGCTGGGATTACAGGCATTAGCCACCATGCCTGGCCACATTGTCATAGTTTTTTTTTTTTTTTTTTTTTTTTTTTTGAGATGGATTCTTGCTCTTTTGCCAGGCTGGAGTGCAGTGGTGTGATCTCGGCTCACTGCAACCTTCAACTCCCTGGTTCAAGCGATTCTCCTGCCTCACCCTCCCGAGTAGCTGGGATTACAGGCATGCGCCACCATGCCCAGCTAATTTTTGTATTTTTAGTAGAGACGGGGTTTCACCATGTTGGCCAGGATGGTCTCGATCTCCTGACCTCATGATCTGCCTGCCTCAGCCTTCCAAAGTGCTGGGATTACAGGCGTGAGCCACCGCGCTCGGCATTAGTTTTTTAAACTATTAGGAGTTTCGTTCTTTATTTTTGTTTGAGACCGAGTCTCGCTTTTGTCACCCATGCTGGAGTATATCTCGGCTCACTGCAACCCCCACCTCCTGGGTTCAGGTGATTCTCTTGACTCAGTCTCCTGAGTAGCTGGGATTACAGGCGCCCGCCACCACGCCTGGCTAATTTTTGTATTTTTAGTAGAAATGGGGTTTCACCATGTTGGCCAGGCTGGTCTTAAACTCCTGACCTCAGGTGATCCGCCTGCCTTGGCCTCCCAAAGTGCTGGGATTACAGGTGTGAGCCACTGTGCCCGGCTGGAGTTTTTTTTTTTTTTTTTTTTTGAGATGGAGTCTCGCTCTGTCCCCCAGGCTGGAGTGCAGTGGTGCGATCTTGGCTTACTGCAAGCTCCGCCTCCCGGGTTCACGTCATTCTCCTGCCTCAGCCTCCCCAGCAGCTGGGACTACAGGTGCACGCTGGCATGCCTGGCTAATTTTTGTATTTTTAGTAGAGACGAGGTTTCACCATGTTAGCCAGGATGGTCTCGAGCTCCTGACCTTGTGATCCGCCTACCTCGGCCTCCCAAAGTGCTGGGATTACAGGCGTGAGCCACTGCGCCTGGCTGGAGTTTTGTTATTTTTTTAACCCGCAGTTGAGAAAAACTTCAACTCCTTACACTGTAAATCAATAAATGTCTGGAAAAAGAGAGTCCTGCCATTCAAAGTCGAATTTATTGTCTCTTTGGGGCAAACCATTTTGAAATGTTGATCTTTTGGGACTTTGACAATAAAAATCAAGGTTCCAGCACTCCAAGGAAGGAAGCAAAGGCTGAAACCCCTAAAAGTTGTGGGCAAGGGGCAGGTGGTCATGGAGCTTGCTCTCCTGGTTTCCGTGTGTCTGGGCAGAGCCTGACGTGTTGGGTGTCGTCTTTGTCTTCAGGATCTCTCATTGAGTAGGTGTTTAATGAATATTTGTGGAACACATATGTTACTGGGGATGGTTGTTTTCTGTTGGCATTAATCCCTACTTTCAGTTTCTAGCTTTTAGGCCAGTTCAGAGTTCAGTCCATAAAATGATTTAAAAATGCTCTGGAACAATGAGTGAGCTGGCTTCCTGGGAAGCAGAACCGCTTTTGCTGATTTGTGGCATAGTCTCATGTTTTGCTGATTTGTGACGTAGTCTCGTGTGTGTGCGTCTTGGTTTGTTGTCATTCTCTATAGGTTGTGGACACATCGAAAGGAATCGCAGATGTCCCCGAGTGGTTCAAAGGCAGTCGGCTCAACTATGCAGAAAACCTCCTGCGGCACAAAGAGAATGACAGAGTTGCCCTTTACGTTGCAAGTAAGTCCTGATGGCAAGACCTGGGGTTTCCTCCGTGGAAGTTCTAGACGGTGCATGCATGCAGTGCCACATATTTGGAGAGATAGGATTTCCAAACCATATGTTGGCACCTTTCTGACGTAATTAAGATTTCTGTTGACTTTATTTTTGCTGGGGAGGGGAAAGGGCCAGTGTGTGGTCATGCTTTATGGGCAAAATGGAGATACTCAGTATTAAGTAACTAGCTTGTGTCACACAGAAAGTTAATGATGGAACTATAACTAGAATCTCTTCCCATTGGCTTTTCCTTTTAAAATAAAGTTGAGGCTGGGTGCAGAGGCCAGGTGTGGTGGCCCAGGCTGGAGTGCACTGGCATGATAATGGCTGGCTCATTGCAGCCTCAATCTCCCAGGCTCAAGCAATCCTCCCACCTCAGCTTCCTGAGTAGCTGGGACTACAGGCACACACCACTATGCGTGGCTGATTTTTTTTTTTTTTTTTTTTTTTTTTTTTTTTTAGTAGAGACAGGGTCTTGCTGTGTTGTCCAGGCAGGTCTTGAAATCTTGGGCTCAAGCAGTCCTCTCATCTTGGTTTCCCAGAGTGTTGGGATTTCAGACATGAGCCACTGCACCCGGCCCCTGTGTAGCTTTTTAAAATTTATTATTATTTTTAAATTGTGTGTTCCACTTTGGGAGGCCAAGGCAGGCGGATCAAGAGGTCAGGAGATCGAGACCGTCCTGGCTAACATGGTGAAACCCCATCTCTACTAAAAATACAAAAAATTAGCCGGGCGTGGTGGCGGGCGCCTGTAGTCCCAGCTACTCAGGAGGCTGAGGCAGGAGAATGGCGTGAACCCAGGAGGCGGAGCTTGCAGTGAGCTGAGATTGCGCCACTGCACTCCAGCCTGGGCGACAGAGCGAGACTTTGTCTCAAGAAAAAAAAAAAATTGTATGTTCAGCAAGAGTTTATTGGACACTCATTGTGTCTAAGACATCTTGCAATGTAAGACTCAGAAATAAACTGAAGTCGTGTTCTGCCTCCAGAATATTACATTCTAATCATGGAAATAAGGCCAACATACACAGAAACAGTTGACAATTTATATTAAATGCGAAAATGAGTCTCTGAGTTGGCATTTTTTTTTTTTGAGATGGAATCTTCCTCTGTTGCCAAGGCTGGAATGCAGTGATCTCAGTTTGCTGCAACCTCTGCCTCCTGGGTTCAGGTGATTCTCCTGCCTCAGCCTCCCGAGTAGCTGGGATTACAGGCGAGCACCACCATGGCCGGCTAATTTTTGTAGTTTTAGCAGAGATGGGGTTTCCCCATGTTGGCCAGGCTGGTCTCGAACTCCTGACTTCAGGTGATCCCCCCTCCTTGGCCTTCTAAAGTGCTGGGATTACAGGCGTGAGCCACCGTGCCCGGCCCAAGTTGGCAATTTTTATTAGAAGCCAGAGAAAGATTAATTCACCGTGGTATAAAATACTCATCAGAAAATGAATTTCCATTTTCTTAAATTTCCAAGAAACTTCACTCACTCCCTAGATCAGCACAAGAAACCAAACCACTGGAAACAGGCAGTGAGTGGCCCTGCCCAGGCTACAGAGCAGGGCCTCCCTTCTGCCATCATGGGAAGGACCAGCAGCCCCTGTGAAGTTGTTAAAGATCATGGCAGTCCAGTTCCCACCGAGACTTACTGGGACACATCTTCCAGGGCTGGGGCCCAGACTTCCGTGTATTTTCAAAGCCCATGGGCACTTCTGATGCACATTCCTGGTGAAGAGCCATGGAGCAAAGTCTCAATGTACCATTTGGGGCTGGTCAGTGTTCCATTGCTGTTTTCCTTGGTTCTCAGCCTTGACACGCTCAGGGCAGAGTAGATGGGTGGTCTGGGGTCAGGGCTCTGATTGGCTCTCCCATACCCTTTGCGTGCCCACCTGTCTGCTCATCCATTCGTTCCTCAGATCTGTATTAAATGCCTGCTTAGGGCCGGGCGTGGTGGCTCACACCTGTAATCCCAGCACTTTGGGAGGCCGAGGCGGGCGGATCACGAGGTCAGGAGTTCGAGACCAGCCTGGCCAACATAGTGAAACCCATTTCTACTAAAAATACAAAAAATTAGCCAGGCGTGGTGGCGGGCGCCCGTAATCCCAGCTACTTGGGAGGCTGAGGCAGGAGGATCGCTTGAACCCGGGAGGCGGAGGTTGCAGTGAGCCAAGATTGTGCCATTGCCTTCCAGCCTGGGTGACAGAGCAAGACTCTGTCTCAAAAAAAAAAAAAAAAAGTGTCCTCTGCAAGGAGACAAGCTGCCTGCCCTGGGAGACGCTGATGTTCCGGGGGGCAAAGCGTGGTGGTTTAACAATAAGTAAGAAAACATATGCTTGGAAGAATAAGTAAAGCATCGTGATGGGAAAGGGACGATGGGGTGGGGTGCAGGGCTGTTTTAGATAGGGCTGCCAGGGAAAGCCTTTTTGGAGGAGTCGACGGAACTTGAAGAAGCCTTCCTCTGGCTGACCCCTGTACCTGGAATCTCCTCCCCGCATGTCTGCAGAAGTCATGTTCCCAGGCACAGGGAACAGCCAGAAGAAGGCCCTGGGCTGGAGGAGGCTCTGTGGCTGTGGGGAACAGCCAGGAAGGCTGAGCTGGGGGGCCTCGGTGGTGGGTCCAGGAGTGTGCAGAGGTATGAGAGGGAGTGGGCCATCCTCAGGGTTCTGAGCAAGGGCTGGGTGATCCCGTGGTGACCTGGCTGCTGGGTGGAGAACGGGAAGGGATTGCATCATGGGAAAGGAGACTTAGGGGACTGCTCCGTGCTCCATCTCTGCATCCCCAGGGTCACCCCTCTGACAGGGTCTCACTCTATTGCCTAGGCTGGAGTGCAGTGGCACGATCGTGGCTCACTGCAGCCTCGACTTCCCAGGCTCAAGCGATCCTCCCACCTTAGCCTCCTGAGTAGCTGGGATCACAGGCATGCACCACTGTGTCCGGCTAATTTTTTTTTTTAAGTTTTTTTTGTAGAAATGAAGTTTTGCCATGTTGCTCAGGCTGGTCTCGAACTCCTGGGCTCAAGCAATCCACCTGCTTTGGCCTCCCAAAATGCTGGGATTACAGGCATGAGCCACCGCGTCCAGCCAGCTCTTTTCTTCCAATTGGCATATCATTCATATACCACAGAAATACCCTTTTAAAGCACGCAGCTCAGTGGTTTTTAGCATTTTTCAAGAGGTTATGCAGCTACCACCCCTAGTTCCAGAACATTTCCATTTTCCGAAAGGAAACCCCATACCAGTTAGCAGTCACTCTCTGTTCCTGCCTCCCCCAGCTCCTGGCACCCACCTCTCTGCTTTCTTTCCTGGGTTTCCCTGTTCTGGACATTTTGTATAATTGGATCATACGATATGTGGCCTTTTGTGATTGGCTGCTTTTGCTCAGCACAGTGTTACCAAGGTTCATCCACGCTGTAACATGGATCAGCACTTCATTCCTTTTATGTCCTAGTAATCTTCCACAGTACAGACAGACCACATTTTGTTGATCCCTAAGAGGCTCCTTTGAGACTGGCCTGCCCCAGGCACTGCAGTGCGTGTGGGAACCTCCCTAGGGTGCCAACCCAGTCGCCTCTTTCGTAATCCTGAGAAGGAGAACGAGAACACTGCATCTCTTTTCTTTTCCTGGTCCCTTTAAATGTGTGTGCTTTAACCCAATGTCTCAGACACTTCATGAGGTCCTGGTTTCTCCTGGAAAGTGGGAACGGTCCAATGTGAATCGTTAAAAAAAAACCCAAAAACCCAAAACTAAAAATCTAAACCCAAAACTAAAAAACTAAAAATATACTTGATTCCTAGTGATGAAATAAGCCAGTCTTCCCAGAACTTGTAATATGGGTGTTTGGGTGGAGACTGAACTGGGTGGGGTGTCTCTCTCTCTCTCTCAGTTATATACAGTATTGGCTGAACCCAGCCAGTTACCTTTTATTTTTTTAAACCCAGCCCTGTCTCGAGGGTGGGTTAAGGAGGTAGGGTTATAATTCTGTGTCTGTTTCACACCGCCTACCCCTTTACCTTAGCCTGTCTCCTCTTTTCTCCCACCATCTCTTCTCTTTTAAGTATTTGAGCCCCCCCTTTTTTTAAATTATTTTTAAATATTTTTTAAAAATATTTTAAAATATTTAAAAATTTAAAATATTTAAAAATATTTAAAAATATTTAAAAATTTAAAATATTTAAAAATATTTTTTAAAATATTATTTTAAAATTATTTTTAAAATAATTTAAAAATTTATTATTATTAACTTTTTATTTATTTTGAGACAGAGTCTAGCTCTGTCACCCAGGCTGGAGTGCAGTGGCTTGATCTCGGCTCACTGCAACTCTGCCTCCCAGGCTCAAGCGACTCCCCTGCCTCAGCCTCCTGAGTAGCTGGGACTACAGGCACCTGCCGCCACGCCCGGCTAATATTTTGTATTTTTAGTAGAGACGGGGTTTCACTGTGTTAGCCAGGATGGTGTCGATCTCCTGACCTTGTGATCCACCCGCCTCGGCCTCCCAAAGTGCTGGGATTACAGGCATGAGCCACCGTGCCTGGCCTTTTTATTTTATTTTATTTTATTTTGAGATGGAGTCTCGCTCTGTCACCCAGGCTGGAGTGCAGTGTCGTGATCACGGTTCACTGCAATCTCCACCTCCCCAGTTCAAGCCATCCTTCCACCTCAGCCTCCTGAGTAGCTAGGGTTGCACGTGTGCGCCACCACACTGGCTAATTTTTGTATTTTTAGTAGAGATGAGGTTTCTCACCATGTTGGCCAGGCTGGTCTTGAACTCCTGACCTCAAGTGATCCACCCGCCTCAGCCTCTGAAAGTGTTGGGATTACAGGCGTGAACCATCATGCCTGGCAGAGCCCCTTCTTTTAATGAGCTTTTCCCTTCCTTATAATTGCAGTGGGAATAAGGACCCTTATGCCAGTGATCACAGTTTACAGATCGCATCCCGTACTTAAGCAGGGGCCTAAGCAGCCGATTATTGGCTCGGGGGCTTTAAGATCATTGTGTTTCATTTTCTGCATATTTTCCTGACTTGTTCCTTACCCAGCTGGGTGCAGGTGCTCACGGAGCTCTGCTGTACGCTCACTCAGGTGTTCTCAGCAGAACTCATCTCTCCTATGGGTAATCCCCGTCGAGGCCATGCGATGCCCTGCTTAAAAAAATACGTATATGTGCACAATTGCCTTCATGCTCCAGTGAGTAGAGCAAACAACATGCATTAGCACATCCGTGTTGAGATTGTTAGAACAGCTGCCTGCGCAGCACATTTTACTTTTGAAGAGTAGCTATCAGCTTACCAAGTATTTTCACATGATGGAAAGTTTTCTGGGCTGGGGTTGTGGGAGAGGTAACAAAAAGGCTACCCCAGGGCAGCAAGGAAAGGACGAAGGGCAGACGCATACAACTCTAGGCAAATAGGAAAAAAAAAACTTTTTTTTTTTTTTTTTGAGATGGAGTTTCACTCTTGTTGCCCAGGCTGGAGTGCAATGGCGTCATCTTGGCTCACTGCAGCCTCCGCCTCCTGGGTTCAGGATATTCTTCTGCCTCAGCCTCCCAAGTAGCTGGGATTACAGGCACGTGCCAGCATGCCCAGCTAATTTTTGTATTTTTAGTAGAGAGGGGTTCCACCATATTGGCCAGCCTTGTCTTGAACTCCTGACCTCAAGTGATCCGCCCGCCTCCCGAAGTGCTGAGATTACAGGCATGAGCCACTGCGCCCGGCCTGATTTTTTTTTTTTTTTTGAGACAGGGTCTTGATCTGTTGCCCAGATTGGAGTGCAGTGGTGCAGTCACGACTCACTGCAGCCTTGACCTCCTGGGCTCAAGCAAGTCTACCACCTCAGCCTCCCAAGTAACTGGGACCACAGGTATGTGCCACTGTGCCTGGCTATTTCATTTCATTTTTTTTTTTTTTTTTTTTAAGAGATGGGGTCTCCCCATGTTGCCTAGGCTGATCTCAAACTCCTGGGCTCAAGTGATCCTCCCATCTCAGCCTCCCAAAGTGCTGGGATTACAGGTGTGAGCTATAACACCTGGCTGGAAAAAGCCAGATTTATGCCAAAGGGAAATTAGGATGTTTATTCACTTTCTAAAAGAGATAATTCATCAGCACGGTGGCTCACACCTGTAATCCCAGCACTTTGGGAGCCCGAAGCGGGAGAATCACAAGGTCAGGAGTTCGAGACCAGCCTGGCCGACATGGTGAAAGCCCGTCTCTACTAAAAATACAAAAATTAGCTTGGTGTGGTGGCGGGTGCCTGTAGTACCAGCTACTCGGGAGGCTGAGGCAGGAGAATTGCTTGAACCTGGGAGGCGGAGGTTGCAGTGAGCTGAGATGGTGCCACTGCACTCCAGCCTGGGCGACAGAGCGAGACTCTGTCTCAAACACACACACACACACACACACACACACACACACACACACACACACACACACACACACAAAGAGGTAATTCATGTTATAGAACTGAAAAGCGATGATCAATCAGGAGCAAAATATTTGCATCAAGGTTAATGGTCAAAAGAGTAACTTCTATACTGTAGAAATTATCTTCAAATCATTTTCCTGTACCTTCACGACACTGAGTCTTACTTGTATTAGTTATCTTTCCATGTCATAGATTACCTGAAAGCCATAGTTTAGAACAAACATTTTTTACCTCCCAGTTCCTGTGGGTTACAAATCCAGCAGTGGCTTAGCTGAGTGATCACTCATCAAGTTGCAGTGAGGATGTTGGCAGGGGTTGCAGGCATCTGAAGGCTTGACTGAGGCTAGAGGAACCACATCCAAGATGGTGCGCTCACGTGGCTGTTGGTGGGAGGCCTCGTTCCTCCTCGTGTGGGCTGCCTCCTCCAGAGGCTTCCTCAGTGACCTCACAGCATGGCCGCTGGCATCCCCTAGAGTGAGCCAGATGGGAACTGCAGTGTCTCTTATGACCACAGCTCAGAAGTCATTGTCATTTCCACAGTAACCCATCGATTCCCCATGTCAGGTGTGAATACCAGCGGGCAGGGGTCACTGGGGGGCCATTGTGGAGTCTGGCTACACACTGTCCCTTCCCATTTGTGCAGTCTGTTAGTTAGGCAAAAATTGGTATCTTCCTGTTTTAACATACATTTCTTTGATAACTGGGGTGGTTGATCATTTTATTTATTTATTTATTTCTGCGCTATCCAAGTTTTTGACAGTGAGCTTGTGTCACTTTTAATCTTCTAAAAAATTATACTACTGAGCAATAAAAGAAGTGAATTTGTTTGTTTGTTTGTTTGTTTGGGACAGAGTCTCACTCGGTCGCTGAGGCTGGAGTGCAGTGGCACTGTGTTGGCTCACTGCAACCTCCGTCTCCTGGGTTCAAGCGATTCTCCTGCCTCAGCCTCCTGAGTAGCTGGGATTACGGCGTCCACCACCACGCCCGGCTAATTTTTATATTTTTAGTAGAGACGGGGTTTCACCATGTTGGCCAGGCTGGTCTTGAACTCCTGACCTCAGGTGATCCACCTGCCTCAGCCTCCCAAAGTGCTGGGATTACAGGCGTGAGCCACCGCACCCGGCCTAGAAGTGAATTATTGATGCATGCAATAACTTAAGTGAATTTTAGTGGCATTGCACCAAATGAAAAACGCCAATCTTAAAAGGTCACCTTCTGGCTGGGTGCGGTGGTTTGCGCCTGTAATCTCAGCACATTGGGAGTTCGAGGTGGGTGGATCACCTGAGGTCAGGAGTTTGAGAGTAGCCTGACCAACATGGTGAAACACCATCTCTACTAAAAATACAAAAATTAGGTGCAGGCGCCTGTAATCCCAGCTAACTGGGAGGCCGAGGCAGGAGAAGTGCTTGAACCTGGGAGATGGAGGGTGCAGTGAGCTGAGATTGCACCACTATACACCAGCCTGGGCAACAGAGCAAGACTGTCTCAGAAAAAAAAAAAAAGGATCACTTTCTATATTTCATGTAACATTTCTCCCTCCCTCCCTCACTTCCTTCCCTCCTTTCCTTCTTTCCTTTCCTTTCTTTCCTTCCTTTCTTTCCTTTCTTTTCTTTCTTTTTGACAGGGTCTCACTCTGTTGCTCAGGCTGGAGTGCAGTGGTACGAACATAGGTCACTGCAGCCTTAAACCTCTGGGCTCAAGTGATTGTCCCATCTCAGCCTCCCAAGTAGCTAGGGCTACAGGTATACACCACCACGCCTGGCTAGTTAAAAAAATTTTTTTGTTTTCCAAGACAGAGTCTCACTCTGTCGCCCAGGCTGGAGTGCAGTGGTGTGATCTCAGCTCATGGCAGCCTCAACCTTCTGAGCTCAGGTGATCCTCCTACTTCAGTATCCCGAGCAGATAGGACTATAGGTACGCACCACCATGCTCGGCTAATCTTTTAAAAAATTTTTTGTAGAGACGAGGTTTTACCATGTTGTCCAGGCTGGTCTCGAACTCCTGAGCTCAAGCAACCTGCCCACCTTGGCCTCCCAAAGCGCTGGCACTACAGGCATGAGCCACCCTGCCTAGCCTTAGTTTTAACATTTTTTGTAGAGTCTCACTATCTTACCTAGGCTGGTCTTGAACTCCTAACCTCACGTGATCTTCCTGCCTTAACCTCTCAAAGAGCAGGGATGATAGACATGAACTACTTCTCTCAGCCTATATAACATTCTTGAAATGGCAGAATTATAGAACTAGAGTGTATGTAAGTGATTGCCCGGGGTGGGGGTGGTGTAGGGGTCAGGGATGACTATAAAGGGGCAACAGAAAGGAAGGGTTTGGGGTGGTGGAAATGTCCTATATCTTAATTGTGGTGGTTGCAGGAAATTCCGTAAGGTGACAGAGAACCTCGCATGTGCATGTTGCATCCACATCTGTTTCGTGGAACCACACACGTGCACATTGCATCCATGTCTGTTTCGTGGAACCACACGTGCACGTTGCATCCACATCTGTTTCGTGGAACCACACACGTGCACATTGCATCCATGTCTGTTTCGTGGAACCACGCACATGCACTTTGCATCCACATCTGTTTCGTGGAACCACACACTTGCACATTGCATCCATGTCTGTTTCATGGAACCACGCACATGCACGTTGCATCCACATCTGTTTCGTGGAACCACACACATGCACGTTGCATCCACGTCTGTTTCGGGGAATCACGCACATGCACATCGCATCCACATCTGTTTAGTGGAACCACACACATGCATGTTGCATCCATTTCTGTTTCCTGTCTTTGCTGGTGTACTCTGGTTATGGAGGATTGTAACCACTGGGGAAGCTGGGTGAGGGGGACATGGGACCTCTCTGTACTTTTTTTGAAACTTCTTGTGAATCTGTAATTAAAAAAAAACCCCACAATTATAATCAAAGGATTCTTCAGTTAATAAAAGCATTCCCAGTAGAAAATCTTATTTATTTATTTATTTATTTTGAGACAGGGTCTTACACTGTTGCTCGGGCTGGAGATCAGTGGTGCGATCATGGCTCACGTGATCCTTTGCCTCAGCCTCCTGAGTAGCTGGGACTACAGACGTGTGCCACTATGCCTGGCTAATTTTTACGTTTTTGGTAGAGATGGAGGTCTCTCTCTGTTATCAGGGCTGGTCTTGAACTCCTGGGCTCAAGCAATCCTCCCACCTCAGCCTCCCAAAGTGCTGACATCATAGGCATGAGCCCCTGCACCGGCCTAATAGAGAATCTTTACGCAGTCTTCAGTGTATTTGCTCGGCTGACTCTCACAGCCTTTCTTCTGTGTGAGGTTAAGTGGACCTGTGTCTTGCTTGTGTTCCCTGCTTCTGTTTTCCCTGGGTGTAGATTAATAACCTGCCTTGAAACAGGTGGGATTTTTCATTCAGTGTCTGGCTTGCAACTTTTCTTTTTGCAGTGGTCTGTGTACAATTTACCCTTTTTCTCTTCCCAGGGGAAGGCAAAGAGGAAATTGTGAAGGTGACTTTTGAAGAGCTGAGGCAAGAAGTGGCTTTGTTTGCAGCAGCAATGAGGAAAATGGGTGTGAAGAAAGGAGATCGGGTGGTTGGTAAGTATTTTGGGTGCTGGTGATGGTCTCAGGGGGAGACCAAGGTAGAACGGGTGATGTGAAGGTCAAGACGACTTTCAAATAAGGTGGAGTCATGTCATATTACATGGAACCTTGTGGGACTTGGACTCTACATGCAAGGCGAAAAAAGAGACCAAGGAAAATTGCTGAAAGAATATGCCGCTCTGCGAAGGCAGGAATTTGCTTTGCTTTGTTCCCTGCTTTGTCCCAGAGCCTAAAACAATTCCAGGAACATCAAGGGAGTGCATTCAGTATGGGCTTGCTGGAGGAATGAAGGAGCATTCAATATGGGCTTGCTGGAGGAATGAAGGTGCATTCAATATGGGCTTGCTGGAGGGATGAAGGAGCATTCACTATGGGCTTGCTGGAGAAATGAAGGCCCATTCAATATGGGCTTGCTGGAGGGATGAAGGAGCATTCACTATGGGCTTGCTGGAGGGATGAAGGAGCATTCACTATGGGCTTGCTGGAGGGATGAAGGCGCATTCAATATCGGCTTGCTGGAGGGATGAAGGCGCATTCAGTATGGGCTTGCTGGAGAGATGAAGGCCCATTCAATATGGGCTTGCTGGAGGGATGAAGGCGCATTCACTGTGGGCTTGCTGGAGGGATGAAGGTGCATTCAATATGGGCTTGCTGGAGGGATGAAGGCGCATTCACTATGGGCTTGCTGGAGGGATGAAGGCGCATTCACTATGGGCTTGCTGGAGGGATGAAGGCGCATTCAATATCGGCTTGCTGGAGGGAGGAAGGCGCATTCAGTATGGGCTTGCTGGAGAAATGAAGGCCCATTCAATATGGGCTTGCTGGAGGGATGAAGGCGCATTCACTGTGGGCTTGCTGGAGAAATGAAGGCCCATTCAATATGGGCTTGCTGGAGGGATGAAGGCACATTCAATACGGGCCTGCTGGAGGGAGGAAGGCGCATTTAGGAGTTAGCCCTGCAGTGGAGCAGGGCAGGAAAAGGCAGTCTGGGCTGCAGAAACGGCCTGTGAAAGGCCTGGAGGCTGCTGGAGACAGCAAGCAGGAGGCCACAGGCCTGGAGGCAGCCAGCAGGAGGTGTCTACACGGGCATTAGGAGCTCTGTGGGGTGGAACATGGAGGGCAGGAGGTGGGGCGGGTGCCCAGGTCTGATCCCAAAGGCCTCGTCCACTTTCCTGCACTCTGCCTGGAGCTTCCTGAGGTGCTGGTCCCACCTTCAGCCGTAAAGCAAGGGAAGTAGGACCCAAGAGCAGGCCCCATTTGGGGATTGTTCTGGAAGGAGCAGGGGCTGGAATCTGTAGACCCTGAGGCGTGGTTTGTCCTCCCATTCTGGGCCGGGGCCCTCCTTTGTTCCCTGGGATAGCAACTGAGTATTTCCCACTAAGAACTACTTAGGTATTTTTCTCATATTTTCCTTTCACCTTGACTTGTGGAAAAAATGTAAAGGCTTGTGCAAGGACCTGTTCTTTACCCCAAACGACTTGTTAGTTAATTGAGATGCAGGTAGGTGTGTACATGGGGATGAGCAGGTGCAGACGAAGGAGATTTATCTTCCAGTGCAGCCTTGGTGGTCGGGGCTCCCGACCTCCCTCCCTTTCCCCTCCATGTCATGGGACAAGGACCACAGGGGGCGGGTTTCAGGAAAAGCCGCTGGAGAGGGGCTTGGGCTTTGAAGCCTTTGTGTTTGGCATGGGTGTGCCTCTCCCGAGGGAACTCACTGCAAATTGCCGTTCAGCTTGTTTGCAAAGAGGCAGGAGGAGCTGGGTGGCCTTGTCGTCTATAAGTGCAGTAAGTGGCTGGACCAAGAATCCTGTGCACCAGGCCCAGCTACCCTGCCCTGCCTCCCCCTTGAGTAACAGGACTGGGCATGCAGTTAGTGCTCAGCGTTTGGTAGCTGACTAGGAAGGAATCCAGCGATGGGCATGCCGGCTGCCTCCTGTCTCAGCCCGTGGCAGCCTGTTCTCCTTCGGCCTATCCTCAGGGTTCACCCTGGTTCGTCGGGGTTGCCGCTCAAACGTTACCTCTCAGAGGCCGTTCCTGGTTAGCCTTCGAAAAGTGCATCCCACTCTTCCTGCACCTGCTTTCATCGTAGTCCTCATGGTTCACCTGAAACTGCAGGGATCTCGTTGTGTTTGTGCGCATGTGTCCTCCGTACTAGAGGGCAGGGGTTTTGTTTTCTTCTCACTGCTGTATCTTACTTCATAGAGAGTGCCTGGCACCTGGCAGCATCTAAGAAGTGTTTATTGAATGAATTACTGTGGGTATTGGGCTGATCATCAGAGCAGGCTTTTTTTTTTTCTTTTTGAGACATGGTCTCACTCTGTTGCCCGGGCTGGACTGCAGTGGCGTGATCATGGCTCACTGCAGCCTCGAACTCCTGGGCTCAAGGGATCCTCCTACCTCAGCCTCCTGAGTAGCTGGGACTACAGGCACGTGCCACCATGCCTGGCTAATTTTGGTATTTGTGGTAGAGACAGGGTCTCGCTATGTTGTCCAGGCTGGTCTCAAACTTCTGGGCTCGAGATCCTTCTGCCTTGGCTTCCTAAAGTGTTGGGATTACAGGCATGAGCCACTGCGTCTAGTCACAGAGCAGGCATTTTTGAGGCTGAAACCTCACTTTTTGGGTTCTTCTTGGTCTGATTTAATCTGTACACTTTTAAGGTCTTGCAAAGGAATGCAAAATATTGTATCTCCAGTTTTTTTCTTCCCTCCAATTCTCATTTTAAAAAATCTTCTTTTGAAGCCAACATTTCTGAGTGAAGGAGAGACAAAACAGGTTATATTGGGGACAGCCAAGGTTCCTCTGAGCTATGCTTTCTTTGAGGAGACGCCTGGCCCCGATGCCCTGGACCCTTCAGAGTTGAGCTGGTCCCTTGTGCTCCAGCCATTTTGTGGGTCTCAGTGGGATACGGATTTCACCTGATCACAGTTACTAGGATTTGGGACTTTGAGTTTTCCAGAAAATACTAGAAAATGATTAAATGGGGTTGGATGCTTTAGAGTCTTCAAAAGATGGAGTTAAAGCTGCGCCTAGCTCCGTTTTCCTTTGTCTGTCAAGTGGTCCCCATGGTTGGTGTCTGATGTGCCATGGGAGAAGGGCCAGCTCCTCCTCACTTGTCAGCCACGCGGAGTCAGCTGGTTAAGCAGCCTCCCCTGGGCACTGAGTCCTGCCCTGACCCTGGGGGTGACAGTGTTGAGATGCTTCAGTTTACACTCATAGCCAAGTCTCACTTTCGCTGCAAACTCAGCAAACGCCAACCATCTGCCGGATGTGGGTGGAACCCCGTGGCGGTGTGACCCCTGCCCCTTGGATGCCTATGGCCCAGCAGGGGAGTCGCGTGTGAATCTAGACAAAGAGAAATACCCACTGCAGGGGGGAAAGGAGTGACAAAGGGAACCAGCTGACCAGGGACCCCTGGGGGTGCACCTGGGTAGCTGCACCTTGCTCTGATGAGGCCTTGGCCGTGGCCCTTCGTCTCGCGACTGCCTTCTGCCCTACTGTACAGGTCCTTTCCTCTGGAACGTGTAGAGTGATCTGGTTAATTGATCATAGTCTCTGTGGCCCTGAGGATTCCCTGCCTCTGTTGTCATGAAAGCCAGCCTGCTAGGAGATGGAGGGCCTGAGGACCTCTGCCCCTTATAGGCTTGAATATGGCTCTTGACAGTACTGCTTGTGTTCTTCATTCCCTCTCCTCTCTATTCATCCAACCAACCATCCACCAGTCCACCTGTCTGTGCAGCCATCCATCAGCCCATCCATCTGCCCATCCATCTATCCATCCTTCTCTCCACCTACCCATCCATCCATCGTCCATCCATCTATCCTGCACCCATCATCTACCCATTCATCTATCCATCTTCCATTTATCATCCCTCATCCATCATTTATCCATCCACCCATCAATCCTGTCTATACATTCTTCTCTCCATCTACCCATTTACCCATTATCCCTCTATCCATCCATTTATCTATCCTCCACCCATCATCTACCCATTCATCCATCCATCCTCCATTCATCATCCCTCATATATCATCCATCCAACTATCCATCCATCCATCTGTCTATACATTCTTCTCTCCACCTACCCATCCATCCATCATCCATCTCTCCATCCACTCATCTATCTTCCACCCATTATCTACCCATTGATCCATCCATCTTCCATTTATCATCCATCATTCATCCATCTATCCATCCATCCATCTATACATTCTTCTCTCTACCTACCTATTTACCCATCATCCATCCATTCATCTATCTTCCACCCATCATCTACCCTCCACCCATCATCTACCCATTCATCCATCCATCCTCCATTCATCATCCCTCATCCATCATTTATCCAACTATCCATTCATCCGTCTATACATTCTTCTTTCCACCTACCCATCCATCCATCCGTTCATCTATCTTCCACCCATCATCTACCCATTCATCCATCCATCCATCTTCCATTTATCATCCCTCATCCATCATTTATCCTACCATCCATCCATCCGTCTATACATTCTTCTCTCCCCCTACCCATTTATCCATCATCCATCTATCCATCCATTCATCTGTCCTCCACCTATCATCTACCCATTCATCCATCCATCTTCCATTCATCATCCCTCATCCACCATCCATCCAACTATCCATCCATCCAACTGTCTATACATTCTTCTCTCTTCCTACCCATTCACCCATCATCCATCTCTCCATCCACTCATCTATCCTTCACTCATTATCTATCCATTCATCCATCCATCTTCCATTCATCATCCCTCATACATCATCCATCCAACTGTCTATACATTCTTCTCTCTACCTACCCATTCACCCATCATCCATCTCTCCATCCATTTATCTATCCTCCATCTGTCATCCGTCCATTCATTCATCCATCCATCCTCCATTCATCATCCCTCATCCATCCATCCATCCATCTGCCAGCCATCTGTCCTTTATTCTTTCCTTCCATCTATCCATCCATCCATCTGCCAGCCAGCAAATATCTGAGGACCCTTGATGTGCAGGGCATAGTAAAAGGCATTTGGTAAAGCAAAGAACAAGACAGGCAAAGTCCCAGCCCTCATGTGAGAACCAGATACTAAACAGCCAGTTACACAGGTGATTATTCATTTGCAGTTATGCTAAGTTTAGTGAAGGAGAAATACAGTGTGCTTTGCAGGTAACTAGTTGGGGGACCTGAGTTCCCCGGGTTGGGGGCAAGATGGCCTTGGAGAAGGCTGCTCTGAGGAAGTTTCATTTGAGTAAAGAGCTGCAGGATGAGCGCACACTGAGTGGAGACTGCTGATGTGCGTGGAGGAGTGTTCAGCAGATCAGACAGCTGTGCAAAGGCAGGAGGTGATTAGGACAACTGAGGAGTCGGAAGAAGGCTGCTGTGACCAGATCCCAGGGAGGGAGGGGGAGCAGAGGGAGGAGAGGCCACGGAGTCATTGTCATCAGAGCATGGAGAATGGATTGCAGGGGGATGGTGGGGAGTGGACAGGCTGGCAGCGGGCGATCCATCTGGGCGGGGGCTGGTGGTCAGGATCCTCAGGCAGTTCAAGGACAGCCCCCTTCCCACTCTGACCCTGGCTGTCAGGGGAACCTTTTGGACATCTGCTACCTCCCATACACCCTGAACCCAAGGCTTCTTCCTGTATTTTCTCCACAGGTTATTTACCCAACAGTGAGCACGCTGTCGAGGCGATGCTGGCTGCGGCAAGCATTGGTGCCATCTGGAGCTCCACGTCCCCAGACTTCGGTGTGAATGTGAGTCAGGGTCTGACAGGGGGCACCCCTTGCCCTGTGAGCATCCTGGGCAGGGGCTGCATGGGCTGAATTCCCAGGGGAGCCAGACAGCAGCGTGAGCCCAGCGGGAGGAGGTGGCGTTGCAGCCGCCTCTATGGGGAAAGAAGAAGCCAGAAGGACTTGCGTCTGGTTCTTCCTTTCAAGCAGTCCTGACGTTCCCCCGCTCCTCGCCGTATTCATCGAAGATGTGGGCAGGTGGCGTATGCAGCAGCCAGTGTTGTTAAGGTCTACTAAGGTCGAGCCCTGTCTTCCTCACCTGGGATTTAGTGACCACGTGAGGTTTGCTAAGTGTGTGTCCTCTGAGGACAGTTCTCTAGATTTTTGTTCTCAAAGTTCTGCCTGCAGAAGTTCCCTGGGACCTCCTTGTGTTGGTTTCTGCTGTTACCAGCCCCTTCCTCTGGACCCATGCTGTGTGGGTGTGCACCCCAGGAGGGTGGCCTCTCTGTCCTCAAACCACCTCAGAGTGTGTCCAGCTGCCCAGAGTGGCCCAGGCAGGGCCGGAAGCATGTGCTGATCCCCACTGGGGCCCCCCAGCCTATAGGTCTCTCCATGGGGCAAATGAAGCAGCTGCAGAGCGGGTCTTCCTGGGGTCCCCACTCTCCAGCCAGGGCCTCCCCTGGCTGCAGAGCCTTGGGGCGTGAGGGACCTTCAGGAGCCATGAGACCCTGTTACAGGACATGCAGCATCCGTGTCCCTGACCGCTCCTCCTGGTGCCAGCTGCCTCTGTTCTGGGCCGGGCCCTGTGCCGTGCGTCAGTCAGCAGCACCAGCTGCAGGTGTGGCCGCTGGCCCTTTAAAACCCAGTGCGCGGAGTTGGTGTCTGTGCTTATCCACAGGTGAGGCTTTTGGGTGTGAGCTTAGAAATCATGTCTACTTAGAGGCTTGCTTTTTCAGTAAGGTTTTGGAGGAGGAGTGTCCTTTCTCCACACCATGGGAGGAGAGATGAGACACAGGCCCGGAGGAGTGAGATTGGCTGGCCGTGCATCAGGCCGCAGCGCCAGCTGGGCTAATGATGGATCCCTGCTGGGTTCAGGGAGGGCGTGGCCACCCTGTAGATCTGTACTGTGTGGCTGGATGGCCGTGCCCTGCCTTCTGGAACTTTCCTGTGTTCTTTCCCAGGCCATCTCACCCCAGGACCTCCCCAGGTCCGCAGAGACTGACCTGAGACAGAAACTCAACCTGTGGCCTCTCCTGTCCCTGGGGCCCTCTGTGGGGGCTGCCTGGGCTGCTGGGGCCAATGGTGTCCTTGTGGGAGGGTCTGGAGGGGTGGGGTTCCTGGACACTCAGACCTCTCAGCCGACCTTGAGCCAGGCTGTCCAGGGCAGAGGGAAGGGCCACAGGGCGAGACGGCAGGATGGCCCGGTGTGCTCAAGGCCGGGCAGGCTGGCTGCCTCTGCTCCATGCAGCTTCCTTGATCAGTGTCCTTGGGCAGGCTCCCTGGTGTCCCCAGAGGGAGAACGGCAGTAATGTTAGTGCAACTGCAGGGAGCCTGTGCAGACGGCAGGAGCCATGTTTGTGTGGAGCCAGGGACAGGGTGTGACCCTCCAGGCCAGCCCAGTAAGTGTTAGCTACTGTTTTAACTAGTTGGGAGATGGGTGTGTTTTGAGTTAAATTATGACTAACCTTTTGTAAGCGGGTTGTGAGAGGCTGGGAGAGCTGTGTGTGGAAGGGGAGTGATCATGGCCTCCCAGGGCTGGAGTGTAGCCCCCTTCCCCGGAGAGGTGATGTCAGAGCTCCTGGAATCGGCCTTTGGTGGTTTGTCTGAGGCCAGGGGGTGGAGAGAGGGAGAGCCTCTGACTCTGCATGGCTGCAGTGGCAGGGCTGGACCCCAGCCTCTCACAGATGCATCCAGCCTCGCTGGGTCATTGTCCTGTGCACGTCACTCCCCGCTGACTCCAGTCCGGCAGGATCTGCCCATCCTGGCAGGACCCAGGAGGGATGCATGGCTCTGTAGCAAACATGGCCTCCGGGACACTGCTTCCTGGCCGGGGTTGGTCCAGGGTTTTCTGGAATCACAGCCTCCCTGAGCCACCTCTGGAGCAGGAAGTGCTGGCCGAGCTGCTGGGCGCACTAGATGGCAGCATGGCTCTGCTCGCCGCGTGGCTCCCGCAGCTTCTGGGAAGTGAACAGTCCCAGGCCCTGTGGCTGCATCTCAGGTCAGAAAACAGGGCCACCTGCCTCCTGCTGAGACACTTCTCTCTGTCCCTCATTTTGCTAGTGTCCAGGGTACAGACTCCATCCTGCCGGAAATGGAGGTGTGTGTGACGCGCGTTACTCGCACTCGAACCGAGATCCAGCCGGTTGGCAGGGAGTCTGTTGGCATTTGGTGGCTTCCTGGCAGGCATTATTGGGCAGCACTCCTGGCCGCATGCACCCAGCATGGGAAGCCCTGCGTGGATGCCATGTTCGCAGCACTTGGTCCCATAGACACCTGGACACCCGCTGTTGGAGCTGAGTAAGGACCTGGCACAGGTCGACCGCGCGAAAGCCTCTGCTCACCCTCCGTTTACCATCCTTGTTCAGGGGCTAAAACTAACAGGGATGAATTCCTGGAGTTTCTGACGAGGTGGGGCTGGAACTGAGCCGAGGCTGATGGGTTCTGGTCTCGTGGACAGTTCCTGCATCGGTTTGCAGATCTCTACTTAAAAAAGAGATCCCGTTTTTAATTTGCAGCATCACTGTGTTAAACTTCAGACTGTGCCCCGTTTTCAGTAAGGGGCGCTCTTCAGAAACTGCAATGAAACGTGAATGTCTTCCCTTTGGAATCATGTTTTCGCTTGCTTTGAAATTATATTTCTTTGAATCTCAGAGAATATTGTAAAGGGAAATTGCCACTCTCCTACAAATCCTGCGTTGATTTCTGGTCTCTGTTGATGGAGTCGCACCGTTTGACTCGTGGGTTCACGCGCCTGTCCACTGAGAGCTCCTCGGCTGGCTGCGCTGGGTGCTGAAGGGACCCTCTCTGCTGCAGAGCCACAGACGGCAGTGGGCTGTCCAGGGAGTGCTGGGGCATCCGTCTTTATTCAATGACACTGGGGGAACGCGTTTCTGGCCTCCGTCACTCCCCTGTGCTTTATTTCTACCCATTCCGGGCTCTCTCCCACCGCTGCCCACCTCCTTCTGCCCGCTCTCTGCTGCCTGCCTGGGCATCTCAGCTTGCCTTACTAATGCTTTTGGGCTCGGAGGGCATCGCCAGTTGGGGAAGTGCTCTGTTCTAAAGGTTCCCGACCTTTCCAGCCCCAGCAAGATCTCTAGGTCTTGAGTCTTTAGATGGCTTTGGGTTTTTTGTTTCACTGTTTACCTTTGAGCCTTTGGCATTTTCAGAGATGTCAGGGAAGGCCACCCTCTGATCCGTGCACACCAGAGAGCCCAGCCTGTAGCCTGCAGGCCTTGTCCTCCTGAAGTGCCATCAGGTGGCTGTGTGTGTGTGTGTGTGTGTGTGTGTGTAAATAGGACAGCCATTCTTGTTCGCTCTGGGTGGCTGTCAGCATGATTCGACACCGGCTGTTGGTTTCAATGCTTGATTGGTTGCTAAGCACCGTATTCAGGTCAGACACATGTTCATAGGTGTGTTTGTTTTGTTGCAACATGAAAGCCGTCCTCGAGCAGCTCTCCTGGGCCAGGACAGGCTGACAGCTGGTTTTGGATGCTCGAGATCTTGATCCCTGCTGGTCCAGCCAGGAAAACTTCAGCTGTGTCAGAGGACCCCTGAGTCTTTTCATAGGGCTAGGGGCCAGACCTCTGATTCAGAAACACTTGTCTTTGTAGCCTGATCACTGTCACCGTGCCTGGGGTCCTGTGGTATTTGAGCCCCAGATCACTGGCAGTCTCAGTCCTTTCACCCTGTACTGGGCTAGTTCTCTGAGATCCCAGCTTCCTTGTGGAAATTCTCTGCCGCCCTCCGGGGCTCTCCCAGGCTGGCCCCCTCTGTTTCTTCCCTGGCCTCAGGCTTCCTGGCAGGTCTTCCTCTGGGCCCCACTCCACCTGCCCCTGGGAGTTGATCTCTATGTCCTCTGTTCAGATCAGCCTCTTCTCCCTCCCGCCTACCCTGTGGGACCTGCTTATTCTTGACGCAGGGCTTAGGAGATGCTGTCTTCAGTGGCTTCCTGGGTTTCCTCCTCTTCCTCCTGATTCGGTCTGCTGCAGTGTCTCAGCACCGGAATCTGTTCTGCTGTTTTGGTGTTCTGTTCCATGTATGGTGTTACTTTTCTCTGAGTGGAGCCAGCACAGTGATGGGGAGCACCAGCACCCACATCAGACCAGCCAGGCTGCAGCCCGGCCATGCCTCTGGCCTGTTGTGAGGCTTCGGGCAAGTCACTCACCCTGTTCCTGCCTATCAGGAATAGGGAGTGGATACTATTGCCCCTCTTTTTTTTTTTTTTTGAGACAGAGTCTCGCTCTGTCGCCCAGGCTGGAGTGCAGTGGCGCGATCTCAGCTCACTGCAAGCTCTGCCTCCCGGGTTCACGCCATTCTCCTGCCTCAGCCTCCCAAGTAGCTGGGACTACAGGCGCCCACTACCAAGTCCGGCTAATTTTTTGTATTTTTAGTAGAGACGGGGTTTCACCGTGTTAGCCAGGCTGGTCTCGATCTCCTGACCTTGTGATCCGCCTGCCTTGGCCTCCCAAAGTGCTGGGATTACAGGCATGAGCCACCGCGCCCAGCCTTATTGCTCCTCTCTTAAGGCTGTGAAGGGGAGTGAGTGCCTCTAACGAGCTCAGACTGGGGCCTGGCACATAGTAAGCATTCAGTAAATGCTCAATATGTTTTACTGGCAATCATTTCTTCCCCACTAAACCAAGAACTCTTGGTACATCTTAGAATCCTGGGCACAGAGAGGGCGCCAGTGTAGACATGCCATTCGTGGCTTGTGTGTTCGCTACAGCCAAGGTCTGGACAGGCCTCTTACCTGTGGGTGAGGGAGCTTGGGCGTCAGGAGTGTTGGGACTCACTTTGCATAAGGGGTGGCTGGGGCTGGAGGGAGCCAGGTGCAGGGATGCCTTGTCCAGGGCCATGTGGCCGGGAAAGGGAGGAGTAAGGACCATGGCCTTAGAGTAGGTTGAATGTGTTACCTTGATATTTGCATAGAGACAGCCTCAGAAGTAAACAGAGAGACACCCAAGTCCCAGCAGGACATGAAAGTGTCTGAGAAATCGCTGTACATGCACTTAGGTAAGTGGACGTGGTGTCTTTCCAGGAAGGGCAGGCACTTGCTCTCGGGAGGTGCATCTGGGCACTGAGAATGGGGAAGAGGGGCTCACCTGGCTGGGGGTGAGCTTCTGTTTGGACCCCTTGTTCCAGTGCCAGTGCCCAGGCGGTGGTCTAGAGGGTGGAGGCTTCTCTCCTGGATGCTTCTTTCCCGGTCTCCTGCCCATCAGAAGTGGCTGGGGAGGAGGAAGGGGTGGCATTCTCAGTCCAGGAGGGTTTGGTGCCAGGAAGGACCATTTCTGGACATTATCTTCTTCTGATGGTTTTGGACAGGGTGTATGTTAGCATCAGACCCAAGGAGGGCCAGCCCTGGTGGCCTGTGGAGTAAATGCTGGTGGGACCTGAGTGCCACCTGCCTGCAGACTCGGCCTGTTGCTGCTGGACTCCTGGGGGGCACCATTTTGGGGCTTTCTGCAGCCACCTCTGTGTAGCCATTTAGAATAGAAGAAGAGGTAGTAGGAAATAGTCTTTGTCCACCAAGGGCGTCACTGAGGAAGGGGTACCGGGGGTACCCTTGAAATGGAGGAGGGAGGAAGTAGACGGTGACCGAAGGCCTGATGTCCTGAGGCCAGGGGCCAAGTCCCTGTCACCTGCATGTCCCATGCACTTTTATTTTATTTTATTATTTATTATACTTTAAGTTTTAGGGTACATGTGCACAATGTGCAGGTTTGTTACATATGTATACATGTGCCATGTTGGTGTGCTGCACCCATTAACTCGTCATTTAGAATTAGGTATATCTCCTAATGCTATCCCTCCCCCCCCATCCCACAACAGACCCCGGAGTGTGATGTTCCCCTTCCTGTGTCCATGTGTTCTCATTGTTCAATTCCCACCTATGAGTGAGAACATGCAGTGTTTGGTTTTTTGTCCTTGTGATAGTTTGCTGAGAATGATGGTTTCCAGCTTCATCCATGTCCCTACAAAGGACATGAACTTTTCATTTTTTATGGGTGCATAGTATTCCATGGTGTATATGTGCCACATTTTCTTAATCCAGTCTATCGTTGTTGCACATTTGGGTTGGTTCCAAGTCTTTGCTATTGTGAATAGCCCATGCACTTTTTTTAAACTGATGCTGAAGTTGGCCAATGTTTTACTTAATGGTTTTACTTAAAAAAAAAAAGCTGCGTTGGGGCGGCTCCAAGGGCGTCTCTGTAATAATGTCACAGTCATTTCTTTGTCCCTCACCCGCCTGCTGTGAGCTTTGCTGAGGGGCAGAGGAAGTGGCGGGAGTAGAGAGAGGCTTGGTTCGGTCTGCGCCTCCTCCCGTGCCTTCCGCAGTGGCCAAGCTGTTCAGCTGGAGGAAGACCCCTCGTTCCTGTCATGACTGTGCATCCTTAGAGCACTTCCAGCCTTCCTTCCCCCTGTCCAGTCAGCACTGGCGGGGCTGCCAGAAGTTCTCAAGACTCAGGGAGCCCCAGATGAGCTCACAAGTCCCCAGGGGGAGCCCCATCTCAATAACCTCCGCCACTACACCCCTGCCAAACCAGGAGCTCGGGCTGTGCCCCACACCTTTTCACTCCCTTCCCTACCGTTGGCTGTTCTTGCCGCCTCTCCACTGTCCTCCTTCATATGTTTGATTGAGCAGTTCCTCGGTTCCTCGGTTCCTCCGTGACCCCGGCTAGGCACTGCCGTCTCTCATGGGTGCTGTCGCAGTAGCTTCAGACCAGTCTCGTTTCTGCTTCTCTCCACTGTACACCTTTTTATCTTTTTCTTTTCTTTCTTTTTTAACTTTCGTCACCTTTCTACTATCCAGTACACACCTTTTAACAAGTGGATCCGAACCAGTGTTTGTTTCTATCTCTCTCCCAGATTAAATATTCTTTAGAGGGCTGGGCTGGGTAGCTTACACCTGTAATCCCAGCACTTTGGGAGGCTGAGGCAGATGGATCACTTGAGTCCCTGAGTTTGAGACCAGCCTGGGCAACATGGCGAAACTCCATCTCTACAAAATAGAAATAAATTAGCTGGGTGTGGTGGTGCACAGCCTGATCCTCAGCCTGGGAGGTTGAGTCTGAGTGAGCTGTGATCTGTCTACTGTACTCTAGCCTGGGTGACAGGGCAAAACCCTGTCTTAAAAAAAAAATCCTTTAGTGACTTTCTCATTTTCTTTTGTTCTGTTTTTCTCATTGACTTTCTCATTTTCTTTTGTTCTGTTTTTCTCATTACCTTTTTTTTTTTTTTTTTTTTTCTGAGACAGAGTCTCAGTCTGTCACCCAGGCTGGAGTGCAGTGGCATGATCTCAGCTCACTGCAACCTCTGCCTCCCAGGTTCAAGTCATTCTCCTGCCTCAGCCTTCCAAGTAGCTGAGACTACAGGCGTGCGCCACCACGCCTGGCCAATTTTTGTATTTTTAGTAGAGATGGGGTTTCACCATGTTGGCCAGGCTGGTCTTGAACTCCTGATCCTCAAGTGATCCACCCGCCTTGGCCTCCCAGTGTTGGGTTTACAGGCGCGAGCCACCGCTCCTGGCCCTCATTACCTTTTCAAACTGTATTGCTGGGGTTTAACACCACTATTTATTTTGCTGGATTGAGTTATATGTGGCCACCTTGCCTAACTTTGATTTGTTCTAGTGGTTTTTCTGGTGACTTTCACAGATTTTGTGTGCAGCCGTTCCCATTGTGTGCAGGGGGCAAACTGTTTCTAGTTCCCACCCCGGGACGTAGGTGGGGGTGTTCAGCACAGGTGCAGGTGGGCTGGGGGTGGGTGTCTTGCATGTTCTTTTCTCACTGGACATCTCATCTTTTACCAAGTGTGATGTGTGCCGTCAGGTGTCTGCCAGATACCTTTTGTCAGTGAGGAAGTTTCCTTCAGTTTCCAGCTGAATTAAAGCATGGGTGGAAAGCATGTTGCCTTTTATCAGAAGCTTCCAAGATAATCATGCGATTTCCCCCTCCGTTAGCCTGTTGCTGTAGTCAATAACATTGGTCTATAATCTCTCTCTCTCTTTTAGTTTGTGTGTTTCCTGTCTTTCTCCGCCTTCTGTAATGGCTTACACAGAAGGGATGCTGTAGCTTACAGAGACTTGGTGGTGCTCGCCTGCAGAGCTGCCCACCCTGGTGTCCCTGGAGGAGGTAGACCTTTGTCACTTCAGCTGTGGTGCTTTTTGAATAAATTTTGGTAATTTATATTTTCTTGAGAAGTCATCCATTCTATCTGGATTTCAAAATCTATTAAACGTTGTTTTCTGGCTCATGAATCTTTTATTCTATAGTCAGGTGTGATTTCTAATTTTGAGAGGCCACATGCTTCAGCTTAGTCACCTGCAATATGAGGGTGATAAGGGCGCCCACGTCCAAGGTCATTCTGAGCAGTAAATGAGTGAATATTGGTCCAGTGCTTAGGGCAGCACCTGACACACAGTAAGTGTTCTACAAGAGGTAAATGGAAATGTTAGGTTTCCTTTTCTGTTTGTTTGTTTGAGATGGAGTCTCGCTCTATCACCTAGGCTGCATGATCTCAGCTCACTGCAACATCTGCCTCCCAGGCTCAAGCGATTCTCATGCCTCAGCCTCCCGAGTAGCTGGGATTATAGGTATGGGCCACCGTGTCTGGCTAATTTTTCCATTTTTAGTAGAGATGGGGTTTCTCAATTTTGGTTAGGCTGGTCTCAAACTCCTGACCTCAAGTGATCTGCCCGCCTCGGCCTCCCAAAGTGCTGGGATTACAGGCGTGAGCCACTGTGCCCGGCCGAAATGCTAGGTTTTTTCTTGATCAGATTTTTCAAGAAGCTTACTTTTATTTTATTTTAAGACAGGGTCTTTCTCTGTTGCCCAGGCTGGAGTACAGTGGTGCGAACATAGTTCAGTGCAGCCTCGAGCTCCTGGGCTCAAGCAATCCTCCCCACTCAGCCTCCCACGTAGCTGGGATTACAGGTGCTCTGCTAATTTAATAAAAAATTTTTTTTGTAGCTGTCCAAGCTCGTCTCCCAAAGTGTTGGGATTACAGGCGTGAGCCACCATGGCTGCTAATAAGCTTATGTTATTGGTTGTTTTGGAAAAATGATTTTTGGTTTTGCTGGTCAAGTCCATCATTAGTTTTTCCTTATGGCTTTAATTCTTTCTCTCTTTTTCTTTCCCTGGCTACCTAATTTTGAGTGTAGTTTACCAAAACATTGGAAATGGAAAACAATAACATTTGCAATTGTTTTCTTGTTGTGTTTCTGGTAGATCGTATGTTCCGGGGAGTGGGAACCCTGTCTGTCTGGTTCCCTGGCACGGTGCCTGGTACCTAGCACATGGAATAAACAAATGCTTTCTACTCCCTACTCTTCTCTGTTAATTCAGCTTCTAGTTTGGGAATTTGGACAGTGTTGAGTAAACTCTCAATCCTAGAACTCTTAGCACAGAGATTCTCAAATTTTGTCACACCTCAGGATCATCTGGACGGCTGGTGAGAACAGATTGCTGGGTCCCTTGCAGAGTTTCCGATTCATTAGGTCTGGGGCCCCAGGTGAGGCTGACTGGCTGCCCTGGGACTACACTTTGAGCTGCCCAGCCTCCCTCCCCCAACACTCTGCCCCTTAGACTCTCTCACAGTCAGCGCTTCTGCTTCCCTGCTAAGAGTCACCGGGGAGCTCTGAAAACAAAGGCCCACCGCTCCTGACCCGTTAATTAGTTATCCTAATGAGCTTAATTAACTTAATAGTCCCACCGCAGGCGGTGCTACCAGGCAGCCAGGGTGGAGAGCCCTGTCCTGTGAAGTCCTTACTCAGAGGTTCTGGGGCCACTGTATGTGCCCTGGGGGTAGCCCCAGGTGTTGGTCTTGAACTGCTTGCATCAGGCTCACGTGGGAGGGAATAGCAGCCATCTGGGCGATGCCTACCCATGTTTGTGGATGGCAGTCTCTTAACACAGTGTAACCTTGAGCATGGCCAGGAGGGAAGTGAATAGAAGCCTTGTCTGAGAGTGCTTTAATCTGTTACTAACATTAATAATCTGTTAATAACTAATAGTCTGGACTAACACTCAGGGAGTGTCGGTGAATGTTATGAGTTCCAAGAACAAGCCCTTTCCTGCATGGAGCAATCCCCTGTTTCAGGAAAGCAATGCCCTTGGCTGGACTGCAGACTCCACATGCAGTACAGACCGGAGACATGGGTGTGGCGATCCTGCCTTCTAAGATGGGGCTCGTTAACTAGTGTATACACGTGTGGGCTTATGCCATTGGTTGGCATAAATGCACTGCTTGGAGGATTCAGGTTCCTCTTTAATTGAAGATTCCGAGAACCAAAATATGGGGCCACTTTGCTTTGCTGTTGCGGCCTCTTTGGAAGATGAATCTTTTGTATACACTAGCAGAGCTGTGCTAATAGGCTCTTTCTGTAAAGTGGGGAATCTTTTTGGTAGTGCAGACACACACTCTATACTCTTCCTATTTCAGTATATGTCTGTAAATACTTCTGGTATTTCTTGATATTGATGCCTTCCTTGGCATGGTGGTTGTTCTCAGATATAAGTTGTGCTTTGATCAACTTTTTTTTTTGAGATGGAGTCTCACTCTTCACCCAGGGTGGAGTGCAGTGGCACTATCTTGGTTCACTGCAACCTCCGCCTCCCGGGTTCAATCAATTCTCCTGCCTTAGCCTCCCGAGTAGCTGGGACTACAGGCGCGTGCCACCATGCCTGGGTAATTTTTGTATTTTTAGTAGAGATGGGGTTTCACCATGTTGGTCAGGCTGGTCTTGAACTCCTGACTTCATGATCCACCCACCTCAGCCTCCAAAAGTGCTGGGATTACAGGCGTGAGCCACCATGCCTGCCTTTTTTTTTTTTTTTTTTAAATACAGAATCTCACTCTGTTGCCCAGGCTGGAGTGCAATGGCACAGTCTCAGCTCACTGCAGCCGCAGCCTCCTAGGTTAAAGCGATTCTCCTGCGTCAGCCTCTGAAGCAGTTGGGGCCACAGGCATGTGCCACCATGCCTGGCTAATTTTTGTATTTTTAGTAGAAATGGGGTTTCACCATATTGGCCAGCTGGTCTTGAACTCCTGACCTCAAGTGATCCACCTGCCTTGGCCTCTCAAAGTGCTTGGATTACAGGTGTGAGCCAGCGCACCCAGCCTCATCGACTTTCTTTATTGGCTATGGGTGCTGGGGACACAGGGACCTGGTTATGCACTGATGATGTTGCCCTTTCTCTCCTGTGAAATGCAGTGGTCATATTGGCTACTGAAGGTTTTTGCCATTTTCTTTTTTTAGAGACAGGGTCTCACTCGTGCCCAGGCTGGAATGCAGTGGTACAAGCATAGCTCACTCCAACCTTGAACTCGGGCTCAAGCAATCCTCCCACCTCAGCCTCCAGAGTAGCTGGGACTACAGGCATCCATCACCATGCCTGCTGGTTTTTGCCTTTTAGATGATCAATGATGACTTTTTCCTCCTGCTTTCAGGGTGTGCTGGACCGGTTTTCTCAAATTCAGCCAAAGCTCATCTTCTCTGTGGAGGCTGTTGTCTATAATGGCAAAGAGCACAACCACATGGAAAAGCTGCAGCAGGTGGTTAAAGGTGTGTGGCCCTTCCAGCTCCCAGCCAGCATGGCTGGGTGTGTGTGTGTGGGTACATAAGAATCTACCAGGAGTCAACCTGGGTAGTCTCTGCCCCAGATTGTGTTATATTATCTGCCCCAGATTGTGTTATATTTTGTGGGGAAAAAAAAAAAAGAAAAAAATTCAGCAGCTGAGCATCTTTGTCCTGTAACCTTGTGTTTTCTCCTCTCGCTCCTTCCAGGCCTACCAGACTTGAAGAAAGTGGTGGTGATTCCTTACGTGTCCTCCAGAGAGAACATAGACCTTTCAAAGATTCCAAACAGGTAATGTACCACATTCTGACCCACAGGTCCGTGTGGAACCCACTTGAGCTCCTGCGGGGAAGTAGGCCTCTGGATCTTCCACTTGGGGTCACTCAGAGAATTTTCGAAGTGGAGGAGGTTTTAGTTAAAAGCATCATTTTGTAGATAAGGCACCTGAGGCCCCAGAGCGAATCCCCCAAGGCCACATAGTGAATGAGTGGCGGAAGAGAGATGGTCCCAGGAACTCTCTCTCTTCCGATCTGGTGTCCCTTATGTAGGGGGCTCTGATGGGGCCAAGTCCAACTTCCCAGATTGGCCACAGAAATTCTGCATTGGAAATCATGTGTACATGTATGTGCACATGTGGGTGCATGCACTGCACATGTGTGCACATGACAGGCGCATGCATATCTACATGTGTACATGCGCATGTGCATTTACACACATGCATACGCGCACAGGTGCACATGCATGTGTACATGTGTATGTATGGCTGTGCATACATAAACACTCATATATGTATTGTTCACCTTTTAGGACATACATGTGTTCCCCATTGCTGATGACAACTTCCTTGGCTTTTCTGACATAAAAGAATAAACCACGTTTTGTGTACCAAATAGAATTGTAAGAATCTTAATTTTGAATAGAGATTAAGGAAATGGATTGTGGTTTAGTCAAAGTTGAATTTGTCCCAAAGTTCTTGGAGTTACCTTCCTTTAATTTTTCTTGAAACAGTTGTGGGGAGAGGGTTCTGAGCTCAGGCGTTTACCCCCACGGGGTAAGCTTTCCCTTGAGCCTTGGGTCTGGGCCGCTGGAGGGCGCCTCGTACGTGGCTCCTTGAGGCCTGGTGAGGAGGGGCTGTATAGACACGGCAGGGTGTCTTCATACCAGCCACGGGGACCAGAGGTGGAAGAGAGGAGGAGATGGCGGAGGCCTTTTTGTTCTAGCAAGTGGTAGTTGGTGCATGGCTTATTACCGTCTGTCAGGGTGTTCTCAGGGGCACCACAAGGTACAAATCATGTGTCCTGTCCTCCGAGAGTTGCAGTCTAGTTGGAGAGGCGAGACCCACCTGCAGGGAGGATGAGCTGTGACCACGAGGGGTGGGAGGGACAGGATGTGCCCAGGAGTTGACAGCAGGGCCTGGGTACTTCCCTGTAGGATTTGGAGAGGTGGCATCTGGGGGTGGCTTTGAGGTATGAGCAGGGTCTGGGGACAGCTGTGTGTGCAGGGCACATTCCGGAGCCTGGAGGGTGCTGCAGGCAAAGTGGTGGCTTGGCGAGGGCCACGGTCTCCAGATCCGACTTGTCAGGTTCAGCTCTCAGCTGGGTGACCCTGTGCAAGTAACCTCTCTGAGCCTTGTGTCTCCATCTGTAAAATGGAGATGAGGTGGTACCTGTATTAGGTCGTTCTTGCCTTGCTATAAAGAAATACCTGAGACTGGGTAGTTTATAAGAAAAGAGGTTTAATTGGCTCATGGTTCTACAGGCTGTGCGAGAGGCATGGTGCCAGTATCTGCTTCTGGGGAGGCTGTATGGAGCTTGTGATCATGGCGGAAGGGAAGTGGAGCGGGCACTTTACATGGGAAAGCAGGAGTGGAGGGGGTTGGGGGGGTGGGATGTCACACACTTTTCAATGACCAGCTCTTGTGTGAACTCAGAGTGAGAACCCACTCATCACCAAGGAGATGGTCCCTGCCATTCACGAGGAATCCACCCTCGTGATGCAAACACCTCCCACCAGGCCCCACCTGCAGATTGGGGATTACATTGCAACACAAGATGAGGGTGGGGACAAACATGCACACTCCTATCAGCACCGTCCTCTCAGGCTGGCTGGGAGGATTAAATAAGCCGCTGCTCTGCAAAGCGTGCACAGTCAGCTCTCAATGATCCTGCCTGTCATTGTGCGGCTGCGGTGGGCTCTGTCGCCTGAAGCACCTGAGTGAGGATGGGCAGATCCTTCACAGGCAGGCCCAGGTGCCTGTCCCTGTGGACTGTGGGACCCTGCCGACCTTAATAAATTACAAGCAGGTGCCAGAGCACTGGCTTTATTTCATGCCACCTCGGATTTTGTGCCCCAGGTATATGGATGGAGGCCATGATGCATGGAGGCTAGGAGGAAAACCAGACAGGGTTTACCAGCCCCCTGGTTGGCCCGGCTTTTATTTTTTCTGAATAATATTCATCAGCAGTTGATATAAAATGAGGGCATCCAGCAGAATCGTGTTAGCCACTTCATTTAGCCCGACACCCCAGGGGCTGGACTCCCACTGCAGTCCATCCTTTGATTGTGGATGCCACAGATAAAGCAGAAACGGGTCCGTGCCCATCTGTGGAGAATTGACGGGGCCGGGGGAGCCACCCTGTGGGCTTTTCATTCTTAGAAGAGCTTTAACAAAGGTAGTCATTATGTACTGTGATTTATGGGCCATTTGACAGAAAAGGCTTTTCTCTGTGTGAAGTATCTGATTAGATCCGGCACTTTATAATGGGATTCTTACAGGAGGTAGAGGTGGGATGGGGTTTTCATTGGCTGTAAAGTTCCACAGTGAATAGTTTTCCTGACACGCTGGAGCAGACAGCTTTGTTTGTTTCTTGCTTAGAGTTGAATTATTTTGGATGCCCTTTTTAAACCACCATGTCTTCCCCAGGAGAAACCTTTATATTTAAGGATGCCTTCTCATGCAAGACAGCGAAATTCTTCATTTTAGTCTGTATGGCATTTGTATTTCAGAGTAATTATCCCTAGCAAATGGCTGCAGGCTGCGTTTAACTGATTCCCACCTCCTTCCCTGAGAGAAAGTCCATTTGTTAGTTGAGTATAGGGCCAATGTTTTGAGATGGATGTTGCTGCTGATCTCAAAATAGAAAACCACCTTGTCCCAAGATGGCCTGTGGCTTCTGCGGCTGTTTCTAGTGCAGAAAACAAATCTCCTGTTTGTGTTGCCCCTTTGGTGGTTCTTGGCCACCTACAACAATGCTGCCTGTCAGCTTTGGGGGTAAGCCTAGACACACTTCCTGGGTGACAGTCAATAGCTGCGATTAATTTTATTTGTTCTTGGACAGATATTTGTATCTTGCTATTGTAAACCTCAGGATCTAGTAAGTTAGTGATAACACATGATATTTTGCTGAGCGGTTCTCTGTCATTGAGCTGTGGTTTAGGAAATTGACCCCACATCTGTAGGAAGGGCTCATTGATCTAGCTAGCATCTCCTCCTCTCCCTTCTCCCAGGGGGGAAGCATCTTCAGACCCACTTGGCGAGTGCTTCCTTTTGGGCAATCATTGGAAACAAAGCATTTGCTAATCAGGTGATCAATAGGAAACAAAGGACATGGGCTCAGAAGACTTCAAGGCCATTTCCAAAGCTTCCTTCAGCAGTGTTGGTACACACGTGGCTTGTTCATTGTAAATGATCCTTTTCCATGGTGGTTATGAAAACACTTAAAAAATTCTCTAAAAGACAGCCCTTGGCCCTGTCAGCAGTGCTGATTAAGCAACTTGAAACCTTCACTCGTTCAATGAGTTTTCCTTCAATTAGCTTGAATCTCTGAGATCTGACTGCCTCCCCTGGTCCCAGAAAGTTTCCAGATCAGGTCACCGTCCCCCTGGAATCCTGGCTTTTCTGGGGTATAAACAGAGGGAAGTGCACGGGTGGAATCAGCGGGTCTGGTCCAGCATTCTGGGATGTTCATGGCATGTTTCCCTGCATTTCGGCCCACAGTGTGTTTCTGGATGACTTTCTTGCCACCGGCACCAGCGAGCAGGCCCCGCAGCTGGAGTTCGAGCAGCTGCCCTTCAGCCACCCACTGTTCATCATGTTCTCATCGGGCACCACCGGTGCGCCCAAGTGCATGGTGCATTCCGCTGGGGTAGGTCTCTGGGGAAGGCTCTGCAGGGCCTTCCGTTGTCTGTTTGCTTCAACAGGGCCTCCCAGCTGATGATGGCAGTGTTGGAGTTGTCAAACTGCACCCCATCCCTGGAGAGTCCAACGTGCAGCTTCTCTCCAAGTGGGGTGCTGCATGGAGATCTGGCACTGGGCCCAGGGCAGTGGAGTGCTGCCACTTCAAAGGCTGGGATGGCACCTACCACCATGGTGATAGGCTTGGAGGTCACTGTACAGCGCAGTATGCCTTGGGGGTGGGGGGTGCGCTGGCTGAACCAGCTACATTCACCCTGCAGGTCCGGACCACCTGGGGGATTGTGAACTCAATAGGTGGCCCTGCCAGCATTTTAAAAAGAAGGAATGAGAATAGACAAGGATAGATAATATTAGCACAGTGCCAGACGCAATGGCCCACACCTATAACCCCAGCACTTTGGGAACCTGAGGCGGGCAGATTGCTTTGAGCCCAGGAGTTTGAGACCAGTCTGGCCAATATAGCAAAACCCCATTTCTACTAAAAAATACAAAAATTAACTGGACGTGGTGGCACATGCCTGTAGTCTGAGCTACTCGGGAGGCTGAAGTGGGACAATTGCCTGAACCCAGGAGGCAGAGGTTGCAGTGAGCTGAGATCATGCCACTGCACTCCACCTGGCAACACAGCCAGACCTTGTCTCAAAAAATAAAAATAAAATAAAATATTAGCACAGAATAGGCTCATAAGAGGTATGGGTGTTGTTCTGTGAAGCTGTCATTACATGGAGTGGAATGTGTGCATGTGCTGGGGGCGTTGTAAAACGTACGTCTGACCGTGGGTTGTGGTAAAATATTTGAAAGCCTTTGGTTAGGTTATTACAAGGCTTGGTTACTAGGTTATTAGGTTATTATTAGAGTCTAATTAACTGAGAAAGAGCCTACCCATGCTGTGAGTCTGTTAGGGCTGCCATAACAGAATACCACAGGCTGTGTGGAACACCAAGGTGCTTTACGGTTGCTCTTGTCTGAGGCCTCTCTCCTTGGCTTGTGGACGGCCACCTTCTTGCTGTGTCCTCGTGTGGTCTTTCATGTGACACCCTGGTGTCTCTGTATGTGTCCAAGCTTCTCCTGAGGACCCCAGTCAGATCGGATCTGGGCCTGCTCTGACAGCCTCATTTAAACTTCGTCACCTTTTAAAGGCCCATTTAGTCACATTCTGAGATACTGGGTATTGGGCTTCAACATACAAATTTTGGGGGTACACAGTTCAGCCCATGACGCATGCTTTTAATTTTTCTTATTTCACCGAAAGTCTAACTTTATTAAAGCACCTGAAATAATATGTTACTACTGTGCAATAGAATGTATATGTATAGGTTCGTGACTTTTAACCTTTTATTTTATTTTATTTTATTTTTTTTTGAGATGGAGTCTTGATCTGTCGCCCGGACTGGAGTGCAGTGGTGTAATCTTGGCTCACTGCAACCTCTTGCCTCCTGGGCTTAAGCAATCCTCCCGCCTCAGTCTCCCATGTAGCTGGGATTATAGGCGTGTGCCACTATGCCCTACTCGTTTTTTTGTTTGTTTGTTTTGTACTTTTGTGGCTTTTTTTTTTTTTTTTTTTTTTTTTTTAGAGACCGGGTTTTGCCATGTTACCCAGGCTGGACTCAAACCCCTAGGCTCATGTATTCCACCTGCCTTGGCCTCCCAAAGTGCTGGGATTACAGCCACCATGTTCAACCAAACCTTTTATTTTTGAAAAAAAAAAAAAATACCTAGAGAACCTCTAGAAAAGTTGGAAGAATAGTAAGTTCCATGGTACACTTCAGCTGGATTCTTCCATTGTTGACATTCTGTCTTTAACATTTTCAACGTCCTTTTTTTTGGTTTTGTTTTGAGATAGTTTCTCACTTTGTTGCCCAGGCTGGAGTGCAGTGGCGTGATCATGGCTCACTGCAACCTCTACCTCCTGGGCCCAAGTGATCCTCCCACTTCAGTCTTCCAAGTACCTAGGACTACAGGGACGTGCTACTTTTTTGTTTTTGTAGAGATGGAGTCTTGCTATGTTCCCCAGGCTGGTCATGAACTCTTGGGCTCAAGTGATCCTCTCGCCTTGGCCTCCTGAGTGCTGCAATTACAGGCATGAGCCACTGTGCCTGATGTCAACATCCATTTTTAACACATCCTAAAAGCCTCTTTCGCCTTCTTTCTCTCTCAGCGTGTATATACACATGTTGTTATTTTGCTTTTTGTTGAACCAGTTGAGAGTACGTTGGAGCCACAACGATCTTTCACTCTTTAATATTTCAGCACGTATCTCCCAAGAACAAGAGCATTCTCTTACAGAAGAGTGTGTAGCGCGCTCATCAAATTCAGGAAGGTTGGCGTTGGTGCAGTGCCGCCCCTCATCTACAGTCCACACTCAGGTCGCCAGTTCCCCAGTAGTGTCCTAGCAGCTCAGGCGGTGGCACATCAGTTGTCAGGTCTCCTGCATGTCTGGAGCAGCTCCTTGGGCTTCTTCGTCTTTCATGACACTGACATTTTCGAAGAGCCCAGGCTCCTGGTTTGGCAGAATGGCTCTGTTTGGGTCTGTCTGGTGTCTCCTCGTGGTTAGGTCCAGGTGATGTAGCTTTGGTGGGAACATGCTGGAAATGATGTTGTGTTCTTCTCCGTGCATCTTTCAGGGGGATACAACATTAGTGTATTTCATTTCTGTGATTTCACTAGGCCACTCTTCAGGAATGAAATGCCTGGGTCAATGTGGTGCTTTGCTTTTTTTTTTTTTTTTTTTTTTGAGACGGAGTCATGGCACTGTCACCTGGGCTGGAGTGCAGTGGCGCGATCTTGGCTCACTGCAACCTCTGCCTCCCGGGTTCAAGCGATTCTCCTACCTCAGCCTCCTGAGTAGGTGGGATTACAGGCACCCACCACCACGGCCGGCTAAGTTTTTTTTTTTTTTTTTTTTTTTTTTTCGTATTTTTAGTAGAGACGGGTTTCACTGTGTTAGCCAGGCTGGTCTCCAACTCCTGACCTCGTGGTCTGCCCTCCTCGGCCTCCCAGCCTGTAGCTGGGATTACAGGCGTGAGCCGTCACACCCAGCTGAATGTAGTGCTTTTCTAATAACTGCTATCACATCTTACTTTCTCTGATCCTTCTCTGCCCCTGGGATTGATAAGAGAGCTTCTTCCTGATTCGGTTGAATCCTTACCTTGCACTCGGACTTCTCCTGGGCCGGTCTGTGGGAGTCAGGATGCTTGCCATGCTGTGGCTTTCGTCCTCATGCTGCTCTAGGCTCTCCTCTGGGCCAGCTCTTCAGCTCTCCCCATAGCTCCTTTCCCCGTTTCCCTATCAGTTGGCTCAGCCCATAGGGAGGAGAAAAATCCACTGTATCTTGGTCAAACCTTCTGATCACCACTTTTCCCCCCAAACTCAGAAGAAGAGAATTCTCCAAGTGGAGAAACCTTTGCTTGATAAGACAGTGGCATTTGAAAAGGAAATATACAAGTTCCCTTATTCTAGCTCATTTAGCTTTTACAGATGTTCTCTCTACCTAGAAGCAGTTTGAATCCCTTCCATAAAAAGGAAACATTTACATTGGAATCATTTGAAAGCCCTATTAGGCTTTTTACAGAGTATTTTCATCAGAATGTGGAAAGGAGTCAATGTGGTTTCATCATCACCTAGATCTGGATTCACTGAAGGTCTTGTTGCCGGCTGTGAAATAGATCCAGAGGTCCAAGAGCCTGTCCACGCACAGCAGGTTAATTCTCAAGAAACCCGGGGGTGGCAGCGAGGGGCTGAGGTCAGCCTTATTTCTAGCAGTTACTCTGGCTCAACCAAGTTGCCTCTTTGCAGGCAGTGAGCTGTCCTGTTGCTCAAATCATCTGATTTTATGAAAGCCAGTCGGGGTGTGTTCACAGACTAAGGTGTAGTTAGAATCACATTTTCCCTGTGAAAGGGCAGCCTTGGTGCACCTGTGTGCAGGTCTGTTAATGAGCCACCGAGATGAGCATTTTTAGAAATCTTGCAGACAAGGGTCGGGACGGGGGCGGGTGTATGTGGCCAAACAAGACATTTTAGGAAAAATGGAAGGAAATGTATAACTGTACTTTTATTTTTAGTGCTCTTTGCATAGTGCATGTCATTTTTTTTAAGAGGAGCATAAAAATGTATTAGATATAGCTTGCTCATAAAATGATCATGTCTGGTATATTTAGAGTGTGGAAAAATCAGGAAAAATTATATGTACTCCATCTTTACTAGGCTCTTGAATCTCTGGAGAAGTGACTAAGCATCTTGCTCGTTTTCTAGAGTTATCTTGACCACAAACTTGCAAACAGTGAGGCAACATAGGCCAAAGTCCTAGGGCTGCTCATAATCCTCCCGATTGAGTGGGGTGGGGTTCTTTCACTGGTTTGTTGGTTTGCGTTTCCTAAGTCCGTGAAAGGTGTCAGAAAGCGGCTCCCCTTTCTCTTCCTTTACATGAAATTACTCTCCTGCGCTGAGACCCAGGAAACCATGCTGTTTACGCTGCCTTACCCTCGGGGAAAGCATTCAGACTTGACCATAAATATTTAGGAATTAAGGGAAAAACGATGGATGTAACTTGTTAAGATTCACACAGAGAAATTCTTGAGAGAGGAGGAGGGCCCATCGTTTGTTTTCTGCCATCTGAGAGAATGAGGCTAATGATCCACTGAACGAAGGTGGGCTCGTAGCTCCGGTGTGCTCTCAGCAGACCACGTGAGCGAAGCTGCAGGGTTAAGGGCTGATTTTAAGTGAAAAAGAAAGTGGGAGAGAGATTTGCCACAGGCTCCTAGAATCAGAGTTCCCTGTCCTTTAAGTGGATTCGTGGAAAGATTTAGTTCATGGAGACAGTTCCAGAAAAGTTTGTCACCCCCAAGTTATTGCCTACCCTCTGTACATGAGAACAGAGTGTCATGTAACTTTCTAAGAAGCTTTTGAGTGCCTGGGGAAGGGAAGGGGAGGCTGTCTCTTGACCCTCACTGGGGATTCTTGTTAAACTCCACCCTGCAGCTCAGCTTCCAGAGCCCGGAGGCAGCCTTGGGGGACTGCAGAAAAGGGCAGAGTATTAGTCTGTTTTCATGCTGCTGATAAAGACATACTGAGGGCTGGGCGTGGTGGCTCACGCTTGTAATCCCAGCATTTTGGGAGGCCAAGGTGGGCAGATCACAAGGTAAAGAGATCGAGACCAGCCTGGCCAACATGGTGAAACCCTGTCTCTACTGAAACTAAAAAAATTAGCTGGGCGTGGTGGTGTGTGCCTGTAGTCCCAGCTACTTGGGAGGCTGAGGCAGGAGAATGCTTGAACCCAGGAGGTGGAGATTGCAGTGAGCCGAGATCGCATCACTGCACTCCAGCCTGGTGACAGAGCGAGACTCTGTCTCAAAAAAAAAAAAAAAAAAGACATACCGAGACTGGGCAATTTACAAAAGAAAGGTTTAATGGACTTAACAGTTCTACGTGGCTGGGGAGGCCTCACAATCATGGCAGAAGGCAAGGAGGAGCAAGTCACATCTTACATGGATGGCAGCAGGCAAAGAGAGAGAATGAGAACCAAACGAAATGGGCTTCCCCTTATCAAACCATCAGATCTCATGAGACTTATTCGCTACCATTAGAATAGTATGGGAGAAACTGCCCCGTGATTCAATTACCTCCCACCTTGTCCCTCCCACAACATGTGGGGATTACGGGAATACAATTCAAGATGAGATTTGGATGGGGACTTGGAGCCAAACCATATCAGGCAGTGTCTGCCCGTCTGCCTGGCAGTCTCTGGAGGCTTCAGTTGCTGCTGTTTGTGGGCTGGGTGGCGGTTGCCTGTTTGGGATGGACTCTGGAATAAGAATTGTGGCTCCTGAATGGGAGTCTGTGTTGGACAGGATTGTTCCTGTTGAGCTCTGAAAGGGATCATCTCCTGCAACTGGCTTTTGGAAGCTTTTCCCTTGGGTATGATGAGGGCCTTCATGGCTGGGTTTTAATACACAAGTCCTTGCTTCGGCCCTCTAGGCCCTCCACAACCAGGAGAACCTTTGTCATGAGGCAGAGGCTCACATCTGTGGACCAGACTGAAGGGCAGTGGTCACTGAAGGGGCAGCATCCCCGTCTGTCCTCAGGATCTTGTACGAGATCCGTTGGAAAGACGGGAAAACCGAGGCTGGGAGCGTGGAGTGACGGGTGCAGGGGCCGCTGGCTCTGCTCTCTGGGTTGTGCCTGGAGATGGGAAGCTTCCTCTCCTCCCTGCCCCTGCTGGACACACAGAGTTGCTTGGAACAAGTGTGTTCTGGGCAGTGGAAGATTATATAGTTGTAAACAGACATGAGGGAGCTCCCGGCATGCCAAGGAAGATCTCCCAGGTGTGCTGTTAGGTAGAAAAGGCAAAGTGCGGGACACTGTGTCACAATGAACAAAATGGCATTAATAAATATGTGCTGGCATCAGCAAGAAAGATGTTCACAGGAAACTGCTAGGACTGGCTGCCTCTTGTGAGAACTGGGTACAGGACAGGGAGAGAGGATGGCTTTTCATAGTATCTGCTTCAGAGTTCTGGACCGTGCAAATATATTGCCTATTAAGCACCAAAATTAAAAGGTAATAGGGCATAGTGGGTGGGAGGGAGCGGGTCTGCTTGGGTGTTTTAGCCAGAAGCAGGGTCTTGTGCTGTCCCCTCAGCTGAGGCATTCCTGAAATCCGATCTTGAACCTGAGTCGCAGCTACAGTCTTGCTCTGCTGCCGGTGCCCCACCCCCACCACATCCCCCTCACCCCCTGTTCCCTGTCCCCCATGAAGCTGGGCTAGCACCAATCCTGGAGGGTTAGGCCCTGGTCTTTTGCTCGTTGACTCTCTTCTCAGGAGGGGTCACTTCTCTTCTGCCTGAAGCTGGTGGGCCTCTGTGGTGCCCTTGATGTCCTGGGCACCGAGAGCTTGAGGGCAGACAGGAGTGTCAGGGTTCTCCTCTCCAGACTACAAGCCATGCTCAGCTCTCGGGTCAGAGGGACATGGGGGCATGGCTCATCACAGGGGAGAGGGGGGACCCTCCAAAGTCTGCTTCTCCCAGGAAAGAAAATGGGGATCTGCTGGGGCTTCTTCCTGGCAGCATCTGAGCAGCGCATGGGCCAGGTACCAGGTTCCTGGTACTGTATGCCTAACAGAGAGCACCCACTCCCCTGTGTCTCCCCTGCAGGGCACCCTCATCCAGCATCTGAAGGAGCACCTGCTGCACGGCAACATGACCAGCAGTGACATCCTCCTGTGCTACACCACGGTAAGGGCTTGCCCAGGCACTGGCCTGTGCTTCACCATGGTAAGGGCTTCCCCAGGTGCTGGCCTGTGCTATACCACAGTAGGGGCTTCCCTGGGTGCCAGCCCATGACACATGGTAAGGGCTTCCCTGGGGCGCTGCCTGTGCTGCACTGTGGTGAGGGCTTCCCCAGCGCACAGTGTCGAGTTGGGCCCGCTCCTCCACTCACCCTGTCTCAGCAGCGTGGAATCCACACCATGAAACCAGAACTCAACTCAAGGTGTTGGAGGCCTTCCTGCCCTTGTTGAGCACTGAAAGACAGAAGGTTAGGACAAGTTAAAGGAAGTGTATTTTACCCTAGAGGAGGAGAACTCAAAACATCAAGAGCTTCCACAATGATCTAGCTACAGGTCCTAGGTGGTGCTTCTGTGCTGAGTTTTTTTTTTTTTTTTTTTTTTTTTTTTGAGACGAAGTCTAGCTGTGTCACCCAGGCTGGAGTGCAGTGACTGGATCTTGGCACACTGCAACCTCCACCTCCCGGGTTCAAGCGATTCTTCTGCCTCAGCCTCCTGAGTAGCTGGGACTACAGGCATGCACCACCACGCCCAGCTAATTTTTTGTATTTTTAGTAGAGATGGGGTTTCACCATGTTGAGCAGGCTGGTCTTGAACTCCTGACCTTGTGATCCGCCCACCTCAGCCTCCCAAAGTGCTGGGATTACAGGCGTGAGCCACCGCCCCTGGCCTGCCGAGTCTTTATGCCGAGTGGAATGCAGCAGGCACATGCCTGACCTGTGAGGTCAATGCCCAGGGCCCTTCTGTGCCCCTTACGAGAGACTCCCCACAGATGCAGGAGGGAGGACAGCTCCCCCCCACCGCCCCAGTGACCTCACACAGGTGCAGGAGAGTATCAGACCCCCCCACATGACCTCACACAGGTACAGGAGACTGTCAGATCCCTGGGACTGCACACAGATGCAGGAGTGGGGACAGATCCCCGGGACCTCACACAGATGCAGGAGTGGGGACAGACCCCTGGGACTGCACACAGATGGAGGAGGGGGGACAGACCCCTGGGATTACACACAGATGCAGAAAGGGTCAGATCCCTGGGACCTCACACTACACCAGTGCAGGGGACAGACCCCTGGGATCTCACACTGACTCAGGAGTGGTGACCTTGGGTGTGTTTTTGATGTGTGACTGTGGAGAGGCCCCTCCTTGCTCTCTGTGACCAGCTGTGAATTAATAAGGGGCTTGAGACAAATGATTCAGGTTTTTTTTCTGCAGGGATTTGCTCTACAACCCACCCCGTCCCCAATCCCTAACGTACAATACCAGTGCCAGCCCCACCCCCATCATGGACCCTTGTGTGCCGGGTCCTTTCTCAAACATTTCAGGGCGGGAAGCCCGGGCAGCAGCATCAGTGCAGTGTCCTTATGGAGGTGCAGAATGTTCCCAGCAGCTACGATGATGCAGGATTCAGCTGCCTCCCTGGGACACTTCAATTTAAAATGGGAGGGTCTTGTATTGAGAGGAAAGATACAATGGAAAGAACTCAAAAATTTGGAGCAGTTTTCTCAGAGGCATTTCATTTTTACTGGAAGGATCCTGCCCACTAAGAATCAGGCAGTTAGATTTTTCCTGGAGCAGCTTGACCCCACCTGGGTTCTTTTATTTTTATTTTATTTTATTTTTTTATTTTTTGAGACGGAGGCTCACTCTGTCGCCCAGGCTGGAGTGCAGTGGCGCGATCTTGGCTCACTGCAAGCTCCGCCTCCCGGGTTCATGCCATTCTCCTGCCTCAGCCTCCCGAGCAGCTGGGACTACAGGCGCCGGCCACCACGCCTGGTTAATTTTTTTTTTATTTTTAGTAGAGACGGGGTTTCACCGTGTTAGCCAGGATGGTCTTGGTCTCACCTCGTGATCTGCCTGCCTCGGCCTCCCAAAGTGCTGGGATTACAGACATGAGCCACCGCGCCCGGCCTCCCCACCCGGGTTCAAACAGCAGCCTTGGTGGCAGTTGTTTCACGTCCTACAGCCCTGGGCCCAGCCTTGTACTGTGACCCACCCTCCCTCCCTTCTTTCCCCTTCCTTTCCCTCCCTTCCCCTCCCTACCTCTCCCTTCCTTTCCCATTTTCCCTTTGCCTTTTGTCCCCCTTTTTCCCTTTGCCTTTCTTGTTTTCTTTTGACAGTCTCACTCTGTTGCTCAGGCTAGAGTGCAGTGGTGATCATGGCTCACTGCAGCCTCAAACTCGTGGGCTCAAGTAATCCTCCCACCTCAGCCTCCAAGTAACTGAGACCACAGGTGCACTCCACCATGCCTGGCTAATTAAAAAAATTTTTTTTTTCTGGAGGCCAGGCACGGTGGCTCACGCCTGTAATCCCAACACTTTGGGAGGATGAGGTAGGTGGATCACTTGAGGTCAGGAGTTCAGGACCAGCCTGGCCAGCATGGAAAAACCCTGTCTCTACTAAAAATACAGAAAAGTTAGCCGGGTGTGATGGTGGGTACCTGTAATCCCAGCTACTTGGGAGGCTGGGGTGAGAGGATCACTTGAACCTAGGAGGCAGAGGTTGCAGTGAGCTGAGATTGCGCCACTGCACTCCAGCCTAGGTGACAGAGTGAGACTCCGTCTCAAAAAAAAAAAAAAAAAAAAAATTGTTTTTCCATAGAGACCAGGTCTCACTGTGTTACCCAGGCTGGTCTCAACCTTTTGAGCTCAAGTGGTCTTCCCACCTTGCCCTCCAAAATGCTGGGATTACAGTTGTGAGCCACCAGGCCTTGATTCAGCTTTTAGCAGCTTTGTTGGACAATGAGGTGGCCAGGAATGCTATGCTGCTCGGGGCTTCCAGGCACTGGTTTCGTCTTTGGGGAACAGTTTCTCAATAAAAGAAATTGAACAAGTACATTAAGACCTGTTCAGAAAGCAGCTAAATGGCCAGATGTGATGGCTTATGCCTGTAATACCAGCACTTTGTGAGGCTGAGGCAGGAGGATCCCTTGAGGCCAGGAGTTCAAGACTAGCCTGCACAACAAAGTGAGACCTCATCTACAAAAAATAAAAAAATTGGCTGGGCGTGGTGGCTCACATCTGTAGTCCCAGCTACATGGGAGGCTGAGGCAGGAGGATTACTTGAGGTTAGGAGGTCGAGGCTGCAGTGAGCTCTGATTGTGCCACGGCACTCCAGCCTGCGTGACAGAGTGAGACCTTGTCTCAGGGGAAAAAAAGAAAAAAAGAAGAAAGCATCTCAACTAAATGGAGACCTTTGGCTGTGTCCTTGTGCCCTCTGCCTTTGTGCGTGGGAAGTAGGTGTGGGTGGGCCTTCCAGGGGATGCTGGTTTTGGGTCACCGTAGCCTGCATGATTTGGGGACGGCACTAGGCTGTGGCGGTCCAGCGGCAGGTTCCCCACACCATTCATCATGGATGAACAATATCTTGGGGATGGTCCCGTGTCAGTCCAGACCTCATTCTGTTTAATGAGTCTGCAATGGCTGCTGCCGCACTGCTGGGGGGCAATGGCTGCCGCCGCACTGCTGGGGGGCAATGGCTGCCGCCGCACTGCTGGGGGGCAATGGCTGCCGCCGCACTGCTGGGGGGCAATGGCTGCCGCCGCACTGCTGGGGGGCAATGGCTGCCGCCGCACTGCTGGGGGGCAATGGCTGCCGCCGCACTGCTGGGGGGCAATGGCTGCCGCCGCACTGCTGGGGGGCAATGGCTGCCGCCGCACTGCTGGGGGGCAATGGCTGCTGCCGCACTGCTGGGCTCAGGTGCTGTTCAGAACGCCTCACGTGGGTTCAGTGACTGTGTAGGAGTGTCCGTAGCAAGTGTGCACCTCCTGTGGCCTTGCTTGTGTCGATAACACCTACATTGCTTTGTCTCTGTCACCAGCAAGGGTGCAACAGACGTTCTGTGATGCGTCTTCATGCACATGCGTGAATATGTCTGTGTGATCCATTCTTAGATGTGGAGTTGCTGGGCCAGAGTGTCCTGCGTTTGAAATGGGTAGTTAGCGCCAACCTGTGTCTCCATCTTGGGTGGTTTCCCAGGGACACAGGAAGCTGAGGGGGCAGCGCTGGGGGGAGCTGCCTAGCGCCTGCTGAAGCCGCACCCCTCCTATCTTTGCAGGTCGGCTGGATGATGTGGAACTGGATGGTGTCCCTTCTGGCCACAGGAGCGGCCATGGTCTTGTACGATGGCTCCCCCCTGGTGCCCACGCCCAATGTGCTCTGGGACCTGGTTGACAGGATAGGGTAGGTACCAAGATGCTGTGCTCAAAGCAAGGGACAGGCAGCACCAGGAAGGCTGCTTGGGATCAGATGCAGAGCCGTGCCTGCCTTCTACCGTGGTCGGGGCGTCTCCGGCATGCTCTGCCTTTGTGGACGCCCCCTCTCCAAGAGGAGGGCATGGGAGGTGCCAGAAGCAGAAGGTGTAACTGTTAAGAAGGGATGGACACCAAGGGCCAGGGCTCTTCCCTCCAGAGTGAGGGCTGAGAAAAATCCTACGGGCAGCATTCGATCTAATTTCTTTTAAGAATCTATTTCTATTTTTAAGATTATTTTTTAGTAAAAATTGTATCATAAGGCACGCGGCATGGTATTTTGCTGTGTATACACATAGTGAAATGAGTACTGCAGCCAGGCAGATTCGCATTTGCATCTCCTCACAGTTACCTGTTTGTTTTTAGCAAGGAGAGCACCTGAAATGGGCTCTCTTAGCAAAGTTCCAGCACTTATTACATAGTACGGCATTGTCAGCTGCAGTCATCGTACTGTGCATTCATCTTATTTCTCTAGTTGTGGCATTTCCCAGCAAAAGGGGGAAAACTAAGGGTTGCCTAGAGTCCTGTTTCACACAGGTTCTGCAGACTCAGGAGTGAGATTGTATTCATCTGTTTTCCTACTGCTATGAAGAAATGTCTAACAGTGGGTAATTTATAAAGAAAAAGAGGTTGAATGGACTCAGAATTTCACATGACTGGGGAGGCCTAACAATCATGATGGAAAGTGAATGAGGAGCAAAAGCACGTCTTACATGGCAACAGGCAAGAGAGTGTGTGCAGGAGAACTGTCCTTTATAAAACCATCAGATCTTGTGAGACTTATTCACTATCGAGAGAACAACTCGGGAAAAACCTGCCCCCATGATTCAATTACCTCCCACTGGGTCCCTCCTACGACACATGGGGATTATAGGAGCTACAGTTAAAGATGAGATTTGGGTGGGGACAGCTAAAACATATCAGAGATGAAGTGAGGTGAAGGCTGAACGCACAGGGGAGGTGTGTGGATAAGTTCATGAGGGGTGGGTGCAGAACCTGTGACTGGGGGGCTGCGTGGCATTTGGATTTCCTGCCACCTTTCTCCTGAGCCCATTGGCAGGAGGAGAGCCCTGTTTGTTCCTAGCCGTCCCTTGGGGCTGGCGGCCACCTGTCTTCTGGGGTCTTCCTCACCTCATCATAACTGCACTGAGTGCTTCCTGGGGCCCCTGGAGGTGGTCACTTCTTTCCTGCGGCCCTGGCTGGATGGTAGACAGGAATACCATGAGCAGAGGCAGGAGCCAGTTAGGAGAGACACGTTGGGTACCCTCCTGGTGTCTGAGAATTCTGCAAATGGGGATAGGTGTAGTGGTCCCTGCTCCCCCCCTACCCCAACTCCTTCTCATCATCATCATTAGAAGGCATCATGAGATCCAGTCTCGTCAGCACTTTGCTGATGAATTAATCACAACTGGCTGGCGTGTTCTGGCCACTGTGGTCTTGGTCACCCTTGGCCTAATGACAGTGTTTCCAGACATAAGAATATAGAAGTTGCCAGAGCTCCAGGGGCTCAGAAACAACCATGCTCTGTCCTAATTACATCTGAATCTGTTCATGGGGGGAACAGGAGCCACTCATGTTTTTAAATCCTTGGCCATTAAACATTTTAAATATAACTTGGCCTGGGTAATATTTAAATCCTGACATTTAGCTCACAATCTTAGTGAGGAAGGCTATTTCCTAATGAGATTGTTTCCAGCAAAAGGTTAATCAAATCCCTGGGAACTTCAGATGGCTTTAGAATCTTTACCTTTTTACCCTTAAGCCAGGCTCCAGGTGGAGGAACTTTCATTGGTGTGTTGGGGAGGCAGGCACTGGGTCAGGGGTTACCGGAGGAGGGGTGGAGAGGGAAACGTACATCAGTGGGGCCTGGTGCTAATGAGATCCAGGGATGAAGCATCCCAGGGAGACCGTGCTCTGTCTGTGCATGGGTGTGAGCACAAAAGTTTATGTGAAAGTGTGTGTGTGCGTGCATGGAGCGTGATCTTGTGAAAGGGAGTGTGGGAGTGCATATGTGCATGAGTGTATGTGCACATACATGTGAGTGCAAGTGAGTGCATGGATGTGTGTGCGTGTATAGGTGTCGGGTGTGTGCGCGTGTGCACGCAGCTGTGAATGTTTGCTGTACATGTGGGTGCATGTGTGCCTTGTGTATGTGTGCATGTGCCTGTGTACACGCGTACATGTGCGAGTGTTCACAGCACGGTGGCTGGTTCTGTGCCATAATCACGGGCCCTGGGTTGGCCAGAGCGCTGAGGCTGACTGAGGTGTGGTCATGCTATCGCAGGGCACCCTCTGGATGTGGCCATCGCTCTGCCTGGGAGAGCCTCCTGTGCCGTTTGGCGAGGCAGGTGTGATTCGGCACCCTGGCAGGGGCTGCGGGTGAGGGGCTCTCGGAAGGATGCAGGCTTTAAACCACTACACTGGTCGCCACCAGCAGTGAGAGGGAGCGGGTGCTGGGCGGGGCAGGACACTTCAGCTCAATTCTGTCCACCTCCTGGAAACTGAATGTTGTGTAACAGTTGAAAGCAGTCATGGCAAACCCTGTTCTGTGGCAAGAGGCTTGCGGGGCAGGCACAGTCCTCGTGATGCTGTCTCAGTGCCTCTGAGTAAAAGCCACGTCTGTTAGTAAATGTGGGGTGAGATCTCTGTTGATTACCAGCATGTCAGCTCCCAGCCTTATTGACGCATTTGATCAAAGAGCATTTATTTTGTAGGCACAGACAAGATAATTTTAAAAGATGAACTTTCTTCTTTACAGGGGTGTTTCTGGGTTCTAGTGAGGGGACTATTCTGGATAGAATTAGGGCGAGGACCCCGGGGACTTTGTCCAGTTTGCTAGTAGCGGGGCAGGTGTGGACGTTGTCTGGGTTGCCTGTTTTGCCCATCTCTGAATGGGGCCATTGTCTAAGATGGTTGTAGAGGGCAGGGGCCTCGCGGGCGAGCAGGCTTGTCCTTCTAAGGAAGTGCATGGGTTGGGTAGCACTTTGCTGGGATCTGCACCCCGTGTGTGCTGGACTACGTGCTCTGAGCCAAGCTCCCTGCTGGGTCCTGGGGGCCACACAGCAGCGACCAGGGGCCAGCAAGCTCTGTCCTCATGGGGCTGGTACTGGGAGGGGGAAGGTAAGGAAAAGACAGAGGCCAACCTCGGGCTCTGAGGAGTGCTGTCAGAGACCTGGGGTCAGGGAGTCCTCGAGAGGTCTTGGCATTTGGGCTGAGGCCGAAAGGTTCAGGAACTACTTTTGCAGGACTGGGGACGTGTACTTCAGGCAGAGGGAACCAGGAGGAGATGGGCCTAAGATCCATGTGTCGTGGAAGCTGGAAGGGGCCTCCTGTGGGCCGAGTGTGAAGGGCTGATGCGGGACTGGGGGCAGGAGCAGGGGTCAGAGGGGCGGGGACTTTTGGGGCTGCTTGGAGGGTGAGTTTTTCCCCGAGTGGAATGGAACAGCAGTGGACACTGAATCAGGAGAACACTAATCTGGTTCATGTTACTAAAAGGGCAGTGTAGGCCGGGCATGGTGGCTCATGCCTGTAATCCCAGCACTTTGGGAGGCTGAGGTGGGTGGATCACCATGTCAGGAGTTCGAGACCAGCCTGGCCAACATGGCAAAACCCCGTCTCTACTAAAAATACAAAAAATACAAAAATTAGCCAGGTGTGGTGGCACAGGCCTGTAATCCCAGCTACTTGGGAGGCTGAGGCAGGAGGATCACTTGAACCCTGGAGGCAGATGTTGCAGTGAGCTGAGATCGCCCCACTGTACTCCAGGCTGAGTGACACAGAGAGACTCCATCTCAAAAAAAAAAAAAAAAAAAAAAACAGTGTAGTGCCTGAGTGAAGAGAGCATTGCTGGGGCAGGGGTAGGTGCAGAAGCTGAGAGACTGAGGTTATTGGAGCCCACAGGCACAGTGGCGACCCTGGAGGGGCTGCCTGTGGGCTGATCCACACTTGGCTCCGCACAGGGCTCCGGGCAGTCGCGGGCACCGGGTCCCAATGGTTTAGGGACCTGACACTATCTCATGCTTTGGTGCAGCGACCCCTACAGTACTTGCTAGAAATAAGACATGGCATGAGTGCCAGCAGGTGGGCTCCTGTGCTTCCAAGAGCTGAATGGTGTTGCATTTCCTAACCGTCTTATGTGCACCCTGGAGATAGATGGGGGACTTTGCCGTTTCTTCAGACAAGCAGGGCTGTGACTCACAGGCCGGAGAGCACCACCTCTGAGTGCTGGCGGAGCCTCACCAAGATCAGGGTTTGCAGAGTTTTGCCTGCACTTAGACGTGCTTTAGACCCACAGAGAGCCTTCGAGTTTTCTGGGGGTGGGCATTGGGGGGATTGCACAAAACCCGTGTGTTGTTTGGGCGTGGCTGTTGATTGGAGAGCTTTGTACCTGTAGCTGGAGGGGGTCACTGCTGCTCAGGGCCCGGTGATCACCATTAGAGTCATGAGGTCTCCATCCTCTGCTAGTGATACTTGCAAAGGAAGTGACACCTTAGTCCTTGGCTATGATGTTGAAGTAGTTAATCAAACTCTGAGTTTATGAAAGAAGCATGGGGGATGGTGGGAGGAGCTAGTCTCCCTCCCCCAAAACTCCAGCCATCTCTAGGGTACAGTGGTGGCTTTGTTGGTGGCAGGGTGGGTCTGGGGAAGTAAGAGAACGAAGGTGTGGGAGGTGGAAGGACCATGGTAACCCGCCTCCTTGCGTGGAGGGAGACCCACCCTGCCATTGCTTTAGCCACGCCCAGCCCAGCCAGCCCTGAATTCTGGGATGTTCTGTGCCATGCTGCCTCGCAGCTTCAGACAGCAAGTGCCATGACAGTCTTCCCTGGGATGAGTCTCTCCACCGAATGTGCAGGACTGAGGTTCTACTGCCCAGAGTGACCCAGAAGAGTCTGAATCTCACAGCCTCCTCTAGGCCCCAAAGAGAACAATGTTCTTTAGTTGGGCCGACTGAGTTTACATGTGAAGGGCCGCCTGGCTGGAGGAAAAGCTGAGGAAGGAAATAGCATATTAGACGGGGCTGCCCTTGAAAGCTCAGTGATGTGTATTCAGCAGCGTGTGTCGTTCTGTGAGCACAAATGCATAGAATGGTGGATTCTGAATGTTCAAGAAGAGCTGGACTTTTCTAAGTTTCATAAAAATGTGAACTTGTTTAAGAAAAGGGAATGGGTGGAGAGTTTCAAGTATGGCACATGTTTTAACAAATAAAGAATTCTCCCAGCACTTTGGGAGGCCAAAGCAGGAGGAGCACTTGAGCCCAGGAGTTCAAGACCAGCCTGGCAACATAGCAAGACCCTGTCTCTCAGCTGGGCGTGGTGGCATACACCGGTAGCTCTAGCTGCTTGGGAGGCTGAGGTGGGAAAATCACTTGGGCCCAGGAGTTGGAGACTGCAGTGAGCTGTGATTGCACCACTGCATTCCAGCTTGGGGCAACAGAAGGAGACCCTGCCTAAAAAAATAATAATAATAATAATAATTCTGTAGCCCTCTCTTCATTGGTGAATGAATGTGTGAGGATAGAATTTGAGGGGACTTGATTTTATGGCCTCCTTTGGTCCCCCAAGATACAATACTCTGCAGTTGGGAAGATAATGGGTTCGGGTGAGCGACTGTTTTATGTGAAGCCTCGTGGTAAAGGAAGCTGGCCCTGCGTGCTGGAATCGGTGTAAAGAGCAGTCAGTCAGGTGCGCCTGTGAGCAAGGCAGGTGCCATGACTCAGACTCGAGTAAATACGAAGTATGAGTTCAACCCAGAAAACTGCTCTCTCTTGGGTTTTGCAAACTTGTCAGAAATAAATCACTAACTTTAGAAAGCTTTGGTGCAAGAGCCTTGAAGAGTTTCTGGTGTTTTCTTTCCCGCCTGCACCCTAGCATCACTATCCTGGTAACCGGGGCCAAGTGGCTGTCGGTGCTGGAAGAGAAGGCCATGAAGCCGGGTGAGTGTGCCTCTTCAGTACTCATTCCCTGTACTGCCAATCAAGGAAATTAAATCCATCCTATTTCCTGCTTGCGAGTGAGGCTTCAGGCACTGGGTTTAGTTTTAATCTTTTGGTGACTCTGCACCCCAGTGGAAACCCACAGTCTCCAGATGCTCCACACGATCCTGTCCACTGGCTCCCCACTGAAAGCCCAGAGCTACGAGTATGTCTACAGGTGCATCAAGAGCAGTATCCTCCTAGGCTCCATCTCAGGTATGGCCCCGGGGGGGACAGTCCTTCCAGCCATCCCCGCTGGCCCCATAAGTATGCACACCTCTGCCCAGTGCTTGGATTCATCCCAAGGACACAGTCCACTGGCAGCCAATACGCACAGTCCCTTCTCATGATCTGAGGCAGTGATGTTCCACAAAGTCACTGTGAACACTGAACCCATACGGAACCATTGCTCCTGGGGGAAATATATTTATATATACACACACACACCTCTCACATCGATTACAGTCTTAAAATCCAAAACAATACATCTTGGTAGGTTCTACATTTTTTATCTTGCAGAAGAGAAAATGCAGTTCAGAAGCGTTCAGTGACTTGCCCAAGGCTGCCCAACTGTCAGGTGCCAGAGCTGGGATGCCACGCCCGGGGAGAGAGCACCCTGCCCCGGGCTCCTGTGTGTGAGAGCGAAGCAGGGAGGCTGGGTCACCTTGTGTGACCTCAGTGGGAATGTGCCTGGGTGACTTAGGGTTTTGACTGCTCTGCAATGTCTGAGAGTGACCGCAAAAGCTCCAGAGTATAGATCTGGAGGTGTAACATACATTTTAGTGAGTAGGCAAATTCCCCAAAATAGATTCTGCAAATAGTGAGAATCCACTATATGGAAGGACAAATATTGCAACATTGTTTATATAAGTAAAAAATAGACACTACCTATATGCCCACCAGAAGGAAATTGATTGAATAATTTAGGGTACAGTCTTAATTTATGCAGCCATTAGAAGTGCATGAAATACACTGATGGACATTGAAACATGGCCACGATGAATGAAAACATCAGATTGCAGAATTACAAGGTGCGGTCATTTTTGCAGGTGGAAAACAGGTATATATGGATGTGTACATGCACACTCATGTATGTATATATATGGGTGTATTATATGTGGATTCCAAGAGTAATTTTTTTTTTTTTTTTTTTTTTTTTTTGGGACAGAATCTTGCTCTGTCACCCAGGCTGGAGTGCAGTGGGTGCAATCTTAGCTCACTGTAACCTCTACCTCCTGGGTTCAAGCAGTTCTTGTGCCTCAGCCTCCCAAGTAGCTGGGATTACAGGCATGTGCCACCAAGCCCAGCTAATTTTTCTATATTTTTAGTAGAGATGGGATTTCACTGTGTTGGTCAGGCTGGTCTCGAACTCCTGACCTCAGGTGATCCACCTACCTTGGCCTCCCAAAGTGCTGGGATTACAGGCATGAGCCACTGTGTCTGGCCCCCAAGTGCATTTTTTCTCATAACTTTTTTCTTAACATAAAGTGGTGCTTTAGAAAATGGTTCATGCACTTGGTAAAAAATTCAGAGTCCACAAAGATGTCCTCACTGCTGCCGCCCCCTTCCCCAAGGAAGCCGACGTCGATCCCTTCAGAGATGTTCTGTGCGTAGGTGAGCATGTGTGCTTGAGTGTGTGTGAGTGTGTGTAAATGGGGTGAGAGCACCCCATTTTTACACAGATGTAGTTTAGGGTATACACCTCAGTTCCCCTTCACGGGACTTAAGAGTTGATTCCATTGCTGCCCATAGAAATCTTTCGGTCACTTTTTTTTTTTTTTTTAAAGACAGGGTTTTGCTCTGTTGCCCAGGCTGGAGTGCACAGTGACGCGATCAAGGCTCACTGCAGCCTCCACCTCCCGGGCTCAAGTGATCCTCCCACCTCAGCCTCCTGAGTAGCTAGGACCACAGGTGCACGCCACCATGCTCAGCTATGTTTTTTTATTTTTTGTAGAGACGGGGTTCCACCATGTTGCCCAGGCTGTTCTTGAACTCCTAAGCTCGAGTGATTCTCTCACCTTGGCCTCCCAAAATGATGGGATTACAGGCATGAGCCACTGTGCCTGGCCTGGGTCACTTTTAATTTATTTTTACATATTTGTAGTTCTGATTTTTCTCCTTGTGATTTAAAAACATACTCTCGAAGCACCTCTTTAAGAGGTGCCATTTATACAAAATTAGCTGGGCATGGTGGCACATGCCTGTAATCCCAGCTACTAGGGAGGCTGAGGCAGGAGAATCGCTTGAACCTGGGAGGTGGAAGTTGCAGTGAGCCGAGATCGTGCCACTGCACTCCAGCCTGGGCAACAAGGGCGAAACTCCATCTAAAAAAAAAAAAAAAAAAAAAAAAGGTGCCATTTGCCCAAAGCCTGAGGCCGACCCCCCCGCCTTCCTCCCCACTGTTGGTTCCTCGGCCTGAGGTGGGGGGTCTGAGCCATTCCCACCAGCAGGGTGAGCAGCAGGAAGGAGGTCAGGAGCCCTGCTCAACCTTGATGGTGGCAGAAACGAACGTGACTCACTCATTTTCTTGGGACACATCAGTCAGTGACATGAAATGGCAGAGAAGACATCACATTTTATTCTCTGCCTGAAGGAAGAAATAAAATCACACTCCATGATCTTGCAGCTGGGAACTTTTTGTTTGTTTGTTTGTTTTGACAGAATCTTGCTCTGTTGCCCAGGCTGGAGTGCAGTGGCACAATCTTGGCTCACTGCAACCTCCGCCTGCCGGGTTCAAGCGATTCTTGTGCCTCAGCCTCCTGAGTAGCTGGGATTACAGGCACGCGCCACCACGCCTGGCTAATTTTTTTGTATTTTTAGTAGAGATGGGGTCTCACCATGTCACCTAGGCTTGTCTCGAACTCCTTAGCTCAGGCAATCTGCCCACCTTAGCCTCCCAAAGTGCTAGGATTATAGGCATCAGCCACCGCGCCCGGCCACATTTCTGTTTTTCCAACCATTAAATCCACGTAAACCATGGCACTCAAGCCTTCCCATGTGACAGGTCCGTCTAGGCAGTGCCCGCCAGGTAGGTATCACAGGCAAAGCTTCCATTTTCTGTGATCCTGAGTCTTGAATTTCAGCATGACCACAGGAGGTCATTTACTTAGCGGATCCTCTGGCAGGAAGGCTCGGCTAAAACGTCAATCACTAGATGTGGGGGGGTTCATTCTAATTTCCATATCACCTCTCCCACTGCTCCCTGAAAAGATGCCCCACCTGTCTGGGATGTTGCAGTGTTTGTCTGGGAGAGTAGATATTTGTCCTCTTGGCACTTTCTCCTTTGTTGCTCACTAATTTAACACAATTTGTCTTGGGCTTCTGAATTTTGAATCTCCCTTTGCCATTGCTTGCAGGAGGCACCGACATCATCTCCTGCTTCATGGGCCACAATTTTTCTCTTCCTGTGTATAAAGGGGAGATTCAGGCCCGGAACCTGGGCATGGCCGTGGAAGCGTGGAACGAGGAAGGTGATGGCTCCACCAACTGTTTCTTTCTGTGATTAGGCGTGAGTTGGGAGCTTGGGAGCGTTCGGATATGTAACTTTGCTTGGTCATAGTTCTCCAAAACAGCCCTCGGAGGGGAGGCCCCTGTAACTTGCAGTGTGACGTCCTTTCCCCCCAGCTTGGTTTAACACCCACCGGGCTTCTGGTCCCCAGCCTCTGAGAGGTCAGGGCCGAGCTGGAGGACAGATGGAGAGCTGTGTGCTCGGGAACAGTGGGCAGGTGGGTGGTCGTTGCCCTGCATCTGAACCCTGGTGCTGGATACACAGGCAGTAGCCAGCTCTGAGCTTCTGAGGACCTGGTCATTGAAGGGATAGTCTCCCGCTATGCTGGGCCTGGCAGCTAGAAATCCAGCTGTGCTAGGAGGGGTGAGCAGGGCTCAGTGCACCTGCTCTGCAGAGCAATGTGGGAGGAGTCAGTGAAGCTGAATGTGCATATGTGCCCTGTGATCTGGGAATTCCACTCCCAGAAGACTTACTTGTGATCCATGCAAGAATGTTTGTAGTGCCCCATGATTTGTAATGGAAAACAAAATTGGGAACAATAGAAATGTCCATCTTTGGGAGGAAGAAACTCGGTGATCACATGTGGAGAATGACCAAGTGGTGAATATGAATGAACCAGAGTGAGCCCTAGTAGCCCAAACGAGCCCAGATGTCATGCTGAGTGAGCACAGGAAGACGCGGGACACATAGAAGGACAGCGTGTGTGTGTTCAAAGGCATGCAGAGTGACGACATATGCTATTCAAGGATGCGTGCGGATGGAGCAGAAATGTTAACACACATGGGAATAACAAATCACTACGTCCGAGACAGCGATTTTGGGGAGCACACAGGGAGGGGACTTCATCTGGGAGGAACGCATTATTAGGCTGCCGTGACCGGTGTGTGGGGCGTAGACCATCTCTGTACCTTTGTATATGTCTGGAATATTGCATAATAAGTAATAGCTTAAGAAAGAGAGAGAGAAAGCCAGGGTGTGTGGCTGTGGTGTGTGTTGGGCTTATTTTTAATTCTCCCATACCAGGAAAGGCGGTCTGGGGAGAGAGCGGCGAGCTGGTGTGTACTAAGCCGATCCCTTGCCAGCCCACACACTTCTGGAACGATGAGAACGGCAACAAGTACAGGAAGGCGTATTTCTCCAAATTCCCAGGTCGGTTGGAGAGATGCAGACAGAGCTGGCCAGCCTCTGCCTTGGCTGGGCCTTCTGTGTCTAATTCTGTACCATCGTGCCCCTCCCCTCTTCCTTCCCCCACCAGGGCTTAGAGAAGCTGCTTATAGCTCATTCCACCAGTGGGGGGATAATGAATTTTTGATCAATATCTTGTTGTCTTCAGCTTGAAGCTATCGTGTGCAACTGTAATCTGGTTTAGTTGAATCTCAGCCACCTCTGCCCAGAGCCTCTCGGCCCCAGCCCCTGCTGCTGGGAGCTGGCACGAGCCTCTGGTTTGCATGTGGGAGGGTGGAGGGTGCAGGGCCCACTCGCTGAAACAGGGTGATGCCTGCCTGTTCACGAGGAGCAGCATGGGGAAGTGGTGTCTGGCTCGGGTCTCTTCCTTCGTGTCTCTCACCATCATCCAGTCCTCATGGAGATGCTGGAGGAAGAGCGCTTTTGCAGTGGAAGAATTTACAACCCGACACGTCACTCTCACATAGACTGACACCCTTGGGTGTCGTCTTTTGAGTGGTGCCTTGCCCCAAAGCAGGGAAGGCTTTTATTTAAAGCTCTGATTCCTGCCTCCCTCTAATCTTATTTCATAAGCAGTCTCGAGTTATTGCTGCTATATAATTCATCGTTTAGCAAGCCTTCTGTTCCAGAGTTATTTATACTCAGTACTTGCTTTCTGCAGTCTCTCAAAAGGTAATGTGGTTTAGCACAGATCACGTATGGAGAATCAGAAGGCGGCAAGTGGTAGGATTTGCCAGGTATCCTTCCTGCCTTGCGTGTTTGCGTGTCACCGTTAAAGCCATTGTACCTGGAATAGCGCCTTCCTGCAGCAGTGTGGGGCATCCCCCCAGGGGTGGCTCAGCCTCCACTGCATCCCTGCTGCACCTATGCCCCACCTTGGCTCCTGCCGTGAGCAGCTGTGCAGACAGACGAATGCAGAAAAGCAAGAGTGGATGTAGAGAAACACTCTTCAGATGACCCTGAAGAGGAGGGCAGGGCCTCCTGCCTTGGGAGGAGAGGCCAAAAGGATTAGAATCTCAGCTTGAGGATCCATCCAACAAATGATGGCCCTTCATCTTCTGTAATATTGCTCTTTGAAAACTCTCTTTTCTGTCACTTTTTTTGTCACATGTGCAAGGGTTCATGTGATAGATGTCTCTCAGGATTAATTTCAGAATAATCTTTTTTTGAAACTGATATTCCTTCTTGGAGAAGACAAGTACTTTGTGACGTGTTATATTTCCATTTTTGCCTTGGCTGCCAGGAAACTCAGAGCTGAAATCATTGCTTTGTTTTTGTAGTCCTCTTACCTTTAGAGTAAGATTTTTCTTCTCTTTGAATAATCCTATCATGAAGTCAGTTTTAAAGGTAGCTTCCTCCGATACTTCCTGGGTGTAGGTGAGAGATATGAATAAATATGGAAAGACAAAGGCAGATCAGATAATGAGATCTGAAGCTGTTTATCATGGACAGGGTGAACATAGGCTGCACTTAGACCCCTCCTCAAGCACCAGCGCTGAGAGATTCTTGGGCTGTATAGGAAATGGCGTGATGGCAAAACCAAGCAACAAGAGCAAGCCTTCCTTTCCACAACTCAGAGTGGGTTTATGAACATCGTTACCTTAAAAAATGATGCCAGGTGAAAATGTAAACAGGCCATGTGCTGGTATGGAAAGATACCCAGGATGTTAGTAAGTGAAAATGAGAGTTTAAGAACAGAGGACGTAGCATCCCTTTGGTGTAAATTTTAATTTTTTTATTTTAGAGACAGGGTCTCTGGCCCTGGGCTGGAGTGTAGTGCTGTGGTCTCCGCTCACTGCAGCCTTAATCTCCAGGGCTCAAAGGATCCTCCTGCCTCAGCCTCCTAAGTAGCTGGGACTACAGGTGTGTGCTACCATGCCTGGTTAATTTTTGTATTTTTTGTAGAGATGAGGTCTCTCTATGTTGACCAGGCTGGTCTCGAACTCTTGAGCTCAAGCAAGCCTCCTGCCTCAGCCTCCTCAAGTGCCAGAATTACTAGCATGAGCCGCCACACCCAGCCTTGTGTAAATTTTAAAAAGGAAGTATATATGTGTGATTGTGTGAATAAATGAATAATGAGTGTGAATAAGGGCTTATATGAGTGGTGAGATTATGAGCCCATTTTGGTTTTCTTTATGGCTTTTTATTTTTATTTTTTGAGATGGTATCTTGCTCTGTTGCCCAGGCTGGGGTGCAGTGGCACGATCTCAGCTTCTTCTGCCTCAGAAGTAGGCAGAAGTAGCTGGGATTATAGGTGCGCGCTACCACGCCCAGCTAATTTTTGTATTTTTAGTGGAGACGGGGTTTCACTATGTTGGCCAGGTTGGTCTCAAACTCCTGATCTTGTGATCCACCCACCTCGGCCTCCCCAAGTGCTGGGATTACAGGCATGAGCCATCAGGCCTGACCGCTTTTTATTATTTTTAAAAACTTAAAATTTTAAAAGAAAGTAAAAGCAGACTTAAGATTTAGGTCATTGCAGATGCCACATTCCAAACAGGCCTGGTCTGTTATCGGCAGTCACCTGTTCCCACCGTATTTCCACTTTCGCCTCAGCTCCCAGGAGACTCGAAGCTTAAGTCAGTGCCTCGAAGAATGAGAATGATCTAAATCTGTTCAGTCTGCTTTAGAAAGGAAGACTTTGTTTCTGCGGCTTTGTTTTGCCATCAGGCCGCTTCCTCTGTGGTGCCCTGGAGCCAGCCACTAGTGGATTCCTCCTCTCAGCGTGGCTTTGCAAGGGATCAAAGTGTGTCGGGGAAGTTTCCACAAAAAACATTTCTTCAGAGTGGATTTACATCCTCCTTTTTCTCTGCATTTCCGGGGTCTCAGTAATTAGGGCACAGTACTACAGATGGCCCAGAAAACCCAGAAATTTCCCATCCGATTAAAGGGAGATCTGACTCCAGGCAAACAAGACTGTATGTTGTTGCTGGCACTGAAGTTCCAGAATGAGGCAGGATTCCCAGGTGAGCGGCACCGGCTTGCAGCTCTCATCTTCCCAGGTCTGCCATTCATAAACTCATTTTGCTGAGTAGCCATACAGGTGTGGCCCTGCAGAAGCCAGGCACATCAATTGCAAGCCTAGGAGTGGATTTTTTTTTTCCTTATTTGTGTATGTGAATCTTTTCAAAGTCCAATGAGAAAGAATTGGTTTCATTCTCTAGCTTGGGGAGGCGGGAGGAAAGACCTGAAGGCCTGCAATTCTGTTTTTTTTGCATTGGAATAAGTAGCTTAGGGCTCATTTCATTCTCTTCAGCTGCCTCCCAGGGACCACGCACTCCTGTACACAGTCTCCTTGGTCTTCGTCCCCATAGAAGGCTTGGTGGTGGCTTGTGGCAGCGTCTCCTTCACGATGTCACATGAACGCGTGAATAGACTAGGTAGCTGTTGAGTCATGAGCTGTTTGGGTTAGCTCTTGCCACAGAGTGGAGAAGTGTCTCGAGATTTGGGAGGGAGGAGATGCCTTCCGAGGCTGCCGCCCGTCAGTGAAGACACAGAAGCTGGCTTCTTTACTGTTTTCCCTTCCCGGATCGCAGGAAATCTTCGGGGCGTTATTGCAGGAGGCCAGCCTGCTGCTGAGGCAGATGACTTCTGGCATTACAAAACGGCAGAGATGCGCTTTTGATTACGGCCAGCCAGTTCCCCTCAGTGTGGCTGATCAAGGGCTGGGGGGTGGGTGTCAGCAGGAGGCGGCCCCCAGCTGGTTAACTGCTCCCTTGGTGACTCTCTCGGCTGTGTTGGTGACTCTCTCGGCTGTGCAGCTTCTCTTCACTGTTTGGCTCCTGGGTGGAGGATGTGGCAAAGGAACCTCTCTCCTTAGAGGCTGCATCCAAAGCTGGGGTTTGATCCCTTTGGTCCATCAGCTTCATGGTGCCACCCCAGCACGCAGGCCTTCTCTGAACAGCTGCACATGTGGCCACTCACGTGGCCTGCTGACACTGTGTTGCTGTCACCCCTGGCTCTTTCCTCTTCCCCGTCTCCTCATCCCCTGGGTTTTACCTGCTAATCGGCTCTCTGTCCATGTGGCTAATGCTTTGGTTCAAGCCTGCATGACTGGGACTGTTGCAGTAGCCTCCTTCCTGGTCATGAACTTGTGTATTCCATTCCAAGATCTGGCCCCAACCTCTGCACACCCTGTGCCCTCCGCTGCCCCGGCCACTCTTGCTTCCCAAGACATGGCTTATTCTTTCCTGTGCTACACTCAGGGTTGTCTCCAGACACTCCTGTTGACCCCCAGTGGCCTGGCCGAGCTTGGTCCTGCCCTCTGTGAATTCCCAGGTCCTTGCTGGTGCCTGAGGAGCTGTGTTCCTCCTCGCCGGCTGTGTCAGAGCTGCCTGGGCAGCAGCCCCACTAGAGGGCATGTTCCTTGGGGCAGGAACAGTCTGGCTCCCTCCGGCCCCCAGCCCCACACCAGACCTGCCTCTGGGCCCCAGTGATGTCTGCGGACCTACACCCAGCTTCTGTCCAGGCAGCCTGTCACGGCCCCTTCTCCTCGGGATGACTGGGCGCCTCTGCTGTCCTTGCAGGTATCTGGGCTCATGGCGACTACTGCAGAATCAACCCCAAGACCGGAGGCATCGTCATGCTTGGCCGGAGGTAAGGGCTGCGGAGTCGGATTTTCTTCCCCAGAGCCCCACCTTCCAGAGGCATGGGGGTGGGGGGAGGAAGCGCTTTCTGTAAAAGTCAGTGACCCCCTTCCTGGGCACCCCACTCCACTTCAGCACCAGGGTGTCCACACCACCCACACCTCTGCTGGTGTCTGGGACCCCCCAGCCCCCACCGGCTGGTGCGCCATGCTTCCCCTCCCCTGTGCCCATGCACACACCATTCCTGGGCCTGAAGACCCCCTCCGAGGAAGCATTGTCTGCTCAGTCTGCAACATGGCTGACTGTCCCCCATCTTGGACCCTTCCTGTGTCATTCCTGGGGCGGGGCATCTCTGTGCCAGCTTCCTTCCCGATGGGGTTCTCGGGTAGGGAGTGTCAGGATGGGGGTTCCACAGCAAAGGCACAGTAGCGTCCACACCTGCAATGGGGGACACGTGTGCAGGTGGGAAGGGAGTGAGATGATAGATGTTCCTGCCTCCCTCGATGTAGAGCTTTAACCTGAGAGGGAGAAAGAGCTGGGTGGCAGGGCAAGGAGCTGGGGAGGGGAGTGTCCGTGACTAGTCCTGGGGGATGCCATGGGGAAGTGGGGGGTGACTGCCCTCCCGTGGGACCCCTGGGACTTGCCTCACTCCAGAGCTGCGGTGCGGCCCTGACCTCGTCTCTCTTTCCAGTGATGGCACACTCAACCCCAACGGGGTGCGGTTCGGCAGCTCGGAAATCTATAACATTGGTACGTGCTTCCCCTCCCTGAGCGTTCTCCAGTCTCCAGGAAGGAGGAGGGTCCTGGCGGGAGCCCCAGGGGCCCTTTCCAAAGGCCCCACCTTTGGCATAACTCTGGCCCCTTGGTCTCTGGTGTGACAGTGGACGTTTGTGAGCCTGACCTCCTTTCCAGAACATACCTTGCCCACACTGCCGTCCTCATAAAACCTCAAATGGGGTCTTTAAGGTCCCTTTGCCCATCCCCTTCCTCATTATAGCTCATCCTCCTGGTGAGCTCTGCCGGGCTGGTTACTTGTGTCTATTTATTCTTTTTTTTTTTTTTTTTTTTGGAGGCAGAGTCTCGCTTCGTCACCCAGGCTGGAGCGCGATCTTGGCTCACTGCAACCTCTGCCTCCTCAGTAGCTGGGATTATAGACATGCACCACCATGCCCAGCTAGTTTTTGTATTTTCAGTAGAGATGGGGTTTCACCGTGTTGGCCAGGCTGGTCTCGAACTTCTGACCTCAAGTGATCCACCTGCCTCGGCCTCCCAAAGTGCTGGGATTACAGGCATGAGCCACCACGCCCGGCCAACTTGTGTCTACTCTTTATGGTTGAAGAAACCAGAAGCACAGAGAGGGTTCAGGATTGCTGAAGGTCACACAGCATCATGCAGGACACCAAGCACAGAGAGTGTAGGCCTGTGGGTCTCACAGCTGTACAGTGGAGTCACCTGTGGGCCTTCAAACTCCCCGGCCCAGGGACCCAGACCCAGCCCAGGCCGCAGAGTCAGTCAGGTGGCCTCGTACGCTAGTGCTTCGGTCAGAGTCCTAAACTTATGTCAGGGTCGTTTGTGTGGCCAGGGTAGAGAAATCCTGATGTCTGATTCTAGCCTTTGTTCCTCCCTCCAGTGGAGTCCCCACCACAGGCACCTGCTTCCTTTTTATTTATTTTTTTTTTTTTGAGACAGGGTCTTACTCTCTTACACAGGCTGGAGTGCAGTAGTGTGATCTCAGCTCACTACAACCTCCGCCTCCTGGGCTCAAGCAATCCTCTCACCTCAGCCTCCTGAGTAGCTGGGTCTACAGGTGTGCACCACTATGCTCAGCTAATTTTTGTATTTTTTGTAGAGATGAGGTTTTGCCATGTTGGCCAGGCTGGTCTCAAACTCCTGAGCTCAAGTAATCAACCCACTTAGGCCACCCAAAGTGTTGGAATTACAGGTGTGAGCCACTGTGCCCAGCCACCTGCTTCCTTTTTTGGGAGGCCGACAGGGTCTCACTCTGTTGTCCAGGCTGGGGGGCAGTGGCGCAATCATAGCTCACTGTAGCCTCGACCTCCTGGGCTCAGGCGATCCTCCTGCCTCAGCTTCCCGAGTAGCTGTGTCTCCAGGCGTGTGTCACCATGCCTAACTTAGTTTTTAATTTTTTGTAGAGACAAAGTCTCCCTATGTTGTCCAGGCTGGTCTCAATCTCCTGGACTTCAGTGATCCTCCCACCTCAGCCTCCCAGAGTGCTGGGATTACAAGCGTGAGCCACCATGCCCGGCCCTCTTTTTTAGCTTGAACTAATTTCTCATTAAGTAAGGCCCACACCTGGCCTTCTGGTAGACCATCACCCATCCTGCCAAACTGAAGCTCTGTCTGCCTCCCCAGTGATGAGTTTTCTTCCACTTGTGAGACGGCTTCCTCAGCAAATGTCCCTCCAAGGCACTCCTCCCGGGTGGACTGGGATAACACAGGCACCCTGGTAGGCTTGGGGGTGACCCAGCCTGCCCCTCCTGCTCTGCCGGGTTGCTGTGAGGCCCGACCCCACACTGAGGGGCCCCCTGCGTGAATGTGCACCCTCTCCTGTCTCCACAGTGGAATCCTTCGAGGAGGTGGAGGACAGCCTGTGTGTCCCCCAGTATAACAAGTGCAGGGAGGAGAGGGTAATCCTCTTCCTGAAGATGGCCTCCAGGCACACCTTCCAGCCTGACTTGGTTAAGAGGATCCGTGACGCCATCCGCGTGGGCTTGTCTGCGCGACATGTGCCCAGCCTCATCCTGGAAACCAAGGGCATCCCGGTATGGCCATCTCCCGCCAGCGAGGAGACCGCAGCCATCGCCCCACGAGCCCACACATTGAGGGGCGCTTACATCTGAGCAGCTTGCTGGTGCTTTATATATCGTTTGTCCACGTTGCCTAGCAACGCCATCCTCTCCCTGCCATCCTTTTTCCTACCCTTCCTGAGACTGCATTTAAAGCAACTTCTGCTAAATACCCATGTTCGGAGGGTTAGCGGGCCCAGCCCTGCAGGTCCAACTGGCTTCTCCCTGCTACCCCCTGGTTTTAGTGTATTCTCAAAATTTTTAATGAGAACATTAATTTTAACTTTTTATTTATTTATTTATTTTTTTGAGACTGAGTCTCTCTGTCACCCAGGCTGGAATGCAATGGCTCAATCTCAGCTCACTGCAACCTCTGCTTCCCAGGTTCAAGCAGTTCTCCTGCCTCAGCCTCCTGAGTTAACTGGTAGCTGGGATTACAGTCACATGCCAGCATGCCTGGCTAATTTTTGTATTCTTAGTAGAGACGGGGTTTTGCCATGTTGGCCAGGCTGGTTTCCAACTCCTGACCTCAAGTGATCCACACACCTCAGCCTCCCAAAGCGCTGGGATTACAGGCGTGAGCCACTCTACCCAGCCAATTTTAACTTTTTAAAGTGCTGCTAGGAGTCATTGCTCTTGCCTTTTAATTTTAAGTTCTGCCGGTACGGACAAGACTTGACTCTTTTTAGAGGCAGGTCTTCCTAAGGCTGTGTCGTCATCCCCCAGCCCCTGGCCCCAGTAACTCTGCTTTGATTCTAAGTGGGGGAGAAGGAGGGTCACCCAGATTGGATCACAGCTTTCATTTGCATTGCTTACAAAATGGATGCCCCGCAAGCTGACAGAAGCTGCTGTGTGTGTGTGTGTGTGTGTGTGAATGTACACAATTTAGACAGTGGCAGGCTGTATTTGAAGCCTACGGAATGGCTGTTCATTAAGGAGAAGATGGGAGCAGATACTCACTGGGCTCCCAGGGGAAGCTGACTTTGATGTTGCCCGGGAGCAGGGCTGATTCTGTGAGGTGTAACCAGAGACAGGATTTACCAGGAGAGGCTGCTTCCTGGAGAATGTTGAAATATGTGATGCCATTGACTTTGAAACCCGTAGATCATTCTCTTTGCCTTAAAAGTTAATTTCAACATCTTCAAAACAACCTGTCCAGGAGTGGGGGCTGGGGAGAGCGCTTGCAGCACGGCCACGGCGTGCAATCCCTGACCATCCCTGGAAGACTGATTCCTACTTGGGACCCTGTGCCTCCTCCTCCTGGTGCCTGTCCACATCTGCGCTGACTCCCACTCGGGACCCCTGTTGCTCCTCCTCCCAGCACCTGTCCACATCTGCGGTGTTGGTTGTTTTTTGTGGTGTCCACATGTTTCCTTTGCGTTCTGGTTCTGCGTGGGAAGAGCCCTGCAGCTTGGGGCTTTCCATCCATCTCTTTCCTTTTCTCTTTTTTTTGGTTGGTGACTCTTGGCGTATCTCTGTGGGGCCACTGGTGCTCTCCAAGAAGGTAATTCTTGAATCAGTGACCCTTATTGTCTTTTTCTGATGAGGGTCTAAGGTTTGCCTTCGGTGAATCAGTGCTGTCTCATCTGGAACATTTTAGGGAACTGGAATTTGCATTTGTCCCCTTGGCTTTATATTATTGAAGAAGAACTTGGGTCTTTTGCTGCCAAAACAGTTATTACCAAACCATATTTGATCACAAGAGTAGTGGAACAATTTATTATGAAGGGCGAAAACTCAGCACGTTTCTTTCCCCAGTTGTCCTGGCTTTTGTGGGCTTGCGGCCAGGGTGCCCAGCTGGGCTCTGGGCTCTTTCTCCAGATTGGGTCTTCTCCTGGGTCCATTCGGGAAGTTATTTGGAGGGTTCTTCCAGATTTTTGAATGTCCTTACATTTTCGAGCCCTGGTGGCAGGCTTAGGAGAGGATTTACCTCTTTTATTGCTGAGCTAGGGAGGGGCCCAGCCTCCACAGGGAGGTGACACGGCATGGCCCCAGCCTGCCCATTCAGGAACTGTACCCACTTCAGGGTCAGAAGAGGACAACTGAGATCTCATCTGCAAAGTCCTGGGGCCTTGCTGAGGCAGGAGAGCCTGTTGCAGGTCTGACCCTTCACATGTTGCTTGTAGGGAGTGGGCTACCCTCCCCTCACCACCCCGAGAACAGCCTGAGCCCGGGGCGCATCCAAGCGGTGGGAATAGGCGGCGGCCCATCTCTGCCTCTGCATGGAGAGACACTGCCGCTTCTGTTCCCTGGGAAGCCAGTGCCATTTTCAGCATTTAGGGGGTTCCTGGCGAGGGCTCAGGAGAGATCTGGGCCCAGAGCCAGCCACACTCCTCGTGTTGAGTAAGACTCATCCCGTCTCTGACCTGTGACACGAGGAGAGGAGCCCCTCACCTGCCCACCACAGCTCAGGGTGGTGATGCGGCACCATTGGAGTGAGCGGTCCCAGGGGACTGGGGAGGCTCTGGCTGGCGTAGTCCTTGCTGCCAGCCTTCACAGCGGGTTCTCTGAGGGTCTTTATGCACAGGGGCTCTGTCACTTAGCCCTGGCCCCGCCCCCCCCCGCCCCTGAGGCATGACTTTCGGCAACTCAGCATCCAAGCCCCAGTTTCCCCATCTCTAAGATGGGTTGACAACAGAGCCTCTCTGGTGGGTGCCGTAGGCCACAGGATGCCCAGAACGCAGTCCCCGTGCCTCTGTTTCTGCGCTGCCTCCACTCACCATCAGCCTTCATTCGGAGTAGGTGTGCACGGCACGCTGTGCCAAGCCCTTCCACACACCTGATCTCAGTTGCTCTGTGTGCAAAAGTCAGAGAGGCTTTCCCTGCATTTCCTGTTTGAACAGTGTCCTGGCCTCCATCTTTAGCTTTGACAGTGTTTATTGTGGGTGTGCTAAGGGTGAGCTCTTGTGTATGTTCACATCTTTCTGGTGGAGTGGAGGCCCCTTGAGGACAGGAACCTTGTGGGTCTACCTCCTTTTCTTCAGAGCTCAGCTGACTGCCTCGCAAACAGCAGGTGCTTTTGGTGTCTGGTGAGTGAATGGGAGGTGGGGAGCTGGTCCTGTAACCCTGGTGAGGCGGGACAAGCTTGTCTTCCTCACACCCATCTTACAGATGAGGAAACCCAGAGAGATGAGGGGTCTTGCCCAAGGAAGGGGTGTCCATAGTCAGCTCTGCCTTCTGCTCACCCAGAATAAAGACCTGGGGACCCCGCGAGGGTCATGGCCAAGTGGAATGGACTCCTGGCATTTGAGGGCTTCCCGACTGCAGCCCTCAGGCAGCCATGGCTGTCCCAAGTCCAGCGGGCCTTTGCTCGGGTCATGGCTGGGATGTCTGGCCCTTCCTGACAGGAGGCTGCTGGGCTCCTGTCCACTTGGGGAGGCCTCGTGCAGGAGCCGGTGTGGGGGCGGGCAGGGGAGTGGTGGCTTCTTCCTTTCTCTTTCCCTTTCCTCTACCTTTCCCCTCTCCCCAGAGGAAACAGTAGCAGGATTTCTTTCAAGAGGATGCTGCTGTATTTTGCCAGCGGGTGGAAGGTGGCCGTATTAGCTCCCGTGAGCTGCACGTGGACCCCCGTGTGAAGCGCAGCGGGGCACGGAACAGGCGAGACGTTTGCATCTCACAGTGGGAGGGCCGGTGACACCACATGAAGTGACAGGCAGGCCCTTGGAAGCTGGCGCTTAGATCCTTAATTAGTTCACACGTCGACTGAGTTTTCAAGTGAATGAATTTGAATTACATCTCAGGTTAAAAAAAAAAAAAAAGGCGCCAGTGATCAAGGGCTCGTTACTGGTCTCTGTTGCTCCTGAAGTTTCCTAGCCCACAACACACCAACACTGCCAAGGGCTTGTTTGGATTCAAGGTGAAACACATGTGTCATGAATCTTAGAGGGAGCTCTGAATGTTTGGAAAGGGCTCGACTGTGAGAAAAAGTAACACACCGTCCCGTGCAGATGGCTGGCTCCGAGGAGGAGTTCATAGGAGCCTGGGGACGCTCTTGCCTCTAGTTCTAGGAAGCTGGGCCACTTCTGAAGTAATGGCAATAACTAGTCTTTATCATAGAATAACGTGATAAAATATATAGAGAAGTAAAAAAGTATAAATAAAAGTAAAATCATCATAAAACATAGTAGCTAGGCACTTCTGAAGCTGTGTGTGCGCTGACTCATTCACCCCGTGACTCACAGCCTTACAGCCTAGGTGCTGGCACCCCCCCTTTCATTCGAGGAAATGAACTCAGGTTCAGGAATTCACCCAGCCTCCCCCAGATGGGGTGGCAGGAGCCACATCTTCCCTGAAAACTTTCTTGCCCAGGGTGCCTGCTGGGATTTAGGAATGGTCTGTGCCTGTATTTTTATCCTGGTCAGGCTGACCCTGAGCCCTGAGAGAGATTCTTTTTTTATATTCCCATCTGGAATATGCACTGCCGGGGTCAGTGGGGTGTCTGGAGGGCCCTCTCGAGGCCAGCTTGGATGTGACACGTGTGGTGGGTCCCAACGGGGCCCAGTGGAGTGTGCAGCTTTAGAAAAATGAACATCCTTGGCCGGGCGCGGTGGCTCACGCCTGTGATCCTAGCACTTTGGGAGGCCAAGGTGGGTGGATCACGAGGTCAGGAGATCGAGACCATCCTGGTGAAACCTCATCTCTACCAAAAATACAAAAAATTAGCCGGGCGTGGTGGCGGGTGCCTGTGGTCCCAGCTACTCAGGAGGCTTAGGCAGGAGAATGGTGTGAACCTGGGAGGCGGAGCTTGCAGTAAGCGGAGATCGCTCCACTGCACTCCAGCCTGGGTGACAGAGCGCGACTCTGTCTCAAAAGAAAAATGAACATGCTCATGGTAACCTCGGGGCAACTTTGAAATAGCCTCAGTTTCTCAACAGCCGTGCCGGGGGGGCGGGGCGGGGTGTGGAGAGTGTTAGAGTTGGGTTTCAGCACCAGTCCTTGAAATTGCCTTTCAGAAGAATAGGTTTTATCCCCCAAACAGAGGGGACAGTGGTCAGTTCAGCGTACTTCGGTGCATGTTTGCAGACCTGGTGGGAAGAGAGGCATCTTAGAGCTGAGACCCATTCACTCTTGGCGCTCCAGGTGGAGCTGGGCCTTTGGGGCCTGGATATATCCAGGGCTGCGGATATTCCCCCCTTCAGGTTTAAATGTTCTTGTTTTTCTACCTTTCCTTCGCAGTATACGCTCAATGGCAAGAAAGTGGAAGTTGCCGTCAAACAGATCATCGCTGGAAAAGCCGTGGAGCAAGGAGGTGCTTTCTCGAACCCCGAGACCCTGGATCTGTACCGGGACATCCCTGAGCTGCAGGGCTTCTGAGTCAGACTGGCTGGCGTGTCACTTAGCCTCACCTGTGTGCACTGTAACTTTTGTGTGCTCAAGAAATTATATAGAAACCTACAGCTGTTGTAAAAGGATGCTCATACCAAGTGTTCTGCAGGCTTGGGGAGGGATCGTTTCTCTGTTTTGTTAAATCTGGTGGGTACCTGGATCTTCCACACACTGGAGCGGGATTCTGGCCTTCAGAGACCAGGAGGGAGTGTCTGGGCCGCACATGTGGCACTGTGGTGAGAGTGTGTGTCTTTGCACACACAGTGCAGCGGGAACGGTGGGGCTGGCTGGTGCTGAAGACAGACACACTCCTGAGCCAAGGTCTTGTCTTCAACCTCCCCCTCCTGTTGTCCCATTTTGCTCTGTGAAGGTGCAAATCCCTTTCTTCCCTTCCCATCTCAGGCTCTCCTGTTTTCCCTCAGGGTCCAGTATGCCTTTGAGCTTTAGCTGTTACAAAGGAACCCCCATGATTTGACACAGCTTTTCACAGCTGGCTGCTAGGACCGGCGGGCTGGGTGCTCACGTGTGTCTGTGTCATGGATGGAATGCAGGCCCTAGAGGACCGTGCGTCACCCGTCAACCAGAGCGCGCCTCCGGGCCAGCTTCCCTCCAAGGAACGAGGGGATTTCATACAGGATCTCTTTATTGCACAGACTTTGAATGGCTTTACATGTTTCTAATGTGAATTAGGCGTGTGAAGCACTGGGTGTCCACCCATGTCCCTCATGGGTGAGCCCTCCAGCTGTGAGCCCAGGTTAGCGCGGTCACCGAGGGTCCTCACCAGGAACCGCATCCATGTGCTGCCTCCACCTGAGAGTTGCTAGGGGGTTCCTGTCGAGATCATGTCATCAGCACCCCTAAGTCAAGTCACGGGTTTGCATAGCCAGGCAGTTGGTATGTACCATTCAGTTCAGCATATGAACTTGTATCTGTAATCTGATGTTCATTTTTATATTTTTTGAAACTGAGCACAATGAAATCCTTTCTTGAATCATTTTCCTTTTGGATTATAAAAATATGGGGGAAAGTGCTATGATGAATTTCATGCAATAAATTTATACGTGTGTGCACATGCACCCATGCTGTGTGTGCAGTGTGCTTGTGTGTTTTCTCTGGAGGGGGGACTGCATCTGCGTGTGTGAGGCTGGTAGTGCTTGTGTGCCTGCCAACAGCTGTGCCCTGGAGTTGTGTGGTTCGAATTGTTGGGGGCACTTCCCAGGGCCCTGGTACTTACCCACATTCCCTTGTGACCAACGAGGAGTGCTGCTCAGTGTGCAACCAGCACCCTGGGCTCCCTCTACCCTGAGATCCCCCAACACCCAGCGCCAGCCAGGTTTCTGGCTCCTTTCTTGTCATCGCAAGAGCTGCGTGTCACTTGGGTTGTGTGTGGCTGCATGCCACGGGATCCAGGCTTGGCCCAGCAGCGTTTATGGCTCTCACATCACAGGAAGTTGGAGGCAGTCCATTCTCCCGGGGCCGGGCAGCAGCTCCACAGTGCAGCAGTCCTGGCTCCTGTCTGCTGCACTCTGCTGTCCTCAGGATGTGGCAGTCATCATCTTGGCCCTGCGTGGCTGCCCCACCTCTAGTCTTTCATCCGTGCTCTAGGCAGGAAGAAGGTGGGAGTGAGAAGGGGGCTGAGTAAAGGCAAAAAGCTGCATCTCTGGAGTGTGTCCCTTTTTATCCGCAAAATGATGGCTTTTCTGGAAAGCCGGCAGCATCTGCTGGGCCTCACCAGCCAGCCTGGGGACACGTAGCCGCCTTCGCTGCAAGGGCATCTGGGGGTCTGAGTATTTCAAAGAGGACCCGTTCCCTTTTTTTGTGAGTTTCCGACAGCTGCTGTAACATTTCCACAAAAGGCAGTGGCTTAACACAGCCCCAGTTTATTACAGTCCTGGAGGTCAGAAGTCTGCTGTGGGTCTCACTGGGCAGAAATCAGGGTGACAGCAGGGCTATGTTCCTTCAGGAATCTGCAGGGCAGAATCCATTTCCTTGCCTTCTCCCACTTCTAGAGGCCACTGTGTTTCTTGTCTGGTGCCCTGTTGACTTCAGCAGTGGCCGGTCACACCTTCCTTCCACCGTAGCTCTCTGACGCTGACACTCCCACCCACCGTGTCCACATGTAAGAACCCCCTGTGATTGCAGCAGGCCCACTTGAATAAGGATAATCTCCCTATTTTGATATGTGCTGATTAACAACCTTAATTGCATCTGCAGCCCTCACTCCTCACGACGTCTTAGTCCATTTTGTTTTGCTGTAACAGAATACCTGAAGCTGGGTGATTTATAAGTTAATAATTTATTAAGGAGTTCATTTGGTTCATGATTCTGGTGGCTGAAAAGTCCAAGACTGGGCAGCTGCATCTGGTGAGGGCCTCATGCTGCTTCCACTCAGGGCAGAACATGGAGGGGGAGCAGGTGCATGCAGAGATCACACGGTGAGAGAGGAAACCAGACCCTTCAACAGCCACACCCTTGGGAACTAATCCGTTCTCACGAGGCACAAGTGACGGTGAGAACTCACCCCCTACAGAGGGCATTAATGTATTCAGGAGGGATCTGACCCCTCCCAACACTGCTACATTGGGTATCAATGTCAACATGAGTTCTGGCATATAGACAAGCCACATCCAACCCACAGCACCATGTAACCTAACGCATTCACAGGTTCCAGGGATTAGGATGTGGGTATCTTTGGGGGGCTGCTACTCTGCTGACCTCACTTTGCAAACACAGTCTGGGTCCTGCTGGCCGAGGGAGAAGTGGATGGTGGTTGTTGGGAGCAGCAGGGAGCCCTGGTTGATGACACTTGGGCTGGGATTGTCCTCCCCTGTGAGTGGCCCATGGGCCTTAGGGTTCAGGTCGGGCCTGGGGCCTGCAAGGTCCTCTCCTCTCACCGGATGCCTGGAGATTCCCTTCATGTTGACAGTGCCTGAGGAGTCATTACAGCTTAATCAGCGTGCCCTTTAGTTCCAGCAAGACGGCCCGGGCTGAATAAGCCCACGCGTCCTTATTAATAAGCACTGCCGGACAACTTCCTTAATGAGGGACAGATGGTCTGGAACAACAGCCAGTTGAGTGCACGTGGTGCTGAGCCTGCTTTTGACGTTCCTTGGCCCGAGCATCACTCTAAAAAACCCACCACCTGCCGGCCAGCTGCCTTTTCATCTCTGAGATGGCCGTGGGCTGTACCGTGCCTTCTCGTCTTCTTCCAGCTCCCTACCAGGCCTGTCCCATCAGGAGCTTCTGAAGGCATCAGGCTCTGCCACGCAGCCTGGCTAGGGCTGCCAGGATTCTGCTATCTCCCACGGCCAGCAGGCCTCTGAGCAGCTGGTCCTCCTCCAGGCCCTTCCTGCCCACCTCCAGGAACCTTCTCCAGGCTGGAGGCCTCCTTCTCACGCTTGGGCTGCCCAGCCCCAACTTCTCGCCTGGGAGGATTCTCCTCAACTGGAGCTGAACCGATCAACTCCAGCTGCAGGCAGCCACCGACCTGTCCCCGCAGTGGCATCTGAGCCCTCTAGGATAGGGCCCAGGTTGGCTCACTCATCTGTTTCCCAGACAAAAGGCCTGAAACCCACACGCCTTAGAAAAGGCATCTTCCTGATGTCGCACCACCCCTGTCACCATGGCTGTAGGTGAACAGAAGAGCCCCTTCCCTCGAGTCTGCAAACGCCCAGGAGAAGGGCTCATGGGGAACAAAACTCCCTTTGAGGACCCAGCCACATCCTATCCCATGATGGACTCAAGCCTTCAGAGGGAATGTCACATGCAGATTTATGGGGGATAATCTGCCACTAGGTTCAAGCTGGGCTGCTCTAACAGGTGCCCCCAAATCTGGCTCAATCAGGAATGTGTCTTCTTTCCTGTCACCACTCTGAGGTGAATGGGTAGGCCAGGGCCGGCAGGTGGCTTTGTTTTGCAAGGTCACCCAAGGACATGGGCTTCCAAATGGTTGCTGCCTCCCTTGGTGTACAGCTCTTGTCCACTTGGAAGATGTTGGCTCACCACAGTCACGGAGGAGGTGACCTAACATTCACCCTCACCCCCTTGGCCACAACCTTGTCACCTGACTGCACTCAGCTGTGTAGGAAGTGGGGAGATGTCCTGTGTGACGACTACCCTCCCAGAACTCTAGTGGTGGGTGCAGATGGCTCTATGACAAGGAAGGGTGGGGAATGGTGATGGGGGACAGTTGCAGCCCCTCTCACAGGAATGAAGGAATCTGGCTGCTTCTGTGCCTGACTCCATCTCTCCTGGGTGGCTGCTGCTTTGCTTGAGCTGGGATGGGTTACCCTGCTGGGTCCTGCTGCCCAGGAGAGATGAAGAATCAGCTGGGGTGAAGCGTGCATGTGCACGTGTGCGGAGGTGATGCTGCTTGTGTTCGAATCTCTGTATTTTGAACGGTAGACTGTGAGGTTTGTGAGGCAAACACATCGGTTTTTACACCACTTTGGCCTTAAGTGTGTATGTGAATGTATGTGTATGTGTGTGTGAACATATGTGTGTGAATATGAGTGTGTGTGTGTGCCCTTAAAGCTGAGATTGCATGTCTATCAAAACCCGAAAGAGCCAGGCACAGTGGCTTACGCCTGTAATCCTAGCACTTTGGGAGGAGGCCAAGGCAGGAGGATTGCTTGAGTCCAGGAGTTTGAGACCTGGTTGGGCAACACGGTAAAGACCTGACTACAAAAAAACTTTTAAAAATTAGCTGGGTGTGGTGGCGTGCACCTGTGGTTCTAGCTACTCAGGAGGCTAGGACAGGAGGATCACTTGAGCCTGGGAGGTTGAGGCTACAGTGAGCTGTGATTGCACCACTGCACTCCAGCCTAGGTGACAAGAGCAAGACCCTGTCTCAAACCACCCCCCCCCAAATCCCCAAACCCCAAAGAACAGAGCTGTGAGGATGTCAGAATGTAGTTTCTATTCTAGTTCAAGTTGAATCCTGAAAGCCCAGTGCCCATTCAGACAGGCAGGCAAGCAGGATGATTTCCCTGTTCTCATAGAACAGTGACCAACTTCAGCTGCTCACGGCCACAGGACCTCAGCCTGTGCCCTCAGTGGTTTTCAGTTCAGTGACGCTCTATGTACCAATCAAGTGGCTTTTCTTCGGTGTTCTGCAGAGCCAGGGGACCAGGTACTAACTCATGTGTCCAACGGATATATCTGTGCTTATCCTTGGGCCCAGTGATCACAAGGGTAGTTGAGCTCTTTGCACCATAGAGGGTATGCCTTGTGGAGGGAGACAGATGGCCACCAGGAGACAAGAGGAGGTCTGACGGGACAGGATGCTCTTTAGCCACAGTGGTCGGGGGGCCTCCCTTAGGTGACACTGAAGCCGCAGCCTGGGAGGCCTGACACTGCACAGGATGACCAGCCAGCCAGAGGTCCCGAGAAGGGAATGAACTGAACTACAGGAACAAGAAAGGCTATTTGGAGAATATGGGGGTGTGACGGCTACTACTGAGTGTCAACTTGATTGGACTGAAGGATGCAAAGTATTGATCCTGGGTGTGTCTGTGAGGGTGTTGCCAAAGGAGATTAACATTTGAGTCAGCGGGCTGGGGAAGGCAGACCCACCCTTAATCTGGTGGGCACAATCTAATCAGCTGCCAGCGAATATAAAGCAGGCAGAAAAACGTGAAAAGGCGAGACTGGCCTAGCCTCCCAGCATACATCTTTCTCCCATGCTGGATGCTCCCTGCCCTTTTACATCATGCCCAAGTTCTTCAGTTTTGAGACTCGGACTGGCTCTCCTTGCTCCTTAAGCTTGCAGACAGCCTATTGTAGGACCTTGTGATCATGTAAGTTAATACTTAATAAACTCCCCTTTATATCTATCTATATATCTATCTTTATATCTATCTATCCTCTTAGTTCTGTTCCTCTAGGGACTAATACAGGGGGCAAGAAAGTGGGAGAGGAGGTGGGATCGCAGTGCTGGGCATGGACCACATTCTAAGGGCGCCCAGAGCAGTGACATCATTGGATGAGCATTTGGAGGATCGCACCGAGGGCAGTTTCTTTTGCTGGGCTCAGTAGGGGCAGCAGGTGGGTCTGCATTGGGCGCTGGCTGGTGAAAGCCCAATGGCTCCATGACATCGGCTCACCAGCTTCCTCCTTCCCTTCTTGCTCTTCTCCTGTCACTGTGCCTGAGCACCATGTGTGCACAAAACAGGAGAAGGGTTCTGACCATCCAGCAGACAGGCAGTGAACACACAGCAAAGATGATCAGGAGACTGTCTGACTAGGCCTCAGAAGCCTAAGCTGGCTTTGATGAGCTGAGATTCTTTTTCTCTGAGCCATGACTGCCTTTTAGATTAGTGCAAATGATTTCTAAAAGCTTCCTGCCAATTTGTGTCCAAAGAGAGTCATAAGCAAGTAAAGGCCTGTTAAGAAGGTGTTTAATGGCCAGGCATGGCGGCTCACACCTGTAATCCCAGCAATTTGGGAGGCTGAGGCAGGCAGATCACCTGAGGTCACGAGTTTGAGACCAGCCTGGCTAACATGGTGAAACCCCATCTCTACTAAAAATACAAAAAAAAAACCACCCACAAAAATTAGTCAGGCATGGTGGTGCACACCTGTAGTCCCAGCTACTCAGGAGTCTGAGGCAGGAGAATCGCTTGAACCCGGGAGGCAAAGGTTGCAGTGAGCTGAGATTGCTCCACTCTACTCCAGCCTAGGCAACAGAGTGAGACTCCATCTCAAAAAAAAAAAAAATAAAATAAATAAAAAAGGAAAAATTAAAAAAAAAAAAGCTGTGTAAGACACATTACAAGGGGAACTCTGGCTTTGTTGTCATGGTTTATCCCGTTGGAGAGCACTCTTGGACATCACAGCAGTAAATTGATGGTCTACTAATTTCATTAGATGACTTCCAGGGGAGAAACAGGTGTTAGTCAATTCATTATGCTCTGGGACTATTTCCAAACGATTTCATCTTGGGACTCCCTCCTACTTCTTTCTTTCTCTCCCTGGCTCAAACAGTGAGATCACAAGTCATGTTGGGTTGTCGGGAGAGTAAAAGGGAGTGGTTGTCAAGTGGCACCACGAGGCTTGGACCAGTTTCCATTTTGCAGGCTCTGTGCTTATCAGTCTCACCGACCCTGCTCACTATTTACCTGTGGTGTCTGGTTTGCTTGTTTTTGGCATCCACTTTTTTTTTTTTCTTCAATCATGAGTAGGTATTTTGTTGGCTACTAGTAACAGAAACCCCAACGCCAACTGGCTCAAGCAGAAAAGGGGTAATTGGCTCACCATTTTGAAAACTCCAGTGCTAGGATTAGCTTCAGGTGTGGCTGGATCCAGACGCTCTGATGACATTATCAGTGTTCTCTCTCTCCAGCTCATCTCTGCCCTTCTCTGTGTTGACTTTCTCAGATGGACTCTCCTATCTTGATGGCAAGATGGATTCTTTCAGCTCCAGGCTTATGTCCTCACAGTGTTAAGAGGGGAAGAAAGATCACCCCCCCCCCCCCCCCCCCTGCCCCGGTAGTTTCAACATGAGTCCCCATCTTGAAGCTTATTGGCTATTTGGATCATATGACCAAACCTGAGCCAATCACTGGCCAGGAGGAGGAAGTATGTTGATTGATTAGGCCTGGGTCATATAACCCCTTCAGGTGTGGAACCGGCCGCACACGGTAACAGGACTGAGGGCTGGAGAGGTGGGCCCTGGACGGGCAGGTGGTTTCCTTTAAGAAGTAGGAGGCTGCAACCAGCCCTGTTTCGTTTCCTCTTTTCACAGGTGCTGGCCCCTTCTCTCCTTTCCTTCCATGCCTCTTCTTTCTCTCTGTAGCCTCCTTGTGCCTGTCTCCTGCTCCCACCCCAGCACAACAGAGTCTCGGTCTGTTTTCCACTGCTAAGTGTGTGATAATTTATTATGCAGCAATGCGGCACTAACACACTCAGCCAGTGGCCCAGGCCTCAGTGTGCGGCACACTCTACTTAGCATGTGAGTTCTGTCTTCTCAGCCCCACTCCGGTCCTTGAGGGTGGGAATCTTCCTCCTTTATCTCCTCTGTATCTCCCACCCCTCGGTCCTAACTACAGAGTAAGGGTTCAATAAGGTGCTCATTTGAATTCGACATAGCACTATGTCAGTCAGAACTCTTCAGATGCAAGTGACAGAAAGCCATCTCTCATCACTGGCTTCAGGCACAGCAGGATACAGGGCTGGGTCAATGTAATCAGGATTGAACATCTCTCATGGCATCTGTATAGGCAGTAGGGCATAGTGGTTAAGACCGTGGGCTCTGGAATTGGGTTGCTGGATAAAATACAGGACACCCAGTTAAATGTAAGTTTCAGAAAAACAATGAATAGCTAGTTTTTCAGTGTAAGAATGTCTCAAATATTTCATAGGATGTGTTTATACCAAAAAAGTATTTATTGTTAATCTGAAATTAAAACGTAACCAGGTATCCTGAAGGTTTGTTACATCTGGAACACTATTCTGGAACCAAGTGCCTGGATGTGAGTGATGGCTCTGCCTCTTCCTGTGTGACCACAGACAAGTCACTTAACCTCTCTGAACCTCCTTTCTCCCATCTAGAAATGTGGGGATTAATAATACTATGCATCGCAGCTGGGTGTGGTGGCTCATGCCTGTAATCCCAGCACTTTGGGAGGCCGAGGCGGGCAGATCACCTGAGGTCAGGAGTTCGAGACCAGCCTGGCCAACATGGTGAAACCTCATCTCTACTAAAAATACAAAAATTAGCCGGGAATGGTGGCAGGCGCCTGTAATCCCAGCTACTTGGGAGGCTGAGGCAGAAGAATTGCTTGAACTCAGGAGGCAGAGGTTGCAGTGAGCCAAGACTGTGCCATTGTACTCCAGCCTAGGTGACACAGTGAGACTCCATCTCCAAAAAAAAAAAAAAAAAGAAAAAGAAAAGAGAATACTATGTATATCACGGGGCTGTGATGCCAGTGAAATAACCATGTTGCCAATAAAATAGTGCTGGGCATATAGCAGGTGCTCAATAAATGCTATCTCCTATTATTTTATAATCTCTCCTTCCTTCTTTCTTCTGCGTAGGCTTCAGTCTTTGTCTTTTTGCCGAAGTTCCAACAAAAGGCCTGAAGACGAGTCCCATTGGCCTGGCCCAGGTCATGTGCCTATCTCTGAACCAATCATGGAGACCAGGGGAATGGGAGGTTCTGATTGGCAGCACCTGGATCATGTGACTGCCCTGAGGCAGGAGGAGAGGCCAGTTCAACCAGAGACACGTGACCTGAGCTTGGGGCATGGAGGTGCCTCAGGGGAGGATAAGGGCTCCGAGGCTGGAGGGGGAGAGGATGGATCTCAGGCATGACAAGCACCTCCACCTAATAGCAGTCATGGGGCTTTTGTGAAGAGGCAGAATTCCAGGTGAGGAAGAAGTGCCGCGGCTGAGTTGTGAGCTTAGGTCACTGCCTCATTCGCTGCTTGACTATGGATGGCTTACCAGGGCTCCCCAAGCCCCCGGCCGTGGACCAGTTCCAGTCCAGTGGCCTGCTGGGAGCTGCGCCACACAGTGGGAGGTGAGCAGCAGGCAAGCGAGCGTTACCGCCTGACCTTTGGCTCCTGTCAGATCAGCCGTGGCATTCGAGTCTCTTAGGAGCGCAAACCCTGTTGTGAACTGCAGGCGTGTCAGGGATCTAGGTTGTGCGCTCCTTATGAGAAGCTAATGCCTTTCATCCTGAAACAATCAGTTCTCCCCATGGAAAAATTGTCTTCCACGAAACAGGTCCCTGGTGCCAAAAAGGTTGGGGACCTTTGCCTCAGGCAATGAGGTCCCCAGTGATGGTGGATGCATGCAAATCGGTAAGACAGGCCTTGTTTTGGGCGGTCGGAGAATTGAAGAATTGCCTGGCTCTGGCCTGGAAGAGTTCCCAATCAGAATTAAAAAAAAAACAAAAACAAAAAACAGTTTTTCTGGGTCTGCATGTTCACGGGTCACGAAGACAAATGAGGCTTATTTGCACAGAATGCAGATGAAAGAATTGGGTTTTGAGGATCAGTGAGATTTAAGTGGGAGGCCACCTTTTGAGGAGAAGCAACCCCTTCCAAGATAAATCCATCTTATACAATTATTGTCCTCTTGAACTTTACAGTTACCTCAGGGGTTGTGGCAGTTAAAGAAAAACGGCTGCACAATTTTTGACACTTCTTTTGGTGAGGGGCACGTCTATATCCCCTCCCCACCAATCTAGGTGGGCTGGTGACTGGTTTGTTCTATAAAGTATAGCGGAGGTGACGCTCAGTGACTTACAGGCTGGAGCAGGAAAACCAGGTAGCTCTGCCTGGTTCTTTTGGGGATGCTCACTGGCAGGAGCATGCTACCATTTAAGAAGTCTCATACCGTGAGGCACCATGCTGGAAAAGCCACGTGGAGGTGCTGTGGCCAGAACTCCCAGCAGAGCCCAGTCTTCCGGCCATCCCCACCAAGGTAGCAAGCATATGAATGGAGCCATCTTTCAGCCTCCAGATCGGCCATCTGCCAGCTGAATATCACTGAGTAACCTCAGTTGACACCGCGTGGAACGGAAGAATCACCCAGTCAAGCCCTGACTGAATTCCTGACCCATAGAATCTGTGAAATATAATAAGATCACTTTTGTTGTATGCTACTAAATTTTGGGATAGTTGTACAGCAGTCATAGTTGGAACAAGGGATTTGGTGATATAAATACAAGAAGAAGGTCGGGTACAGGCACAGGGAAAACAGTGAGCGCTTGGGCTGTCCTGAGCACATAAAGCATCAACTCATTTAACCCTCACAAGTATCCCCAAAGAAGATGCTTTTATGATCTCTGTTTTTACAGGATGGAAACTGAGGTGCAGAGAGTTTGACCCACCCAGTGTCAGCCAGCCAACAGTAGTGGACTGGGGACTGAAGCCCGGGCAGCCTGGCTGCAGACTCCGTGAGCAGTGTGCTGTGCCACCTGTCTACGTCAATGGCCCATTTCCTCGAAAAATATCCTGGGAGAGCAGAGACGGTGCCCTTCTATGGTCCATCAGAGGCCCCAGGTAGGATGGAAACCTTGAGTGGCCTGGGGCAGGAGTCCCTGGCCTGCAGGCAAGCAGTGCTGAAGGACTGCTGGTGGGAACTGGCACTTGAAAGAAGGCATTTGAAGAGGGAGGTGGTGGGCGCTCATGTCTCACCCAGGCTGGGGCTGAGGGAACTGCAGTTTTGGTAATGACTCCTGGGTCCCCTCTGTGCCTGTTGCTAAAGTTTTTTGTCAGCCTGGGCTGTCTGGTGGCTAAAGGATATGGCGCCTATTGTGTGGTCTGCCGATCTGTCCTTTTGCAACAGGGCCTGAGACCACTGGCTTCAGGGGCTGGAGTCACAATTGTGTGGGCTTTGGGCTGGGTTCTGTTGAGCTGTTAGGGCTTAGCCACTTGGTGCCAATAATAGCTAACACTGCTGAAGTACATACCATATACTGGGCACTGTTCCAGGGCCACGATCCTGACTATAACCCTAGGAGGTAGGTGTCATCATTATTGGGATAATGATTATTTTGAAGATAGGGAATAAGACTCAAATTAAAGGAACTTGCCCAAGGTCCCATGGGCTAGGGCCAGCCCTCTGGGAAACAGCTCCCAAGAAGGATAGAGAGACTCCCTCTTTTGATAACTCTGTTTCTCGTGGTCCTTTCTTTGGCTACTTCCTGAATATCTAGATTGATTGAAAGAAATCATACCCCAGTGAAGAAGATCAATTACATGTACGTTTTCCAAGCGCTTTGACATTGTCACAAACTCTCATATGCTTGAGCCTCTAATTAGATTTGGAGTGAGAATCATTTCATGTGTCATGAAATTTTAAAAGACAACGTTCCATGAATGGTACTTCCCATTATTCCAGCTTGATTGAAATTGTGTGTTTCTAAAAAGATGCTATTTATACTCTTAAGACAATGGAGCTTTCAAAAGGATTCTGACTCTTAAGTCTTCTTATGTGATTTCTAGGGAAGTGGAAATTTTCAAATTTTCATAATGAGTGTGTCTTTGTGGCTTTCCTTCTTTTCGTTCTTTCTTTCTTTAAATAACCTGACTTGACAGTGTTTCTCTCTCCCTTGATGGAAACCTCAGGTTCTTGCCAAAGTGTGTATCACATAATTGCTTTCATGTTCAGACGCGGCAAGAGTGCGTTGTAAATGACCGTGACACAGATGTGACAATTCTATTAGGCCTGGGTTTTTACATGATTGACCTTGCAAATTGAATTCAGGGAAGGCAGCACTTCTGTCTGGCTGCTAGGTTTCTTGTTCCCAGTTTGGGGAGAGGCCTGGGGAGATGTGGGCTGGGATTTCCGTGCCCAGGCAGCCACCCCGGCTTGTCCTGTGCTGCATCCCTCCTTTCCATCTTGGCATCTTCCTCAGCTCTCCAAACAGGAGGCAGCAGCCCATGATTGATGGGCTCCTGCCCGCTGGGGCATTATTAGCCACTCTGTCAAGGTGACAATGTCATTTTTAATGTTCCATCTTCAGACTCAAGGCTTATTTTTAGGTTGAGAGTTAGCTAGCCTTGCCAGAGATAGAGCCACTAAAAGTTTAGGGCATGGTTCTTGACCCTGGCTTCTGGGGAGCTTGCAACAATACCGATTCTCATGAGGGTACCTTCTGGGGTGCAGGAAATGTTAGATGTCTTTATCCACGTGGTGGTTACTTGAGTTCATATATGTGTACCAAACAACTGGGCTTTGGTAAGGATGTGGAGAAACTGGAACGCTGGTGCCTTGCTGGTGGGAATGTAAATTGGGGCAGCAGCTGTGGAAACACACTGGTGGTTCCTCAAAAAGTTAAACTTATAATTACCCTGTGAGCCAGGAATTGCACTGCTAGGTATATACCCAAAAGAACTGAAAGCCAGGACACAAACAGATGCTTGTATGCTAATGTTGGTAGCAGCGTTATTCACAACCACCAAAAGGCAGAGACAGCCCAAGCTTTTGTCACTGATGAACGATAAACCAAATGTGTTCTATCCCTGCAATAGAATATTGTAGAAGATAGAAGAACTTCATTCCTTTTTTATGACTGAATAATATTCTATTGTAGGGATAGAACACATTTTATTTCATAATATTATATGAAAAGGAATGAAGTTCTGACACACACTACAGTGTACATGAACCTTGAACACATTATCGTAAGTGACAGACACCGGTCACAAAATGACAAATACTGTATGATTCCATTTCTATGAAATACCTAGAATAGTCAAATTCATAGGGACAGAAAGTAGACCAGAGCTTATTCAGGGACAGGGAGAGAGAAGGAATGGGGAGAGCATGTTTAATGGGTACATAGTTTTTGTTTAGGATGATGAAAAGGTTCTAGAAATGGATGGTGGTGACTTTTGCATAACACTGTGAATGTACTTAATGCCACTGAACCGTACACTTAAAAATGGGTAAAGTGGCAAGTTTTATGTTATGTATATTTTACCGTAATAAAAATATTTGAGATGTACAGTTAAAATTTTTGCTATGGACTATAAATGTATGTTATACCTGAATTGTAAAATACCGATTTCCAGGCCCTACTCCCAGGGATTCTGATTTTTTTTAATGTTTTAGACGGAGCCTCACTTTGTCGCTCAGGCTGGAGTGCAGTGCTGCGATATTGGCTCACTGCAACCCTCTGCCTCCCAGGTTCAAGTGATTCTCGTGCCTCAGTCTCCCGAGTAGCTGGGATTACAGGCGCACACCAACATGCCTGGCTAATTTTTGTGTTTTTAATAGAGACGGGGTCTCACCATGTTTCCCAGGCTTGTCTCGGACTCCTGACTTCAGGTGATGATTTGAATAGTTTGGGGAAAAGTCTAGGCATCAGTATCTTTAAAAACTTACCATGAGGAATTTATAGTTGAGGAAAAGGGGCAAAACTTAGGCATGCAAACCCCTCAAGAATAAGAATTGTGGAATCAAGGCTAGGCCCTGTGTTCTATGAAGGCCAATGAGTTGTGAGTGGAAGGGATGTGTCATTTCTAGGCCACAGCACTTAATTGCTGATGTAAGAGTCTCCAAAGCTCTCTTTTCCCTTTGGTAATGTTTGACATGGGGGCTGCCGTGTCCACCTGGTCCTGAGTGATACAGGTTCTGACATTGGGCCTGGAATGATGAATGGGATTGAAGGATTACAGGAATTGAATGATCCTATGTAACCTCATAAGTGGGGCAACAGGATCAAGGAAACTCATACATGGGGAAAGCTTTGTGAATTTCTTGGCCTTTTCCTCATGGTCACCAAATGGCTGCTGCAGCTCCAGCACCACATCCTCACACACTTAAAGCAATGAGGTGGCCAGTGCAGTGAGAATTCTCTTTGAAGCCCATTCTTATTTTGCCAGGGGAAAATTTATCCCCAGAAAGATCCTCAGCAGCCTTCTCCTCCATTTCATTGGCTAGAACTGTGTCTCTTGGCCACTGCTAGCTCTAGGGGAAACTGGGAAGCACGTATCTGTATTCTTTTCCTTTCCTTTTTGTGTTTTGACATAATTTCAAATTAAAGAAAAGTTTCAATAATGACATAAACAGTTCTAGATATTCTTCACTCAAACTGCCGAAGTGTCGGTATCATGTGATGTTTGTTTAATCTTTTTCTCTCTCCCTACATACACACACATGCATACATACACACATATGTGTTTTTTTTTCTGAATGGTTTGAGTCAACTGCAGACACAATGTCCCTTTGTCCCTAAATACTCCATTGTGAATTCCTAAAAACGAGGATATTCTCTTACATAGCCATAGCACAGTCATCAGGAAATTAACATGGAAACTACTATCATCTAATCTACTAACCTTTTTCAGATCCTGCCTGTTGTCTTAATAATGTCCTTTGGCCAGGCACGGTGGCTCACGTCTGCAATCCCAGCACTTTGGGTGGCCGAGGCGGGTGGATCACGAGGTCAGGAGATCGAGACCATCCTGGCTAACATGGTGAAACCCTGTCTTTACTAAAAATACAAAAAATTAGCGGGCGTGGTGGCGGGTACCTGTAGTCCCAGCTACTCGGGAGGCTGAGGCAGGAGAATGGCATGAACCCGGGAGGCGGAGCTTGCAGTGGGGTGAGACGGCGCCACTGCACTCCAGCCTGGGCAACAGAGAGAGGCTCCGTCTCAAAAAAAAAAAAAAAAAAAGTCCTTTATAGCAGAATAGAGGCCCAGATCACACAGTGCACTCTATTGAAACATCTCTTTATTCTCCGTGAATCAGAAGAACTTCCTGGGACTTTCTTTGCCTTCCATGACTTTGATGTTTTCGAGAGGACAGGCCAGTGTCTTTGCAGCATGCTCTTCACATTGGGTGGTCTGATGGCTCCTGATGTTTGGATTCAGTTATGAACTTTTGGCAGGACTGTGTGGAGGTGGTGCTGAGGCCTTTTTGGTAGGTCATATCAGAGGCCACACATCAGAGTCCCAATAGTGGGACTAATGCTCTTTATTAATCATGGGACTGATGCTCATTAGTCCCATTATTGGGGATGTTAACTTTGGTTGCTTGGGTAAGGTGGGGCTTCCAGGCCTCTCCACTGTGAAGTTACTATTTAGGTATTGAATTTGTTTACCTCGATTGTGGGAACGGCTATTGGGTTGCCAACTGCAGAGTCCGCTATACTCTTGCTGATCTGAGTGTGGGACCTGTGGTTCCTCTGTTATTCATCTTGAGTGGCGGGAAAGGAGGTCTTCAGAAGCAGCAGATTCAATATTCTCTTTTTAGCTACACTTTCTAAGAACCTCTGGATGTCAGGCTCTCAGACAAGGCCCCACAGAATATAGAGAGTAATGGAGAGCACTGTCTACCCTAAGGAACTTCCTGCCCAACAGGAGGGAAGGAACAAGTATTTCTTGTTTACCTACTGCCTGCCAAGCCTCGAGTTAGCCACTCACATCCACCATCTCCTTCAAATTAGTGTATCAGCTTTGGGAGTCCAGTGCTGTTACCTGGGTAATGATTTGTGGGGCTTTATTCCTTTCAAACCAGAGGAACCATTCATAGCTTTCTCCTATTCCTGGGTCTGCCTCACTTCACCTCACTTGAGTACAGTTTTTTTAAAAAAGAATCTGAAATTTTTTTTTATATCAAGTGTTTCAAGGATCTAATTATGAACTTCATTATAAGTGTTCATTAGTTATATTTTGTTCAATTACTTTAACAAGTTGCCAAATGGAACACAAAGCTGGCAATTATCATTATGTAATTGTAATGAGACACTCAAATTGGGTTATAGAACGTTGTCTTTGCTGGCGTATTTTTCCTTCAGAGGAAGACAAACCAAAGGCAGTGGCTGGGCCTAGTTCTGCTCACTGGCTCCATCCAAGCTGTGCGGGGTGGAAAGAAGCCTCCTTTGATGTACAAAGGTCAAGTTTGGAAAAACAAAAACGTTTAAGTATGGTACTCAAAATGTTTTAGATGATGAGTATTATATCTCATAGTAATATAAATATAAATATAAATTTGCCGGACCTCGCTGTGATAGCTGCCGTCAGATTCATGTCAGGGGCTGAAGGCTTTTCTTCCCAGTTCTGCTTCCTCCACCTTTTATCTTTCACAGGAATCACCCCCAATATCCCTTGTCCTCCTGGCCTCCTCTCAGGGTGTGCTTCTCAGCAACCCAAGAACACTCCAGGGGCATTTTCCAAGAAGCTGGCCTTCTCGGAACCAAGGGTTCTAGCAAAACTCCCAAGCCTGACTCTCATTGGTGGAAATTAGGGTACCCGGCTTGTCTCAAACCCTCCCTGTGAATCTGATTGGCTAGGCTTGGGTCACGTGACCACTCATGGTCGGGAGCATCCCTTTTCAATAACATCCCTTTGTAGTTCACCAAATGAGAGCTGCCTCCTCCTCTCAGCAGGGAAGGGAACGGCTGCTGTGCAGGCAGAAACCGTGGCTCCCCCTTGGCCCCCATGGCAGGCTGTGAGTGCAGAAGGCCTGGCCCTTGGCCAGCTTGTCACATCACCTGTTTTGGGACTCAGTGTCCACGTCTAGAAAATGGGGGCACATGGCAAATGGATTCCTGCCCTGGTTCTTCATGGGGCCTTTGTGAGCAGCCTGGGAACAGCCTGCTGAGGCATGGCTCTGGGAGAGGACTCTGTCACAGCACTCTTCCTGCTCTGGGTCTGACCAGGCTGGAGGAAGGACTTGCTAACTGTCCCAGCCATGGCCGTGTGTGTGTGTGTGTGTGTGTGTGTGTGTGTGTGTGTGTTGGGGGATGGGTAGGGATGGGGATGGGGGCAGGTGAGAGGGAAAGGGGTTCACCTCCTTGCACTAGAACCTTCTGCCTTCCTCCAAAGGCCCCCAATTCAAGGCCAGCTTCCAATGAGGGAGACAGAAACGTGTGCTTCACAGATGCTCCTCTGGAAACCATGGTGACAGCCCCAAATGTGATTTAGTGACACCCTTCTGTTGTCTTAGGTCACCCGCCAGAAATGCCAAGCTGAGGAAGGAGCAGGGGAAGCTGTTGAAACAAATGTGCATAATTAGGACTGTTATCTCCTGCTATGGTCTGAAGATTCATATGTGGAAACCTAATCCCTACCTTGGGGGTATTAAGAGGTGGGGCCTTTGGGAGCTGACGAGGTCATGAGGGCCCCACTGTCATGATTGGGATTAGTGCCCTCATAAAGGAGGCCCAAGGGAGCTTGTTCACCCCTTCCACCAAGCGAAGATGCTGCAAGAAGGGGCCACATGTGATGCAGAGGGTGGGCCCTCATGGAATCTGCTGCCACATTGACCTTGGACTGCCCAGCCTCCAGAACTGTGAGCGATAAATTTCTGTTGCTTATAAATGACCCACTAAGGCATTTTGTTGTGGCATCCTGAATAGACTAACACATCTCCCAAGGGAGAGTTCTTCCTTTAAATTTTTGCTTTTTTGGTTTCTTAAAAACAATATTTTAAAATTCAGTTTCTGTATAGTATTCCATTGTATGAATCTTGTGTAATTTATGCCCCTCCCTTATTAATGGACATTTGGGTTGTTCCTCATTCTTGTTCACCTTTGACACCTTAATAGGAGGGCCCCACCTTCCTTTGCAAGGCTGGGCATGGTGGCTGGGAGAGAGGGAAGCACAGCCATGGCTTTATCTGTCCCAGGAACTTTGTCCCAGGGTGCCCTGACACATCCCATCTCTCCTTGTCACGGGGTGTCCTCGACACTGTCTGTCTCTCTTACAGTCGCTGCTACTCAGTTTCTCTCCTTACAACTCTCTCTTGCTCACTCTCAATCTGTTTTGTTGTCTTTTTGTCTCTCTCTCCCCCTTTCCCCCTCTCTGTCTCTGTGTTTCTCTTTCTCACTCTTCTCTGTCTCTCTCTATCTCTCTCTCCTCTTTGATTTCCCTTTTCTTTTTCTTTTTCTTTTTTTTTTTTTTTTTTGAGACAGAGTCTTGCTCTGTCGCCCAGGTTGGAGTGCAGTGGCATGATCTTGGCTCACTGCAAGCTCCGCCTCCCGGGTTCACGCCATTCTCCTGCCTCAGCCTCCTGATTTCCCTTTTCTATAAGTCTCTCTCTGTTTTTCTATCGCTGTCTCTATTTCTCACTATCTCTTTGTCTTTTTCTCCCTTCCCCTCTTTCTACGTCTCTCCCTTTCTTTCCCTGTTTCTCTTTCTGTTTTTCTATTTCTCTCTCTCTGTCTCTCTATTTCTGTCTGTCTCCATTTCTCTCTGTGTCTGCTCTGTCTTTCTCTGTCTCTCCCTCCCTCCCTCTCTGCTGATGTCTGCTCACAGCTCTCCTAACAGCATCCATCTGGGCTCCATGCTGTTCGTGTGCGCCTCTTCCGGATGGTACGATGGATTTGAGTTGATAGCATGGTGTGCTAATGACACAGAGCTAATTCTTAATAATGGTGAAATGTGATAAAAAAAAAAAAAAAAGAAAACCCTCATCTGGGTCAGCTCAATACCTGGCCATAATGGCACTATCTGCAGCAGTCCTGGCCACTGTCACCTGAACAGATGTGATTGTACTAGAGCTGGGTAGACCTGCAGCCTTGTTCCCCTCCTGGTGTGGCTTCAGAGTTTGGAAAGTCAGGGTTATTCGAATCCAGGGCTGGAGAGCTGCAAAGACCAGAATCCCTCCCACAGAAGCTCGAGTCACAAGGGAGCTTATTGTAAGTGCCGCAGCCACAGATCCGGGTTCACAGACACAGGTGTGCATCAAATGGGACCCGTCAGTTGGGAGACCTGGGTGTGAGCAACAAAGGCAGACTCCAGCTGACTCAAGTGGAAAAGGAATTGATTGAAACAACACCTGGAGAGCTTGCAGAGTTGTTGAGAAACTGCAAAAATAGACTCCAAAGAGGACGTGCAGACAAAGGGAAGCATGCCACGGAATTCGCCTGATGAGGCCATCGCTACCACTGCTGCCGGGCAATGGGCGACAGAGCCAGAGAACATCAGAGCCGATCATCACCGCCGCCCTGCTGTCCCTGGATATTCGACATTGTTGCTGCCACCGGAATAGCTTCTCCCTGTCTCTGCTTCTTCAGATCAATTGCTCCAGATTCCAAGTCTGGTTGGCCGATCTCTGTCACAAGCTAATACCGTCATTGGAAGGGTGGCAAGGCATTAAGTGCGTGGATGCTGGAGCCAGACTGGATTTGAATCCGGGCTCTGCCACATATCTGTGTGAGCCTGGATGCCATGCATGCCTCAGCTTGCTCATCTACAAAATGGGGATAGTGTAGTCATGCCTACCTCTGTGGGGGGAGGGGGCTATGTGAACTAAATAACAGAATATATGTGAAGCATGTAGAAGAGGTGACTGAGTAAGCATTTTAAGTTTTAGCTATTACCATTATTATTATTATTATTTTGAGATGGAGTCTTGCTCTGTCGCCAGGCTGGAGTGCAGTGGCATGCTCTCGGCTCACTGCAACTTCTGCCTCCTGGGTTCAAGCGATTCTCCTGCCTTAGCCTCTGGAGTAGCTGGGACTGTAGGCACGCCACCACACCCAGCTAATATTTGTATTTTTAGTAGAGACAGGGTTTCGCCATGTTGGCTAGGATGGTCTTGATCTCTTGACCTCGTGATCCGCCCGCCTCAGCCTCCCAAAGTGCTGGGATTATAGGCGTGAGCCACCGCGCCCGGCCTACCATTATTATTTTAAAATTATTTGGCATTTATTGTGCGAGGCAGCTGCTGTTTCTCATGAAGACTCAGACAGTGGGGGATTCTCCAAATGTATGGAGGGGGACACACAAGACAGGTGTCTACTGCAGCAATTCCTGTTCCTTTTTCTACCACTCAGATTTATTTCTATTTTGAGCCCTGATTCCTCTGTGATTTCAAAAAATCCCAGTCAATCTGGAGTCCTATACCTGTTCCCTAGCTTTGTTTTTGAAAGATTAAATTGGAACGTCTTGAAGCAGAGCTTTCACTCTCCAGTTTACTGCAGTCTAGTCCACTCCCTATTGCCCTACACTGGCCCTGTTTCACTCACATACGGTACTTAGCCTGATTCCCATGGACATTGTCACTTTATGATTCCAGAACCAAAGAGCTAGGGTCTTTGAAAAACAAAAGGAAGAAGGCCAGGCGCGGTGGCTCACGCCTTTAATCCCAGCACTTTGGGGGGCCGAGGCAGGCAGATCATGAGGTCAGGAGATCGAGACCATCCTGGCTAACACGGTGAAACCCCGTCTCTACTAAAAATGTGAAAAAAGCCGGGCATGGTGGTGGGTGCCTGTAGTCCCAACTACTCGGGAGGCTGAGGCAGGAGAATGGTGTGAACCTGGGAGGCGGAGGTTGCAGTGAGCTGAGATCGTGCCACTGCACTCCAGCCTGGGCAACAGAGCAAGACTGTCTCAAAAAAAAAGAAAAAAAAGAAAAACAAAAGGAAGCTGAGCGTGGTGGCTCACACCTGTAATCCCAGCACTTTGGGGTGCCGAGGCAGGTGGATCATTTGAGATCAGGAGTTTGAGACCAGCCTGGCCAACATGGTGAAACCCTGTTTCTACTAAAAATACAAAAATTAGCTGGGCGTGGTGGTACACGCCTGTAATCCCAGCTACTCAGGAGGCTGAGGCAGGAGAATCGCTTGAACCCAGGAAGACAGAGGTTGCAGTGAGCCAAGATCGCACCACTGCACTCCAGCCTGGGCAACACAGCAAGACTCCATTTCAAAAAAAAAAAAAAAAAGAAACAAAAACAAAAGGATGAAACTTAAAACTTTTGTATCTGCTTTTGTGAAAGTCACATCCCTGCCCCGAGCCAGTAATCACAGATCTATTATCTGCTAGACAGGGGGAAAGAATACAAAGCCCACATGATACTACCCAGCCTCATGAGGATATCGGGGTCTCACACGGGGCCCCAGTGCAGGACACACAGCTTGGCCTCCTGGGAACTGGACAGTCAACAGCACCTGCTGTCTCTTTGCTGCTTTCTCTGGGGCTTCTGGTTTCTTGCCTCTCCTGTTGTCTGTGCCTCTGATTCTTTTCCTTCTCCTTGAGGTTAATTCTATGGGCCTGAACCCACTGCTCCACTCCCTTTGTTGTGAAATGAGTCCCCGAGCAATATTCTGGCGGGCTTCTCATCTGTTTCAGTCACAGGGACCTTGGGACAGTTAGTCTCTGCCAAACCTCCTACAGGCCAGGGCTTGCTGACCACAGGCACATCGTGTGGTCCTTTATGGCAGGTATGCTCGCACTGCGTCTGAAGGTTGGGCACTGCCTCTTGGCTTCTGCTCTTGGGAGCTCATATCAATGGTGGGCACACCCCCGATCCATCATACTTGGCCTACAAAGGAGAAAGCCACAGACCTTCTAAGGATGCAGGTGTTCCCCCTATGAATGTATTTCTCAGCTCCTTCATAGAGAAAACATTTTCTGGGGTCTCCTGGGGGATGTAGTTGGTGGGTGGGTGTGCAGGTTGCCATGGTAAATCCTTTCAACACTCCGATCTCCCTAAGCCTTTGGATTCCCTCCTCCATAGCATGCCAGGGTAGCTTTGGCATCTCTGCTCACTAAACTTAGGCCACCACGGAGTCCTAGTTCCAGCCACCAACCAAGTAAGCTTTGAGAGCCACCTCCAGCTAAGGAAACTAACACGTGATATCCAAAATCTTAGTGCACCTCGGTCAGTGAGTTCAGTCTGCTCCTGTTCTTCTGTCTGCCTTGGTCTGACACCCTCACATACTCCTTAGGTTTCTGCCAATATATATTGGCAAAATCTTGCAGGTCTCTTGGTGTAAAAGCTATCTCATTTGAGGCCATAGTGAGTACTAAAAATCTAAGATTCTACTTATGAGTCTGGTGCCAACAGGTAGTAGTTGTGGTGGGTCTGAAGGAGAATGGGCATCTCCTCATGTGAGATTGTCTTACAGTTTTCAAGAAAAGGACAGCTAGTCTCCTTAGACACAACAGAGCAAGCTCCTTCCTTTGGCAACAGAGGCTCAGAGTGACTTGTGGGTTCAAGATTCTCAGTTTCATCTGAGTCCCACCAGATGTCCCCATTCTAAGCTTCAGCATCCCTTTTATTGTCCTACCTTTTTTTTTTTTTTTTTTGAGATGGAGTCTTGCTCTATGGCCCAGGTTAGAGTGCAATGGCACGATCTCGGTTCACTGCAACCTCTGCCTCCCAGGTTCAAGCGATTCTCCTGCCTCAGCCTCCCAAGTAGCTGGGATTACAGGCACCCACCACCACGTCTGGCTAAATTTTGTATTTTTAGTAGAGATGAGGTTTCGCCCTGTTGGCCAGGCTGGTCTCAAACTCCTGACCTCAGGTGATCCACCTGCCTTGGCCTCCCAAAGTGCTGGGTTTACAGGCCTGAGCCACCGCGCCTGGCCTTAATGTCCTACCTTTCACATGAGAAATGTGGTGAGGCTGTGAATCCACCTGGTGTAATTCCATAAGCCACACAATTCAATTGTGTTTTTTATTTTCAGTAGCACTAGCTCTGGCTAATGTAAATAAACCAGGCTACAATAAATAAGAATTTTCACTGAGGGCATCAGGGAAGCTCTTTGGCCCTAGGACTGTGCTTTGATATGAGTTAAGGGACCTGAGATTGCATTTTATTTTCCTGTAGGTGCTCCAGTGCACACAGAAGCATCCATCCCACACTGCAGCCCTTGAGGGCATCATCACGGGCATCATATCAAGTGCCTCAGCCACCTACCTTCCCAAGGCATGTGCTTCAGTCAGCACTTTGTCAGAACCAACCACAGGTGATGGTGTGACTGATTCGCTGTGATGGCACTGCATGCTGTGGGTCACTGGTGTCCCATTTCACATGGTCAAAATCCCAGCATGGCACTCAACTCCAAAGGCATGATGAGTCTCCAAATCCCACTCCTGGAGGTCTGTATGTATCTAGAACCACTTTCTTAACTAGTTCTGTATCAGCCAGGGTCCAATCAGGAGACCCTGACTGATTCCACATTGGTAATTTGAACTGGGACAGTCCAATATATAGAATTATTGCTGGGCATGTTGGCTCACACATGTAATCCCAGCACTTTGGGAGGCCAAGGCGGGAGGACACTTGAAGCCAGGAGTTTGAGACCAGCCTGGGTCTCTACAAAAAATAAAAAAACAGTTGGGCATAGTGATGCGTGCCTGTAGTCCCAGATACTTGGGAATCTGAGGTGGGAGAATCGCTTCAGCCTAGGAGACTGAGGATGCAGTTAGCTATGATAGCATCACTGCACTCCAGCCTGGGTGACACAGCAAGACCTTGTCTTAAAAAAAAAAAAAAAAAAAAAAAAGACAACAGTGCTGGGTGTGGTGGCTCACACCTGTAATCCCAGCACTTTGGGAGGCTGAGGCAGGTGAATCACCTAAGGTCAGGAGTTTGAGACCAGCCTGGCCAGCATAGCAAAACCTCCTCTCTACTAAAAATACAAAAATTAGCTGGGTGTAGTGGCACCTGTCTGTAGTTCCAGCTACTGGGGAGGCTGAGGCAGGAGAATTGCTTGAACCTGGGAGGTGGAGATTGCAGCGAGCCGAGATAGCACCATTGCACTCCAGCCTGTGTGACAAAGAGAGACTGTCTCACACACACACACACACACACACACACACACACACACACACAAGACAAGACAACAAAAAAAGAATTATTAACTAGTAAGATGTGCTTAACTTACTAATGGAGTCAAAGAGGACTCTAAGGGGTCTAGAAGTATTAGGTATAAAAAGGTTACTACTGCCAGGTGTGGTGGCTCACACCTGCAATCCCAACACTTTGGGAGGCCGAGGTGGGTGGATCACAAGGTCAGGAGTTCGAGACCAGCCTGGCCAACATGGTGAAACCCCGTCTCTACTAAAAATATGAAAACTAGCTGAGTATGGTGGCACATGCCTGTAGTCCCAGCTACTCGGGGGGTTGAGGCAGGAGAATCGCTTGAACCTGGGAGGCAGAGGTTTCGGTGAGCCGAGATTGCACCACTGTGCTCCAGCCTGGGCAACAGAGGGAGACTATGTCTCAAAAAAAAAAAAAAAAAAAAGGTTATTAAAAAGGTTATTACTCCCTCTAGACTGAGGGGAAATGGAGAGTGAAGAATATGGAACTATTCTAGTCCCTGAGACCAAGAACGAGTCCACTCTGAAGAGAATGTAGCTACTACAAGAATGTGCAGTTTGCTGGATGAGGACACTGTCAGACGATGAAGCCTGCAGCTGGTCCATATACACCATCTGCTATTGCCAGAGCATGTGAGTGGCCACAGCTGTTCTCTAAGAAATGCCTACCAGGTGGAGAGAGCACGGTTCAAGGGCAGAGTCAAAGGTGGTTGCTTGAAGCTGCTCGCTGGGTGGGGCGAGGATGGCCTGAGGGGATGGCTGGAGCTCCTGCAGAAGTGGCCACTGTGTGGGGAGAGTGTAGCTGAGGGTCCCTCAGGGGTACTGTGGAAATGGCCACCAAGTGGGAGAGCATGACCTGAGAGGGTCACAGAAGCTGGCCTGAGAGCTGCTGGTAGAAGAGCTGCTTGCAGTAGGAGAGGAGAACAGGAAGCCAGAGTGGACGGGCTCTCTTGCTGTATAGCTGCACAGTGTAACCCATGCCTTCTACGGACAAAACCGAACATTCTACCAGCTGGCAAAGGAGAAATGTTTCCAGGCCTCAGCTCCAGGATCACCAACCATGGCAAAGAAGGATGGGTTTGGAGCTGAGTGACAATAAATTGACAAGTGGAACAGGAAGAAGGACCCAAGAGGCTGGGAGGAGAGGTTTGGGGAGAGTTTGGAGAAATGAAAGGAGGTATGGAATGTGAAGGACATGGATCAGGGAGGGGAGGAGAATTTTAAGAAATATTTCTGTGGACCATGTGTTGCCTTGATAGCATTGAAGAAATGCAAATAGGGGGCCGGGCGCGGTGGCTCACACCTGTAATCCCAGTACTTTGGGAGGCCGAGGCGGGCGGATCACGAGGTCAGGAGATCGAGACCATCCTGGCTAACACGGTGAAACCCCGTCTCTACTAAAAATACAAAAAATTAGCCAGGCGTGGTGGCAGGCGCCTGTGGTCCCAGCTACTCGGGAGGCTGAGGCAGGAGAATGGCGTGAACCCGGGAGGTGGAGGTTGCAGTGAGTCAAGATCACGCCCCTGCACTCCAGCCTGGATGACAGAGCAAGATTCCATCTCAAAAAAAAAAAAAGGAGAAATGCAAATAAGGACCGTAAGTTATGTTGGAATTCCCTTTTGGTTGATGGGCAGTGTTACACTGACCACAACTACTTTGAGACTGGAATACTTGGGTCCTGGGTTTCTAAGTGGGTTATGACGGTTTTCTCTTAGCCTAAAGCAGAAATTTACAATGAAAGTTTTTCTTTTTAGGTTTATTAGAGCTGCCCCAGCAATCTTGTTTTATATTATGGGTTCTTGTCTCTCCGTAAGTTGGACTGGAAATTTGGAAGTCCAGGTTTTAGTATTTATTTATTTATTGAGACGAAGTCTTGCTCTGTCACCCAGGCTGGGGTGCAGTGGCATGATATAGCTCATAGCAGCCTTAACCTCTTGGGCTCAAGTGATCCTTCTGCCTCAGCCTCATAGGCAGCTGGGACCACAGGCATGCACCACCATGCCCAGCTAATTTTTATATATTTTTTGTAAAGATGGGGTCTCACTATATTGTCCAGACTGGTCTTGAATTCCTGGGCTCAAGTTATCCTCCCACCTTGGGCTCCCAAAGTGCCAGGATAACAGGTGGGAATGCCTGTGCCTGGCCCAGGTTTTAGTTCTGAGTTTCAAGTTTCATTGCATAGTGGTGTGATGCTGGGGCAGGTCACTTAATCTCTCTGAATCTCAGATTTTTTGCCTAATGTGGGGGATACAAAGTCTGCCCATGCAAACTCTCAGGGGATATTGCCATGATGAGGTTGGATAATGGGTATGCAATTGCTTTGGGCAAAAGACAAAGTTTCATTCACTTAAGTGAAGCTGTTTGTACCCATACAGTCAGCATATTAGCAAGAAATGTTTTTGCTTGCAGACACTAGGAAACCCCACCACTGTGGCGTAGTTAGGATTTATTTTTCTCATATACCAAGAATTCTAGAGGTGGTTATTTATGGGTAATGATAAAGCTGCTTAGTGACATAAGGACCAAAAATCTCTGTGATTCTCTTGCCCTTCTCCTCATGGTCACAAAATGATTGCTGTGACTCCAGCCATCAAGGCTACATTTAAGCAGGAAAAAGGGATAGGGCCTGGTCAGGCACCGCTGTTCTTTTTTTTAGGTAGCCTTGCTGGCTGTCTGTCAGGGCTGCTTTTGGCTCCTAGAGGCCCCCCACATGTCTTCTTATTGGGCTCCTCCATCTTCAGAGCCAGCAACAGAGATCCCCAGATGATCTCCAGACTGTTTTATTTCATCTCACGGGACAGAAGTAGAACTGCAAGAGAGTCTGGGGCAGGGGGTATTTAGCTTTTCCACCCCTTCTAGAGCGAGGAGGCAAGGGAGAAAGAAAGAAGTTGGGAACGGGTGTTGGATTAGACAGCTGACAGTGTCCGGAATAGCTGGCAAGTTCTAGATGGCAGCAGCTGAGACTGTTGCGATGGAGGGGAAGCAGCCGCTGGAGGATTTTGACTCCCACCCTTGTAACTGCCGCTCCTGTGTATCCGAGCCCTTTCATGGGGCCTGGCTGCATCTGAATAGCGAACATTTCACTTCGGAGGTGGAATTATATTAAAAATCAGATGCTTGTCATTATGCAAATGGATGTCTCACTATTGCTTAGGATTTTCATTTTTCTATGAATTATTCCTTTTTTCAGTGCTTTTTTTATTCCCCATGGAAGAAATAAAAACAACCACTGGCTGATCAAAGGAATTTTCCAGTCATTCAGTCAACAGATATTTCCTGAGTGTCTGTGCTGGGCCAGGAACTGTTCTAGTCTCAGGGAAATAGTGATGAAAAGACAATTTCTGCAGCAGTAGAGCTTGTATTCCAGGGGAGGAAATAAGCCTCAAGTGAATTAATAAATCAAATAACTTAGGAGAATGACACATGCTATAAAGACAGTAAAACATGGTAGGTCACTGGCTTCATGGGTGGGAGGTCTTTAAATGGGGCTGTCAGACAAGGTCTCAGAGGAGGCAGTATTTCAGGAGAAGCCTTAAAGATGAGAGGAAGCTAGCCATGCAGCGATCTGGGGGAAGGGTGTTCTGGGCACAGGGAACAGCAGGTGCAAAGGCCCTGATGTGGGAACAGCATGGTATGTTTGGGGAAGAGAAGGATATCCAGGAGGCTCCAGCACAAAGAGAGAGGACAGAACAACAGGAGATGAGGTTGGAGATGGGTGGGGCAAATCACACAGGACTTTGGAGAGGCGATTAGGCTAAAGATTATGTCTGCTGGGGGCTGGTTTGTTGGCTTGGGCCATTGAAACTTAACCCATTGGCCAGGCATGGTGGCTCATACCTGTAATCCCAGAACTTTGGGAGGCTGAGGTGGGCAGATCACTTGAACCCAGGAGTTCCAGACCAGCCCGGGCAAGATGGCAAAACCGTGTCTCTGCAAAAAATAAAAAAATTAGTGGGAAGTGGTGACATACACCTGTAGTCCCAGCTGCTTGGGAGTTTGAGGTGGAAGGATCACGTGAGCCTGGAGTTCAAGGCTGCAGGGAGCTATGATCACGCCACTGCACTCCAGCCTGGGTGACAGAGCAAGACCCTAAAAGGAAAAACAAACAGCTCGTTAGGCCATTGTCCTGGCATTACCTCCCTCTCACATTATCTTGTGAATTATTGTGTCCATTGTGTATTTCTTGCCCATTGTCCATTTTCCTAATTTGAATGTAAGCTCCGTGTAGGTGTCTTGTCTGTCTTGCTCATGGCTATGTCTCCAGCACCTAACACAGCCTGGCATATAGTAGGTGCTCAAAGATATTTAATGAATACGTATTTGTTTTCTGTTGCTATGTAACAAGTTACTCCAAACTTAGCAGCTGAAAACAAAACCCACTTATGAGTTCCCAGTTCTGTAGATGGGGAGTCCAGGCATGGCGTTGGCAGGGTGTTCTGCTCAGGGTCTCATGAGGCTGTAATTAAAGGGTTGGCTGGGCTGTGTCCTCATCTGGAACTTGGGACCCTCTGCTAAGCTCATGTAGTTGTGTCATGTGGGGGTTGAGTTTCTGTGGTGGTCATACTGGGGTCCCCATTTCCTTGCTGGCTGTCTGCCAGGGCTGCTTTTAGCTCCTAGAGGCCCCCACATGTCTTCTCATTGGTCTCCTCCATCTTCAAAGCCAGCAGCAGAGAATCTCCCTCAATTTGAATCTCTCACACCTCAAATCCCTGACTTCAGAAAGAGTCCAGTCTCTTTTAAGGGGTCACTCAGGCTAATCTCCCTTTCTTAGGGTCAACTGCACCCTATAACAACCTAATTACAGGTGTAAAATTCATCATATTCACAGCCCCCTGGGGATTAGACAGGGCAGGCATCTTAGGGGCCGCCCTAGAACTCTGCCTACGGAAGAAAGTAGGAATGAATCAGTGCTCATTCTTCTTCCCCATGAGAGCCATTTCCATACCCCAGCCAGCCCAACCACACCTGCTTGTTGGTGGCTACAACTTTTGTCTTACGGTTGCTGGGAGCGTCCTTCTTCTGGCCATGGGTCTTCAGTTGTGCCTCTGTAATGGGTGCATGGTCCCACCTTAGGGCTTTTGCACTTTCTGCTCCCAATGCCTGAAAGCTTCTCCCTGTAGACCCCTCAGTGGCTCCTTCTCTCACTCTCTGTATTTGCTCAAATGTCATCTTTTCAGACTCCCTTCCCTGCTTAAAATCATCCCCTTCCACTCTAAAAATACTTTCTTTGCCTGTTTGACTTTGCAGTTGTTTTCACCACCGTGCTCCGTAGTTTACTTATTTATTTGGTTATGGTCTGTCTCTCTGCACTAGGCTGGCGGCTTCACAAGCACAGGGAATTTTGTGTGTGAGATCCGCTGTCACATCCCCAGTGCCTGTGATAGTGCCTGGCTCACAGTCAGGGCTTAATAAGTTTCTGTCCAGGGAATGAATGAATGAGGTTTAAGGAGCACAGTTTTAACTTTCTTTATCTGATTTTTCTTTTTTCTTTTTGGAAAAACCTGAGCAGGCGCAAGTCTCCCTTCTCCAGGCAGCCTCGTTATATAATCAGGGCCCTGTTCTGCAAGGAGCTGTCAGCGCTGCTTCAAGCAGTTATATTTAGTGTTTACAGCCTCTCCTTTTAGCTGCATGAGATCTCCCGAAGAGCTCTGGAAATTAGGCCTTGCTTCAATAGGGAGAGGGGGCTCCTGGCCCAGTCCAAGGGGGCCCCAGGGGCTGGTGGGCACTCATTGGTGGCAGTAGCCAAGCAGCCCTGACCTCAGGGTCAGCCCGTGGCCAGTGTCAGGTTCAGAGCATCCACATCTAGGGATGGAAGGTGAGTTTGTCCTGTAACTCACAGAGGGGAAACCAAGGATGGGAGTAGAAAGACTGACTGGCGTTCAAATCTTGGTTCTGACACTTGTTAGCTGTGTGATCTTAGTCCAGTTTCTTAACTTCTCTGGGCCTTACCTTCCTCATTTGCAGAATGGGGATAGATCCAGCATATCTTGATTCAGTGAAATCATTCATGGGCAGTGTCTTGCACAGGATAGGGACTTCACCAATCAGTTATTTTTAGTTGTGTTCTGAGAGGCCCCTCACTTGGTTCTGAAGAAGGAGCAGGTACATCTGAGATGCTCCTGGTGGTGACTGGATGGCAGACCCACGCCCCTGGGGGGTGAATGGATGGCAGACCCATGCCCCTGGGGAGTGACTGATGGCAGACCCATGCCCCTGGGGGTGACCGGATGGCAGACCTATACTTCAGGGGGTGACCGGATGGTAGACCCATGCCCTTGGGGGTGACTGATGGCAGACCCACACCCCAGGGGGGTGACCGGATGGCAGACCCACACCCCAGGGGGGTGACCGGATGGCAGACCCACGCCCCTGGGGGTGACCGGATGGTAGACCCACGCCCCTGAGGGTGACCGGATGGTAGACCCACGCCCCAGGGGGTGACCGGATGGTAGACCCACGCCCCTGGGGGTGACCGGATGGCAGACCCACGCCCCAGGGGGTGACTGATGGAAGACCCATGCCCCAGGGGGTGACTGATGACAGACCCATGCCCCAGGGCGTGACTGATGGCAGACCCATACCCCAGGGCGTGACTGATGGCGGACCCATACCTCAGGAGGTGACTGATGGCAGACCCCCTGGTTTTCTCTGTTCTCCATGCTGTGCTTGCTGCTCCATAATGTCCAGGGAGCTCTCATGGATTTGCTTGGAGGTGTTATTTTGGGATGAGCAGAGCCGTTTCTTAGGCAGGGGCCAGCAGATTCCAGTTCATGGGCCAAGTCCAGCCCATCCCCAGTTTCTGTAAAGGCTCTTGAGCTAAGAATGGTTTTTGCACTTTTAAATGGAAAAAAAGAGAAGAATCTACAACAGAGATGTTGTATGGTTTGCAAAGCCTAAACTATTTCCTATTATCTGACCCTTTATGGAAAACTTTGCTGACCCATGCCTTAGAGGATGGAGTGCAGTGGGAGTGGGGGGTGGGCTGGGGGGGGAAGGGTAAGGCCCAAAGCAAATTCCAGTGTGGGTATCCCTTGCCCCCCACTGTAAAACCCAGTAAGTTAATAATGGCTGCTCCTTACCCAATATTTAGTATGTGCCAAGCACTTTATCTATGGACATATTCTAAGCCTCAGCCCAACTCAAGACATAACAGCCATCACCAACCGCATTGTATAAATGGTGAAACTGAGGCTCAGAGAGGCTGAGCTGCCTGCCTGAGATCACATAGCCAGTGAGTGGCAGAGCTGGGATTTGAACTGTGATAGTTTCTGATGTGGGAGCCTGTGCTGTTTCCCCTTCACCCCAAGGCTTCCCAAGAGGCAGTATCAAAGGACATGGAGAGGGACATCTGTGTGACATCCATTGACTTTTCTGCTCCCTCCTCCCCCATCCTGTGGTCACCGCAGAAACTGTTGGAGCAGTGACCCTGTCCCCAGCATACCCGGCCCAGGGAGGCTGGAGTAATCCATGCCAGACAGGATAATTTGGTTGCAAGTGACAGAAATCAAACTGTGGATAATGGTGGCAAGCTATGGGGAGGCTCACGGAGTCAGCAGGAGACCTGCTGTAAAACTCATTTGTAAAACAGAGAGCCAGGCTGGAAGTGGGTGGTGCCAGGTGAGCTTGCTCCTCCTGCCCTATTCCTGCATCCCTGCTTACGATGGATGTGTTTGAAAGGGAGAGTCTCATGGGTCTGACCTGGTGCATGCCCACCCCTGGCTAGGAGCGTGCAGGGAGTTCCGAGGGAGGTGATTCTCCAAAGGGATTTAGCTCTGATACAGAGATGAGGATGCCACTGGCCAGCCAGGAATGGATGTCCCCTCCAGTGGCCTCCCCAGGACCAAGAGATGGCAGCCTCAGCCTTCTCTTGACCAGAGGGGTGGCTAACTCTGGCCTCTTGCTGGCCGTTTTCTTTGCCACATGGATGGAGACACAGAGAATGCCCATCTGCATCCAGCGGGAAGACAGGAGCTGGCGTTGGAGGAGAAGCAGAGTGGGGCTTTCTGTGCTTCTTACAAAGCCAGTCCTGGCTTCCAGCTCACTCTGGAGACCCGGCTGTGCCCACGCCCTTGGGTTTGGTGAAGCAGCCCTGGACTCGTAGTAAATTCCTGTCTTCACACAGCCTCCCTTCACAGGGCTTCTTTTACTTGCAAACCAAAGTGTTTTAATTGATGCAATGGCCAAGAGGCAGGTTTGGGAGGGGGCAGCCCTACTTACTGGCCTTTGTGACAAAGATTGTTTTCTCCCAATCTCCCTTCTCCTTTTTGCATATGAACAGAAACCTAATTCTAACTGGCCACCCAGAATAAGGAAAGGTATATCTCTCAGCCTTCCTTGCTGTTTAATGTGACTGTGTTCTAAGTTCTGATCAATGGGATGGAAATGAAAGTGTGTGTGTTACCCTCCCAGGAATTGTTTTTAAGTGGAGAAACCATGCCCTTCTCTACTTGCTTTCCTGGTTGCTGGAATTTGAATGTGATGGCTGGAGCTCAGCAGCCACTTTGGACCATAAAGTGACTTGGGAACTGGAGGCAACAAAGTAGAAGGAATCTGTGTTCCTGACACCATGCAGCATCATACCTGCTTTATACTGGCCACCTCTGGACTTTAAGAATTTGAGAGAAACAAAGTTACATCTTGTTTAAGCCTTTTTTTTTTTTTTTTTTTGGTTACTTATAGCTAAACCAACTCCTAGCTGCTGCAGCCTTGGTGGTGATTTGCAAGGGATGGTATGGATATGTTTCTGGTAGACTGTGCTGTTGTTCCCAATTCTTCATCTCGCTCTGTATTCACACTCTTTGCCATGTGATGTTGCCATTTTTCCTACTAAGGGCAGAATGTCCTTCTTCACCTTGGCTTTGCACTTGCCCATGTGACATGCTTTGGCCAATGGGATATTAGCAGACATGATGCAAGCACACCCTTGAAATCTGGTTGTGTGGTTGGGCTTGCCTATTGTGTTTCCATCATTGCCTTGAGATGACTCTGCCATGGCTCATCTGCTGGCCCAAAGAGAAGGAGAAACACTTGGATGCTGGAACCAACCCACAGCTCATAGAAAAGCCCAGCTGAGCCCAGCCTGGATCAGTGGATCCTCAGCCAAACTGCAGATGTGTGAGCAAGAACAAATCATTGTGGAAGCCACTGAATTTCCTGATGGTTTGTTACACAGCATCATTGTGGCCATAGCTGGCAGATACAGTGTTCTCTTATCCTTTAGTAGAACTAGATGGTAGTGTCTCTCCATTTTCCCTTTCCACTGCTCCTGAGCCTCTGCCCAGCAACTCTCTCTCCTTGTCATCCCTCCTGTCCACAAACTCAAGGTTACAAAGAACAACCATGCCTACTTTCTAGACTCCAGGGCCCCTCGGCCTGGAGTTTCTGTCTGCTGCCTCAGTTACCTCGCTCTTGTCTGAATTCTCTCAGGACTTGTGACTAGAAAGGAAAGAAGTCACGTGTGATGTGACTCTGATGTTCTTCCTTTGCAATGGCCATGAAAGGAAGACAGAGGGTAGAGGAAAGCTCTAGGTGCCTTTCCATCCAGCCCAGGAACCTGCTGATGGTGCATACTAGGGAGACCCTGAGATGATGCTGACAGTTAGCAGAGGCGGGAGCTGGCCTCTGAGAGATGTCACACACTGCTGCGTCCAGGGACATGTGTGTCCTTGAGTGTCCGGAGCCTCTCAATGTACCTTGGGAATTCAGGCAATGCAAGCATGTCCAGCTCAGAGACTCACTCGTGTTTCTGAAATCTGCAGCAGAAATCAGCAAAAGGCGTCACACCTAACAGCATCCACAATCTTGGTGGGAGCCCTTGCACCTGCCTGCACGACCTCCTCGATGAGGGAAGCCATTGGCCTCTCCAAGAGCCATCTCAGTGACCAGCCCAGTCCTCAAATCCCAAGGAGTCACGCGGACAAAGACTCTTTTCATGGCCAGTTTAATTGAGGTCTACAAACTCAATCTTGTTTGTTTTATTTATTCATCTTTAATATACACTCTCAGTTTTATACAATTTATAAGAGATTTCCATTTCAGGTTAGTTCATTATACATTATGAATTTACAAATGTCAAGGAGATGATCACAATGAAATATAGATGGTGTGGTTTCTAGGATGCTGTACCCAGGGGGACTTCAACAGTTGTGTTTAATAAATGCAGTGGTGTCCCTTGTTCCAGAACAGTTGTGAGGTCTGCCTGGGGGCTGATGCAGACCTGAGCACCTTGGCATCTTTAATGCACATGAATTTTCATGGCAGGGATCCCAGTGTTTTCAGCAGGTCCTGGCTTTCCTAGCCAATCCAATTCTGTTCCTGAGGTTCCATCATCAGCTCTAATAGCCTGGTTGTTATTCCCTGTTTGCTTTCAACATGGATGGAGGAAGTTACATAATACTCAGTGGTGAACAACGGTGTGGGCCACACCATGGATACAGCTTCTGTGAGGGCAGCTCCTGAGGGGTGACTGTCACCCAGTGGCAGTGCTGTGTCCCTCTGTATTTGGCTCTGGGTCTTGGCATCTGGAATCTCCTTCTCAAGAGATGGAGGAAGAGCCTGTAGTGGCTCAGAGAGGGCCCTGGGGACAGCTAGGTCTCAGTTCAAATCCTGACTCTGCCATTTGGATGACCTGGGGCAAACTGATTAAACCCTAGAGCCTCAGTTTTCTCATCTGTAAAACGGGGATAAAATACTTCCTTCAGTGTTCCTGGGATGGTTAATGGGGTTGTCACCTTGGAAGGTCTTAATAAACAGTAGGACAAAATGATCATAGTCATTTTGTTAGGTGTTAGAGAATATAAACAGTGGGACGCCTGCACTGATAATAGTGAGGTTTCCTCCTCTAAGCCAGGGAAGCATAACGATGAGATCTGGACATGCTGGAAGAAAATTCGTCAGCTGGGTGAGGTGGTTCTTGCCCGTCATCCCAGCTACTCGGGACACTGGGGTGGGAGGATCATTTGATTCCAGTAGGTTGAGGCTGCAGTGAACTATGATTGCATTGCTGCATTCCAGCCTGGGCAACTGAGTCAAGACCTTGTGTGTGTGTGTGTGTTTTTTTTTTTTTTTTTTAAACAAGAAAAACCCCAGGCCAGGCACCGTGGCTCATGCCTGTAATCCCAACACTTTGGGAGGCCAAGGCAAGTTAATCACTTGAGGTCAGGAGTTCGAGATCAGCCTGGCCAACATGGCGAAAGCCCGTCTCTACTAAAAATACAAAAATTAGCCGGGCATGGTGGCGGGCGTCTGTAGTCCCAGCTACTTGGGAGGCTGAGGCAGGAGAATCGCTTGAACCCAAGAGCTGGAGGGTGCAGTGAGCTGAGATTGCATCACTACACTCCAGCCTGGGCAACAGAGTGAGACCCTGTCTCAAAACAAAACAAAAAAAGAAACCCAACAACAACATAATTAGGGTTTACTGAGCTCTAGGACTTGCATTTTGGGAGGGCCACCCTTCCCCACTCTCAGGCTGTGTGGTTCAGATGGGGCTCATCTCCCTCCCAGCCCTAAGGTTGCACATGTAACTCAGGCCTGGGCAACTTCCATAGTCCATCCCCTTGGGCACAGTGATTGGTCCAGGCTTAGGCATGTGACCTCACTGTGGCCAATAATATTCCTTTCCTGCCACTTTCCTGCTGAGATTAAATCCTGAGTTTGTTGAGCCCCTGGAACCAGCCAAGCTTGAAGCCACGGAGACTTTGAGTATGTGAGTCAATAAATCCCTTTGGACTTAGGTTTTTTTGACATCATAAAAATAGAACACTATTCTGAGCCGTGTGACTCCAGACAAGAAGAAAACTCTTGGCCCCTTGTAGGCTAAATGTAGTTACTTGGCAAGCCAGCCAACTTCAAGGCAGGTCCTCTGAGAGGATGTGCAGGACCACATCCATCAAGCAGCCGTCTCACCTCCCCACGACATTTCTATAATTCCATTCCTTCCTGTCCCTGCCGAAGGGATCCCTTCCTGTCCCTGCCGAAGGGATCACTTCCTGTACCTCCATGGAGCTGTAGTGCTTTGCAACCCTAATTAACATTAATCCTGGTGTGGTTCTAAATGCGCTCTAATTTTCCCACAGGGAAGCTCTCCTAAAGGACTAAAGAATAAATGTAATTTGCAAGAGAAATAAAAAATATTTATAAGCATACAAAGGCAAATGTGGTCAAGAGAAAGCTATGCAGATGTGACAACCCACCCATTTTCTCAACAATGGCATAATTATGGCCCTTCACACCTGGACAGATCTTCAGATTTTAACAAGGGGTAGTGGACTTAAAAGTAGTGTAATAAGGCCGGGCGCGGTGGCTCACGCCTGTAATCCCAGCACCTTAGGAGGCCGAGGCAGGCAGATCACCTGAGGTCAGGAGTTCGAGACCAGCCTGGCCAACATGATGAAACACCGTCTCTACTACAAATACAAAAATTAGCTGGGTGTGGTGGTGCATGCCTGTAGTCCCAGCTACTCGGGAGGCCGAGGCAAGAGAACTGCTTGAACTCAGGAGGTGGAGGTTGCAGTGAGCCAGGAACGCACCACTGCACTACAGCCTGGGTGACAGAGAGAGACTCCGTCTCAAAAAAAAAAAAAAAATGTAATAAGTAATGGTAAAATTACAACTAGTGATAATTTCACTGATTTTCCAAATTTTATTGAATTATCTTGATATTTACCAATTCTTGATATAGAATGAATACCTGAAGTTTTAATCTTTTAATAGTTGCATAACACAGAGAGTGTAGGTTTAAAATGAGTCAATTAACCAGGTTGAGTTTGTAGACCTTGAATAAAGATTTGAGCAAATGGCACTGCCGTACATTCACAGGAATTTGAATCAGCATAAGTTTTCGGAGAGCCAGCTAATGTGAAATTTCTAAACTGCATATTTTCATTTTACAATGCATTTTTAGGAATACATCCCGAAGAACTAATCTTGCACATGTATAATGGTGCAGGAATAAGACTGTTGCTTTTTAATAGTGAAAACTTGTAAATGATCTCAAATGTTTGGCAACACAAAAATTGGTTAAACAAATTACAGCACATCCAGTGACAGGACTGTGCAACATCATTAAAATTATCATATGGAAAAACATTTAAATGCCATGGAAAGATGTTCACAATATATAATTACATATGAAGAGCAATTTAAAACAGTACATATCATGTGAACCCATTTTTAATTAAAAAAACCATGTCGAGTATGCACAGGAAAGGGACTGGAGAAATACATTAAAATATTAGAAGTGTTTATCTTTTAAAGGTGGCAGTTTTGCTTTTTGAATATTTGTATCTTTGAGTTTCTGCAAGGAACAAAGAATTTGAAAAATATTGAGTTATGCTACATCAGAGAACTAATAATAATAATAATAATAATAATAATAATAATTTAACTCTCACAAAGTCAGTTTAAAAAAATAGAATTTTCTACTTTTTTTTTTTTTTAACCATTTGACTTAAGGTCTCAGGCTATTTTGTTGACAGGATAAATGCATATAACAGTCCACTTGGGGCTTTTCCTGAACCCACTGTGATGGTTGATTTGGCTGTCAACTTGCCTGGATTAAGGGGTGCCCAGATAGCTGGGAAAGCACTGTTTATCCTCAGTGCTCCTGCAGGGACTGGGGCTGTCCCTCTTCTGCTGAAAGGGAAGCCCAGGTGGTTTGGTATTTGATTGGAATGATTGGGCTGTCCCAGGTGCGCTTGTGGGGTGTTTTTGGAGGGGACTGGATGTAGGTCTGTGACCTGAGTACGGAAGCTCCTCCACTGGCGGGGGTCCAGATGCAGTAAAAAGGTGGAGGAAGGGTGAATGCTTGCTCTCTTCTGCATCTGGGTTGCCCTCCTTCTCCTGACCTTGACATCAAACTCCAGGTTCTCCAGCTTTTGGACTCTGGAACTCACACCAGCCCCCAACCCTGCAGGCTCTCAGGCCTTCAGCTTGGACTGAGAGTTACACCATTGGCTTCCTTGGTTCTGAGGCTTTCGGATTGGGACTGAGCCCCACCACTGGCTTCCCTGGGTCTCCCGCTTAAGGATGGCCTCTTATGAGACTTTTCCACCTCCACTATCAAGTGAGTTGATATCTCTAATAAATCCCTTTGCATAGCTTTCATTCTGTGTATCTTTAAAAAAATTATTTTTTATTTTTGGTAGAGACAGGGTTTCACCATGTTGGCCAGGGTGGTCTCGAACTCTTGACTTCAGGTGATCTGCCCACCTCGGCCTCCCAAAGTGCTGGGACTTTTATAGGTTCTCCGTCTTTCTGGAGACTCTGACTAAAACACCACCTTTCTTAATTAGGCTGCTTTTTGCTGACAGTAACGGATGTCCAAATAGCAGTGTTTAAACAATGCAGTTTATGAGCTCAGTGCAGAATATCAGCTCAGTGAATGCCCCTGGCCTTGGGACCGCACTTCTGGGGTGACACATTGGCTCGAGGATGTTGCCAGGATCTGTCTTTCCACTCTCCCACCAGTAGCCATCAGTGGGCACTGTGGTGCCTCATGGGTACAAGAGGCTGCCAGGGCCCTTCCCATCACATTTGTACTCAACAAGCTGCCAAGAAGGAAGAGGGTAGAGGGCAAAAAGGAACTTTGTCTCTCTTGTTTGATCAAGGAAAGTGGTCCTCCTCCAGCTCCTCTTTACATCTCATTGGTCACCCTGACCCCCTTGCCTCTTCCAGAACCATCCCTGGCTTGAGGGAATGTGGTAGGCTGAGACCTGTTAGGATTCTGACCCCGTCCCCAGGGCTGGGCATGTTGCCACTCAAACAAATAGGGAGCCTCTTGGGAAGGGAGACAGGGCTGCATCTAGTTCCTGGGGGTCTTGGGTCGTGCTGAGGCATGGTGGGTGGAGAAGGGATGGTTGGCTTAACTCATCCGTCTTGGTTAACAGACCCTGGGGTTGGACTGCTTGGGGTTAAATGTGATTCTGCCATTTGCTGGCTGACAGTGCAGCCATGGAAAAATTGCTTCACCTTTCTGTACTCCAGTTTTCTCAGCCAATAAAATGGTTATGGGATTAAATGAATCAAAACATGCAAGCCCAGTAGAATTGAAAACAGGTGTTCTAACAGAAAATTATATATGAATGTTTACAGCAGCACTATTCATAATAGTGTTTCCAAGGTAGAAAACAACCCCAATGTTCATCAACAGATGATGGACAAACAAACATGTTCTACCCACGCAGTGGAATATTAGTCAGCCATAAAAAGGAGTGAAGCTTTGACAGGGTACAACGTGGATGAACCTTGAAGACACAATGCTAAGTGAAAGAAGCCAGACACAAAAGATCACACACTGTATGATCCCACTTAAATTAGTTAGTGGAGCAGTCAAATTCATAGAGACAGAAAGTAGTCTGGTGGGTGCTAAGGGTGGAAGGGAGGGGAGAATGGGGAGTGATTGGGTACCAGGTTTCTGGCTGGGTGATGAAAAAGTTCTGGAACTGGAGAGTGGTGATGGT